>NW_006300368.1:1491669-1518380 GCF_000327345.1 Myotis davidii
CTCACTGGCTTTGAGAAGTGGAGTGGGTCTGAGGTCAGGGGCTTGAGGGAATGGATTCTAGCCCCTCTCCTCCCTCCACTATTTTAAGCGCTCCCAGCCTTTCTGTGCCTAAGTGTGCAAGAGCAGAGGCAAGGAAGCCGGCTGGGCCACCAGACATGTCTGTCTACCCAGAGGAAATGAGTCACACAGGGGGGACCAGACCAGCTGTTTTGTTAAGTGCCACCAACCTCACCTGACATTGCTATTTCCAACCCCTAAATCAAACTGCCCTCCCTGCTCCCCTAGACGGTGAAGGGGAGTAGGACTGGGGGTTCCCCAGAAAGAATGGTTTAGACAATTTAATTCATTCAGATGCTGTAAGAGTCCTTTCAGCCAAGAGTGAGAGTTCTGAGCCAGGAGTGTGTGTGTGTGTGTGTGTGTGTGGGGGGGGGGGCTCACAGAGCTGGGCCTCTCAGGCTTCCTCTGAAAACCCTCCAACTTGGCAGGTGCTTCCTTCTGCAGTGGCAGGACAACGTGTCAATGAAGGAGGCTGGCTATAGGGGGCTTTACAACACAGGGCTCTCTCTGAACACAGCCTGCCTGGGTCATCGGGACTCAAGGCAACTCCCTGAGGAAACCAGGCAGGAGCAACCCCTGGCTGTCCAGGTAGCCTCAGGGAGCCTGGCACACACCTCCCAGCCCCTGCTACTGGCCTTACTGGGAGAGACCACTATCCCTTGAGACTCAGCTCAGAGGTCATCTACTCCCTCCTCCTGGAAGCTTTCCTTACTCATCCTTACCCCACTCCCACCCTCCATCCCCACCCCCGGGTGGGATGGGTTAGGAACCCTCCATCCCACCCGGGGGCTCCCATGGAGTTCTGGATTTAACCCCAAAGCTGTTTGGAACATTGTTATTTGTGCCTGGCATAGAGTTATAACAGATGAAAGAACAAATCTTGACTTTCCAAACATCTTTAACATAAAATACAAGGGTGAGGTGAGGGAAGTGGAAGGAAGGAGACAAATGTGGATTCTGAGATGATGTATGGTCACTGGTGAGGGCGCCTTCATCTGCAGCGGAGAGGGAGACGAGCAGGAAATGGTCAGACACACTCCAGGGACCACAGGTTAGCCACCAGGAAATCATACCCTTGGGGAAACCTTTTTTTCTCTTAGCAAAGGAGAAAAAAAAAGTGGGAACACTGGGTCCTTGGAACTTCTGCACATGGAATTGGACCAACTCCTGTGGCTGTGGCCCACGCCAAGGCCTCCAGTTATAAAGCAGAAAGGGAGGTAGGGGAGAGGAGCACACAACTGTCTCCCGTCTCCCTTTCATGCCACCTTCCTACAGCCTGCTCACTCAGGGGCCATATCTGGCCAGTTCCCTGCCCCCTTTCTTTTCTTTCTAGATTGAGGGCAGCATGAGTTCAGACACGAGTGTCCACCAGAAAGGGCTGTATCCAAGGTCCCTTAAGGCAACCCATACTAGCAACAGGTTGCGTACACTACCAAGGATGCTGCTGTTTGCAGCCATTGCACACCAGGCTCCCATGGGGAAAAGAGCATGGTCGGCTTAACTGGCTGCAGCTCCCTGCCCCTTTAACAGTGGGGGGAAATCACCATTGACCAAGAATTTCGGCCAGAGCAGCCCCTGCCACCAGGGACCCAAAGCACCTACCACTAGGGACCAAAATCGCTCCAGAAATGCCGCCTGGACATTAGGACTCTTTATACAACAGTGAAATCCAGAGCGGAGTCTGGCTGAGGAGTGAAGATACCAGGTCAATGTGAACAGGCGGGCCACAGTGTTGCCCAGTGACTGGGGAGTAGGGGAATGAATGGATCCACAACTCCCCAAAGGAGATGGGCTTCAGAAAGGGCGAGCACACACTGAACCCAGCAGTAGGTGCTTTGATTCCACGTTATCAACCAGCTCTCTAGCAACCAGACTCCCTTGAGGTGGCAAGGAGGTGGAGCCTGCCCTGGTCAGACCAACCTGCCCACCTCTGCACTTGATGGTGCACTTCTCAATGTAAATCTACAAGCCAGCATTTCAAGAGAGAGTTCAAGAACTAGTGATTGATACCTACTCTCTCCCAGGTACAGTGCTTGGAGCTGACAATACAGAATGAATGGACATGGTCTCTCATATAATGGAGCCAACAGTCTAGTCGGGAAGACAGGAAATACACAAATAGAAAATGAAGAGATGATATAACTGCACACAGTGATGAGTGTTACCAAGTGAAGCAGATGAATGGGAATGGGAGTCACCGGTGCTTGGAGGCAGAGTGGTCAGGGAAGGCCGAGACAGCAGTGAGGGAAAGGAGTGAGTCAGAAAAGGGTCCCCGCACAGGGAACAGAAAATGGAAGTGCCTGGGGCTACAAGAAACTTGCTTTGTCAGGAGCTGCAAGGAGGCCAGGGGGTCAAAACGTGGTGAGCAGAGGAAGAGCTTTGTTGATGAGTGGACTGCCCTGTCCCGACCCCGCTGGCTAGGAGAGAGAGATGGCAGCGCTCATATATTACTAGTGTGAGGATAACTTGGTACAAGACTGTTAGAAAGCTGTTTGGCAGTATCTACTAAAGCTAAACATATGTCTACCCAATGGCCTGGCAATTTCACTCCTCAATATATACCCACAGAAATGAGTACATAGGTTCACCAAAAGGCAAGTACAAGAATGTTCTTCATAATGGCCCCAAACCTGGAAACAACCCAAATGTCTGTTAGCAGGAGCACGGAGACATACATTATGATACAGTCTTATAATGAAATACTATAGATCAGTGGAAAAGGCCAAACTATAGTCCCAGGTTGTATGTATAGTGAACTGCACAGTTCAGTGAAAGAAGCATAAGAGTAATATATTGTATGATTCCATTTATAACGAGTTCAATGACAGGAAAAATGAATCTATGGTAGTTTCCTTTGGGCTGGAAATGTTCTATATCTAGATCTGGATGGTGGTCACAGAGTGCATATCATATATAATTACTCATTGAGGTATGCACCTGAGGATCTGATATACTTTAAACACATCATTCCTCAAAACTTTTTAAAAAGGTGAAATAATAGTCTTTTCAACAAATAGTGCTGGTAGAACTGGATATCTATATGCAAAAGAATGAAGTTGGACCTCATCCTTATACAATATACAAAAATTAACTCAAAATATACCACATATCTAAATGTAAGAACAAGACTCCCTAGCTGGTTTGGCTCAGTGGATAGAGTGTTGGTCTGCGGACAGAAGGGTCCCAGGTTTGATTCCAGTCAAGGGCACATGCACAGGTTGTGGGCTCGATCCCCAGTAGGGGGAGTGCAGGAGGCAGCCAATCAATGATTCTCTCATCACTGAGTTTTCTATCTCTCTCCTTCTCCCTTCTTCTCTGATTAAAATAATAATAATAGTAATAAAATTTTAAATGCACTAAAGCTGTTTTAAAAAGGGTGTGTGCACGTCTCTTTCACTTTGCATGGCCCTGGTCCCATCCTGAGTTATAGGATCTGGAAGTTACAGGCCAAAGGAGAGATGTGCATGGATGGAGCTGAAAAGTAAGACCATGCACAAACATGAGCCCAGGCTGCAGCTTCCTGGCTTCCTGTGTCCAGGAGCACACGTACATAGATTCCTGCCTCTGCATTCCATGACACAAGAACAAACGGAAACAGCTGAAGAGCTTAGGTCACAGCTTTGACTGCTGCTCCACTGGCCAACACTTCTCCGGGACATTCCCAGGATTGACTTCCCTTGGGTTATCAACAAACTAGATTGGCTTATTCAAGAACAGCGCTGTCCAATAGAAATACAATGTGAGTCATATATGTCACTTTAAATGTTCTAGTAGCCACATTTTTTAAAAATGTAAAAAGAAGCAGGTGAAATTAATAGCTACATGTGGCTAGTGGCTGTCAAATTGGACGGCACAGTTTTAAATCTGGATCATGTTGCAAAATGAGTATTTTCAAAAGAAATATATAAAAAATATCAATTTATTAATAACAAGTACTGAGGAGGAAACCAAGGGTCAGTGAGGTGAAGTTCCTGGCCCAAGACCTTAAGTTGCTTAAGAGCAGAGAGTCTGTGGTCAAGTGAGAATTACCTTGTCATAGAGTCAATGCGAAGATAACAGGAGATAACCATGGGAACTGATGGGCATGGTGCCCAGCTTATGTCCACTACTCACACACCAAGAAACACCAGCTCCATCATCATGATGCTATTAACATTAACACCACCCAGAGAGAGGGGGTAATTGGGAAGAAGGCAGAGACCACTTGGGGTCATCAAGCGGGGCTACCCTGGCTTGGAGACCTTTTACCAAGACCACCCCCAGAACAGCCTGAACCACTCACCGGACTGGTGGGTGAGGAAACCATGAGGCTCAGTCCAGCTCCGTCATCCATCGAGGGCCTCTGCTGCCCATCCCCTTGGCCGACTGCTCTCACAGGACTAGAAGGCTGCTGGTCTGAAGTGCTCCTCGAAGTGACAGCTTGGGCAGTGCCCAAATGCTGCAAGCCCAGGATGCCAGGTGCCAGGGAAAGCGGTGCCTGCTTGTGGCCACCATTTGCAGTCCCAGAGGCTGCTCGGGCAGGGAGGGGCTCTGCTGGCGCCTCAGCGTGCAGGTGTGTGCTGGTGTCGAGGCAGAGGCCGTGGAGGGAGAGTGAGGCCTGCAGTGTGGGAATCTCCGTTTCTCGGCTCAGTCCGTTGGTTGGCACAGAGTTTACCTGGGTTTTGTTGAATTCAGACAACACCCTAGAAGTTTTTAAACAAAGAAACCTGTGTGACAGGTTGTCAGCTAGAATGCCCACGGCTACTGGGTTATGGTAAGAATGGAAAACTGCTGTTTTGTGACTTAAGAAACAGCACTCTTTTTTAAAAAAATCCTCACCTGAGGATATTTTTTCCATTGCTTTTCCAGTGGAGAGAATGGAAGGAAGTGAGAGAGGGGAAAAGAGAGAGAGAGAGAGAGAGAGAGAGAGAGAGAGAGAGAGAGAGAGAGAAACATTGACATCGACTGGTTGCTACACGAACCCGAGACCTTTGGTGCCTGGGCTGACAGACCCTATAATCACTGAGTCACACTGGCCAGGGCGAAACAACACTCTTCATCAGCCCCTGCTCTCCTCCGGTCATGCAGCCTCCTCCTCTGACACTCAGAACCACCCTTTCTCCGCAGCTGGCAAGTGAGCTGTGGAGCCCAGGATTGCAGGTGAAAAGCTCACACAGCAGAGGAAAGGACTTGATGTGAACGGGAACCGATTGCCTTTACCGGTTGCACAGGCTCCCTGTGGGCCTGGAGAGTTTGCCCGGCCAAACCAATGGCTGTGTGGGCAGTCATTTCCCAAAGCTGACTGTGGCACAGCCCCGTGAACAGAGCGTCTCAGAGCTGGGCTCCCCAACAGCACCGAGGCACCAGGACTCCAGTCCCAGGGACATGGACTTAGCTAAAGTGAGGACCCACCTTGTTCCTGGAATAATATCTGGGCAGTAGGGGTGAGGTGCAAGGGCTGGTCCACCTCAGAGCTGGACTGGCTATGGAGTCAGAGAAGGCTCCCGTTCCCAGAAATTGCTGCTGGGGGTCAGTGTACACAAGGCGTGCAAGTGTGCATTCAAGTATACATGAGGTGTGCTCCTGCTCACTCCTCCCAACGGAACTGGCTCTTCCTGCCCCTAAGTGGTGCTTCTGGGGCCAGTGTTACTGCCTTTGTGTACACACACACACACACACACACACACGCACGCACGCACACGCACACATGCATGCAAAAACATACTCTGGGCCTTCTGGAATGTGCACTGGCTAGTGGCTGCTCCGTCCTCCCTCTCCTGGGGTTTCTGGGAATCTAAGTTCCATTTCTGAAGTAAGTCTATTTGCTGGCCCCTCTTCTGCTGATGAGCCCAGTTGAGTCCGTCATGGATAAAGGCAGGTTCGGATGACAGCAGAGCTGTCTGGAGCCCAGGAGATCGCACACATCCGCCCTAATGGCTTAAACCAGGTCTAGAAGACACATCAAACTCTCCTTCATGTGGGATTATGGAAACTAAGATTTCAGAACTCAAGTTTTCACCTTCTGGCTGAACTCTGCTCTTACCTACACAACACCATCTTAATCCACAACAATTCAAGACATGCCAGTCAAGAATAAGTGACCAACCCAGACATTTATGGGCAATCGATTTTCAACATAGGCGCCAAGACATTTTAATGGGGAAAGAATAGTCTTTTCAACAAATGATGCTGGGATAAGTGAATAGTTCCATGCAGAAGAATTAAGTTGGACTCCTATCACACCATGTTAAAAAAGTAACTCAAAATGGATCAAAAAGCTAAAAGTAAGAGCAAAAACCATAAAACTCTTAGAAGGAGACAGGTATAAATTTTCATATCTTTGGGTCAGGCAATGGTTTCTTAGCTATGATTTCTACTGCATAAGCAGCCAATAAAAAAAATAAATTAATTGGACTTCATAAAAATAAAACTTTTGTGCTCCCAAAGAATACTACCAAGAAAGTGAAAAGACAACCCAGAGAGTAGGGAAAATATTTGCATATTTTATATGCAGATACTATCATATATCTGATAAAGCTCTAGTATCCTGAATATATAGCACTCTTTCTTATTATCCTCACCTAAGGACATGTTTATTGATTAAAAAAAATTTTTTTTATTGATTTCAGAGAGGAATGGAAAGGAAGAGAGAAACATCAATGAGAGAGAATCATTGACTGGCTGCCTCCTGCATGCCCCACACCGGGGATAGAGCCTGCAACCCAGGCACGTGCCCCTGACCAGAATTGAACCAGGGACCTTTCAGTCTGCAGGCCAACACTCTATCCACTGAGCCAAACAAGCCAGGGCTATAGATGTTTTTTATCCTCACTTAAGGATATGTTTACTGATTATTTATTTATTTTTTTAAGAGAGAGAGAGAGAGAGAGAGAGAGAGAGAGAGACATGTGAGAGAGAAACATTGATCAGTTGCCTCCCATATGTGCCCTGACCGGGGATTGAACCCACAACCTTTTGATGTACAGGATGATGCTCCAACCAACTGAGCCACACTGGCCAGGGCTATATAGCATTCTTACAACCCAGTAATAAAATGACAACCCAATTTAAACATAGGCAAAGATATAAATAGACATTACTCCAAAGAAGACCTATACATAGCCAATAAGTGCATAAAAAGATGCTCAATATCATTAGACAGTAGTGAAGTACAAATCAAAACTGCAATGGATCTACTTTATGCCCACGAGGATGGCTACAATTAAAAAACTGTCCATTAACTGAAAAATAGCTAAACAAATTGTGGTATATCCATATAAGGAAACATTATTCAGTCACGATACATGCTGCAACATGGATGAACCTTGAAAACATACTATGTGAAAGAAGTCACAAAGGCCAGGTATTATATGATTCCACTGACATGGAATGTCCAAAATAGGTAAATGCATAGTTAATGGGTAAAGGGTTTCCTTACTGGGTGATCGAAGTGTTCTTGAACTAGATGTTGCACAACTTTGTGCACATACTAAAAACGACTGAACTGTATACTTTAAAATGGTGAATTTTATGGTCTGTGAATCATCTCTCACTAAGCAACAAGGTGACCTATCAGAGAAAGGTGTAAATGTGCTTGTAGAATAGTTATGGAGGATGCAGGCAGGTGCTGGTTCCTGCTCTATGGCCTCACTCTAAAAACAGAGTTAAAAGTCCAGTGGTGCAACCTGCAGGGCACAGGGACTGCTGAGTTCTGGAAGCACAGGGCTAGTCTCCACTGGCCAAGGAGGAAGGGACATTTGCTGACCAGTTGTATGTGTCCAAACCACTGTGACAGACTGGGCCACGTTATGAAACGAACTAGGGAGTCAGATTTTAGGATATGTTTTCCCATTGATTTTCTTAAAATATATTTTTATTGATTTCAGAGAGGAAGGGAGGAGAGAGATAGAAACATCAATCATGAGAGAGAATCACTGACTGGCTGCCTCCTGCACGCCCCCTACTGGGGATCGAGTGTGCAACCCGGGCATGTGCCCTTGACCAGAATTGAACCCGGAATCTTCAGTCTGCAGACCGACGCTCTATTCACTGACCCAAACCAGCTAGGGCCCCATTGATTTTTAGAGAGTGGAAGGGAGTAGGAGAGACAGAGAGAAACATCACGATGTGAGAGAGACACATTGATTGGTTGCCTCCTGAACATGCCCCAGCCGGGCCTGAGATCAAGCCTGCAACTGAGGTATGTGCCCTTGACCAGAATCGAACCCAGGACCATTCAGTCTCTTTATTGATTTTAGAGAGGAAGGGAGAAGGAGATAGAAACATCAGTGATGAGAGAGAATCATTGATCGGCTGCCTCCTGCACACCCCCTACTGGAGGTTGAGCCTGCAACCTGGGCATGTGGACCCTTCAGTCTGCAGGCTGACACCTTATCTACTGAGCCAAACCAGCTAGGCAAGGCAGACAGATTTTTATATCCCCTGTGAAGTCCCAGCTCTTCATGGGCTCCTGGGAGGTAGAGTAGTAAGTGATTAAAAGCAGGGAGCCAAGAGTCCTCCTGGCCTTGGTTAGAACATTGCTAAGCACCCCACAAAGGTACCTACAGTTCGTAGAATTCCCTTATCTGTAAAACAAGCATGGTAACAGCACCCACTTTTATGACTGTGACAAAGATTAAATGAGATAATATATGCAAAATGCCTAGAAGAGTGTCTTGCACAAGTTTCTCAATGTTAACCTCAATTTGTTATTGTAGTTGCTTTTATTATTATTGATAAGACTGCTTAGCCTCCATGTAAACAAATATAGAACTGTAAGGAAAGGAGAATTATGGAAATACTCACTAGCATTACCAAAATGGTTAAATAAGTGGAACAACAAAATCGATATTTCTATTGCTTTCTCTCTCTCTAAAAAAAAAGAACGAAAAAAAAAGAACTGAAATTGCTAGTCTTTCCACTTCTCTCTGGTTCAGGGCAGTGGTGATCAAAAACGTCTGTTCAAAAAATTTCTTTGCACATTCACTTAAAAAACAACCTTAAAAAAGCACATGTTATTACATGCGTAAGTATCTGTGTGTGTATGTGTGAAACAAATAAAAAGCATGGTGTGGAGGTTCTGGATGGCCACCGTGGAAAGAACCCCTGCCAAGTGGTCTGGGCCTGTGGTTTCTTGCACAGAGGTGGGCTGCATGGTCTCAGAATCATTTCCCACAAGGGAAGACCTCATGATGACAGCTGACAAATGTTACTAACCAGCTATTCACAGCAGTTATAGAGACAAGAAGTATAACTCAGGTCATCAGTTCTTAGGAGGACTTAGCAATAAAGGACAATAACACCACCTATTGGGCACTCACCAAGTGTCAGGCACTGCTCGAAGCACTATCTTAACTCATCTAATCTTCCTGGCATCCCTTTGGAACATTCTTATCGGCATTTTACAGGTGAGGACGTGAATATCAGAAAGACGGAGTAACTTGCCCAAGGTCAAAAAGCTGGGTAAGGAAGACTCAGGCAGTCTGGCTCCTGAGGCCACATTTTCAACCACTAGAATGTGCCTATGCTTCTCAGTGATAATTATAATTCAGACTCAAAAAAACACAAAAGAAGCAAACTGCAATTTGATTTCAGTGAAATAATATATCAATATATTTCATTTTGAATGTTAGTGTTTTGTAGTTTTCTTTAAGTTTAATTTGTAGGGATTTTTAACAATTCCTTTTTATTGATTTCAGAGAGAGGGGGAGAGAGAGATCATCAATCGGTTGCCTCCCACATGCACCCCAATCAGGGACTAAATCCTCTTTAATGTGGGCATGGAATCGAACTGGCAACTTTTCTGGTGCACAAGATGACACTCAATCAACTGGGCCACTCTGGCTGGGCTATTTGTCGATGTTCTGGTTTTACAGCTTTAAGAGGTATAAGCACAAGGTATTTGTGCATAATTTTTAAGTTACGTTTAAGTAATATAAAAATAGCTTAAGTGAACTCTCAACTGTTGGTGAGACTCTTTACCCTTAAAACATACACCCCATGAAATGCTAGTCTCTGTGGATGTTCAAAGACTAACTTCCAGCCCAGCTCTCAGAAGGCTGCGTATGTGTTTGCACATCTGTGTTTAGTGTATGCTGGCTCCTCACACTAGTGTTGGTCTGTACATCCTGACCCTCTTCCCTTGAGTTAGTTCCCCATCGTAACCACACAGGGTGGATGGCCACTGGCTCAATGACCTTCAGCTGGAATTTTCCAATCACAAGATTCATGAAAGATAAAGAAAAGACATGTGACAGAGACGGCTGGCTGGTCTGTGGGAGGAGGGAGAGGCAACAAAGGACTGAGGCATGTGAATGAGCCTAGTCATGCCACCGGCCCAGCCGTGCTGGGGCAGGGCCTGCTCCTTTCCAACATGTTCGAGCTCAATCCTTCCGTTTGACATTTGAAAATTCTATCTCATGCGCTCAGTGCGCAGAAGCTCTTTCTGGTGCCTCTCAGACATTCTTATGTGCGCACCGCACTAACAGGCATCTGATCTGATCCTCCACCGGCCCTCTGAGGCAATCTCCATTTTATTTATTTTTTAAAAAATATTTTTATTGATTTTAAGAGAGGAAGGGAGAGGGAGAGAGACATAGGTACATCAATGATGAGAGAGAATCATTGATTGGCTGCCTCCTGCGCGCCCCACAGTGAGGATTGAGCCCGCAACCCAGGCATGTGCCCTTGACCGGAATCGAACCCGGGACCCTATAGTCCGCAGGCCGATGCTCTATCCACTGAGCCAAACCAGCTAGGGCTGCAATCTGCATTTTAAAGATGAAAAAACAGAACCTCAAAAAGAGTCAGCAACTTGCCTGACATTACTGGACTTGTAAGTGGTAGAACAGGGCTTGAAACGAGATCTGCTCCACGCCAGTCCGTACCACCACCCCAAACTGGTACAATTCCCACACCAGGTGGCATCCCTGTAAAGACCTGAACCAAAGGTGGGACAGCAGACATGAAAAAGAAGGTCCTGATGGAACATGGATCCAACTGAAGAAAATGGTTAATAAAAAGGTTACCATTTGTTACCTATTAGATGAGCAAACATCCAAAAGTTTGATAATACCTTCTGTTGAGAAGGCTAATAGAGTGTAAATAGGCAATATCCGTGAAATGACAAATTCATCTATCCTTTGACTCAGCAATTTTGCTTCTGGGAATTTACTGAGCAGAGATAACTGCAGAGAAATAAAAAACTACACATGCAAGGTTACTTATAAAACACTGAACTCCGATGTCCACTACATACAGGGCTGATTAAATAAACTGAGGCACTTTCAGACAATGAAAATATATGCCACAGGGGAAATAAAAAGGAACTCTGATATGAAAAGATCTCCTCCAAAACAAGGTGTATAATAGTGTATTTATACCAGCTTTTGTGGAAAGAGGTGGGAGAATAAGAAATACAATTTTAAAATCTGCATATGCATATTTGTTATAGATGTAGTTAGAAACACTGGAAGACTAAGCAAGAAAATAATTATGGTTATAGGGGTGGGAAACACTTTTTAGATTTTTTTTAACCATAAAAATAGACTATTATTCAAAAATTAATGTTAAAAAGCCTGAATGAAGAAGGCTCTGCTCTGGCCAATGTGGCTCAGTTGGTTGAGCACTGTCCCATGCAACAAGAGGTCAAAGGTTCAATTCCCAGTCAGGGCACATGCCCCAATTGCAGGCTAAATCCCCACTAGGGGGCATGCAAGAAGCAGCTGATTGATGTTTCTCATTGATATTTCTCTCCCTACCTCTCTGAAACCAAAATACTTTTTAAATAAAAATAAATAAAATTAATAAAAACACATAAAAAAAAAAAAGAAAAGAAGACGGCGGCTCTGCCCAGGTTCCCTTCTCTAGTCAAAGTCGTCACTCCACGTATTGCTTTTCCACAGCTGGGCTTGGCCCCGTTTGTCTACCACCTCCTCCAGGCAGCATTCAGGTTTGTATCCTCTGGGAGGTCACAGAAGACCATCCTTTTGCATCATGCTTCACTGTATTTTTTGGAAGTTGTAAATATAGCCTTGAACTATTAGTTTCCTTTTCTCTAGATAGTGTAAAATATAGTCTTTTCTGAGTCCCAGAGAGATGAAATAACTTGTCAAAGGTCGCCCAGGACAGAGCTGGATTGAACCAGCCCTGAGCGCTGTCTAAATCCATTTCCTCACTGCCCCCATTTTGCCTCCAGTTACAGCTCCCAGCAACCTCGGTCCCTGAGGAAGAGAGAGGTTCCCTTTGCCTTTCCTGATGCCCTAACAGAGTTCAGTGTGCAGTGACAGGCAATCACATGCTAGAGGAAGGGAGGGAAGGAGGAAGGGAAAGATGAAGAGAAGAAGGAGGCAGAGAGAGAGGGAAGAGAGAGGGGGAAGGCGTGGTACTCACTCCTGCAGAGACGGGTCTGAGTCATCGGCATTTGCTGTCCCCAGGTCTGAGTCGTAGGACATGGGCTCCTCAGAGTGGTCCGGACTCTTGGAGCCGTTCTCCGGGAGCAGGAGGCTATCAGAGTTGAGGCTGCAGGACAGCTGGGACGAACTGGCCGTGTCCAGGCTGAGGGAGGAGGCAGTGAGCTGCCTGTTCCGTTGGATCTTATGGCCCGAGTGCTGGACTTCGATGTCCTCTGAGCCTGAGGAATGGGAGATGGAATCCAGAGACTCCTTCCGCTGTAGTTCTGTCCCCGAGGGAGCGACAGGGTCGAGCTCAGAGAATGGGCAAAGCCCAGAGAGGGCCAGTGGGGTGAGCGTCCACTCGTTCAGGATGGAGGACTTGTAGGAGAGTTCGAAGGACAAGGACGTCAGTCCCTGCAGGAAGCTGAGGAGGAACTCGCTCTCCTCGGGGTCCCGGAGCAGGGCGGACGGCTGGTAGTACTCGCACAGGCGGGCTGGCTCCTGCAGCAGCAGCTTCAGGTAGCACTCCATCAGGCCGTCGTTGAGGGCCAGCCGCAGCCAGGCCCGGCAGCGGCCCACGTCCGTGCTGACAAAGACCAGGTGCTCCAAGTCCGAGATGGTGTGCCTGGGAAGGGGGAGAACAGGATTATGTCAAGAAAGGACTTTGAATCATGGAGATGTCGTTTTATACACTGGTTGGCAGGAGCCATACTAATGGCACAGGGGAAAGACATGGTCCCTGTCCTCCGTCCAGGTAACTAGCTTTCCAGGGCACACCTGTTATCAGTAGAGCTGGGGTGGGAACTGAGTGATCATTTTCGGGTTGGAGTGAAAATAATGCCATAGAATGGGCAGTTTCTGAGCTGGGCCTTGTGGGATTTCAAGAGGGAAAGATAGGAGGGCCTCGTAGGCACATGAAACTCACAGAAGTAAAGGCGTAAAGGGAAGGAAAGCCACAGAGCTGTAACCGGAGTGGGGAGCACTGCCATTACAATGTGGGGAGGAGTGGGTGATCTGGTGGCAGAGCCAGGTAATGCAGTTGAGAATCCAACTGGTGAGGCAGAGTGGGGCAACGGTCCCCACACTTGGCTGGGCCTCAGAATCACCTGGGAACTTGGTCACAATGCAGATTCTGGGGCCTCCACCGAGTGAACCAGGCTCCAGGCTAGCATTTGGGAGCCTGTGGGCTACAGGTTTTTGCACAGGAAGGTGACTTGACCTCAGCTCTGCAGACTTTAGGGTGGGTTGCTCTGGATAAGATCAGATCCAGGTATACCAAACTCAGTTCCTGAACGCCTCGATCTGATTAAATGCCCACCTCTGACTACCACAGTCCCCTGCTCATGTCCCCTTCATGGGCGGACAGACCATGCTCTATAGGATGCAGTGATTGGCTCTGGTTCACTTAAGCTCAGTAATGTCAAGAAAGGACAGAATGAGATAAGGGGGACAATCAGAAAGCCATTGTCACCCAGGAGTGAGGTAAGAACCCGAGATAGGGCAGTGGCAGTAGGCTTGGGAAGGAAGACTGGAGACTGACAAAGCACCATTGGGCTGAAGGTGGCATTTAATAGCCCTTAGAGGCACAGTGCCAGCTGCTTGCTCCGAAGTCCAGGCAGTTAGGGGCAGGGCCACAGAGACACAGTGTCTCAGAGGAAATATTCAGATGCTCTCCCTGGATTCCACTCTTACAAAAAACTACCTATGCCATGTATGGAGTAAATACTTAGCACACAGATGTTCAAGTGTTCTAAGGCGAGGTCAGCAAACTTCTGTGAAGGGTCAGGTAGTAAAGATTTTAGGCTTTGCAGGCCACACCACCTCTGATGCAGCCACCGAACTCTGCAGGGTGTGGCCAAAAGACGGCACCTGCTGCAGGTGACCAGCCAGGGGCTCGAAGCAGAGCCAGGCTGTTGCCTGAGGAAGGAGGGGCTAATGAGGCGTGGTCGGACAATATCCCCCACCTCAGCCACCCATGTTCTAGACACAGGAGCGCCTGCTGCTTTCCCGCAAAGCTGAAGAGCCCCATGTCCCACCCCCCAAAGCTCCTTCCCAATGCAAAACCGCCTGGGCTGGTCTCACTTGTGGGTGATGGCCTTCAGGAGGGGCCAGAAGACAGGCTGAGGCAGAGGCTTCTGGTACGCACTCTTCTTCCTTTTCCCCCCGGCCTCCGCTCGGACGTGCTTGGCGTGCAGGCCGTGGATAAACACGGCCTCCAGGGCGCTGCACATGGTGTTGGCATCTCCGTCTTCACTGGTGACCACTGTGTCCGAGGATGCATACTGCTTCTGCAACGCCTTCATGGATCCCACTAGCTTCTTCTTGATGACCTGGGCGGGGTCAGACGTAACACAGGCCTTTAGAGTATCCTATGGACCCCTGGAATGTAACTCTGCCTGTCACAAAATACATGCACAACTACACATGCACATACCTGTATGTATGTATCTGTATGTGCCTTCTGCAAAACTAGCACATGCTAATTATAGAAAATAAAGATAAAGCATACAGAAGGAAAATCACACACACATCCAGAGATACTGTTATTATTTTTTGCAAAGATATTTGTGTATTTTTTTTACAGAATAGTTCGATTTTTAGAGAGAGAGAGGAAGAGAGAGAGAAACAGCAATGTGAGAGTGCAACATCAATCAGCTGCATGCTCCCTACCAGGGATCGAGCCCAAAACCCAGGCATGTGCCCTTGACCGGGAATTGAACCGGGAGCCTCCTGATGCATGGGACGACCCCTAACCAACTGAGCCACACTGGCCAGGGCTCTTCTGTTTTTTTAAACCAAGTGTCAATAAACTGATAGCCATATAAACCTTATGTTAAGCATTGCCTCCATCATTAGTAATGGCGATGGGACTTGGGTAAATCCATCTAGGACAGAGGTGAAGTGTTCCACCTTAGTTACGTGACCAAGATTCCACACAGAATCAAGAAGCTAAGAGGCAACAAGTGCTGCTTTAGAACAATAAAAAGACCAACAGACAGGAGTATGGTGTACATTCAGAAAAATCAGGTTTAGTCACAGCTGTCAGTCACCAGCTGGAGCACCTCAGACATTTCACCTAACCTCTCTGAGCCGCACTTTCCTCACCTGTTAAATGGAAAGAATACTTCCTGATCTGCAGCATGGGGGGATTCCTCTTTTCACTCAACCTTGTGTCCTTAATAAATGTTTGTAAAATGAATAAATTACAAAATATACAAGTCTTCTGGAAATACAGAATAAAGAGAGTTCTGTCAAAATAGAAATATATCAAAATTAACCAAGTAGCCTGGCCAGCATGGCTCAGTGGTTGAGCCTTAACCTATGAACTAGAAGGTCATGGTTCTATTTCCAGTCAGGGCACATGCCTGGGTTGCGGCAGCTCAATCCCCAGTATGGGACGTGCAGGAGGCAGCCAATCAATTACTGATGTTTCTATCTCTCCCCATCTCCCTTCCTCTCTAAAATATATATATATTTAAAAATTACACAATTATTTGGAAAAGGACTGGAAGGGATTGCAAAAAAACTGGTTTGAATCATTAGGTGATAGGATTCTAGATAAATATTATATTGTTAAATGTTCCTTTTTTATAACAACGTTCATGAGATGTAATTTACATAGTATAAAATACTCTCATTTAAAGTATACAGTTCAATGGTTTTTAGCATATTCACAGAATTGTGCAACCATGGCCGCTATCTAATTTTAGAACATTTTCATTGCCCTAAAAGGAAATACTGTACCCACTGGCAGTCACTCCCTACTCCCTTCCCCCAAACCTTGGCAACTGCTAGTCCCCTTTCTGTCTCTATGGAGTTGCCTGTTCTGGACATTTCACATAAATGGAATCAGACGATATGCAGCCTTTTGTGTGTGGCTTCTTTCATTTTACTAGTAGCATGTCTTCTTTCATTTTAGCTTCTTTTCCTCTAGTTTGTAGCATTCTTCATGCATCAGTACTTCATTCATTTTTATGCCAAATAGTATTCCATTGCATGGATATACCACATTTTATTTATCCACTCATAGTTAATAGACGTTTGGGTTGTTCCCACCTTTTGGCTACAATGCTGCTATTGTGACGAAAAGGCGACATGCTGACCTGACAAGCTCAGGGAAGGCCTGCATGGCTTTCTTGCAAACTCTAAGACCTAAAGTAACCACAAGATTCCCTCATTGTTATTATTATGAGTTAATTGTTGACTGTTATCCTGTACCCACCTAAGTAATGTGTCTATCATTTCACTTTTTATCTAAAACCAGAGGTCCCCCTACTTTTGCCTTCTCCCACCTCTCTAATCTATCACCAATGGATTCCATGTAACCCACCTACGTCTCTTCCTTTAATTGCATTGCATAAAAATAGATGAAAAACCGCCACTCTCTGGAGCATTATCCCAATCCATTGAGATTCTACTTCCCGGCAATTGCCGACAGTTAGGTTCAAATAAACTCACAAAAATTCTTTACCAGGCTTGAATGTTTTGACATTAACACTATGAACATTCACCCACAATGTTAGGGGCAAAAACAGAATATTGGGGACTAGCTATAGTTATAAGAAATACCATGATTGCCTTGATCTGATTAAAGAAAGGACATTCTATCACGGCTGGGAGTTGTACACACCTGGGACCTGGGAGTCAACCTTGGAATTCCTTTCATTTTCATTCAGGAACTATTATCATGGATATATTAACAACCTCATTGCCCAACAATGGAGTCCTGCCCCAGCCCCCATTGCCTACTTCCCCTTGCCTGTAATTCCTACTTCCCCATGTAATCTTTGTCCTACCCAACATAAGCAGCTGGCTTATGGAGGGGGAGGATTGGAGAGCAGATTTTTGTGGCTGACCTGCTGCTCTCCCATACTACCCGCACTATTGGAATAAATGCTCATACATGATTCAACCCTGTCTCTACTTAATTGGCTCAAGTAGTGACAGACAGCCCAGACCCACTGGTTGTCCAATTTCAACAAGTTTTTGTATAGACATATGTCATATGTTTTCAATTCTCATGGGTATGTACCTAGGAGTGGAATTGCTGGGTCCTATGGAGCACTATGTTTAACTTCTTGAAGAACTATCAAACTGTTTCCCACAATGGCTGCACCATTTTACATTCCAACTAGCAATGTCTGAGGGTTCCAATTTCTCCTTAACCCCACCAACACTTATTGTCTGCCATTTTGGTTGTAGCCATCATAAGGGCTGTGAAGAACTATCTCATTATGGCTTCAATTTACATTTATCTAATCTATAATAATAAAAGCATAATATGCTAATTAGACTGGACAGCCAAACAACCTTCCAGACATCCTTCTGGATGAAGCCGGGCTGCAAAGGCTGAGGCAGCCACAGTGGCTATGAGGGCCCAGACAAGCTGCTGCGGCTGTGAGGGCTGAGCCCCTTGCACGAATTTCGTGCATTGAGCCTCTAGTCCTATATAATAAAATCCTAATATGCAAATCAACCGAATGATGGAACAACTGGTCACTATGACGTGCACTGACCTCCAGGGGGCAGACACTCCACACAGGAACTGCCCCCTGGTGGTCAGTGAGCTCCCACAGGGGGAGCACTACTCAGCCAGAAGCCAGGCTCATGGCCGGCAAGCGCAGTGGCGGTGGTGGGAGCCTTTCCTGCCTCCACTGCAGGCGGGTGGTAAAGAGTGAGGGGTCCCGGACTGCGAGAGGGATGTCTGACTGCGGCTTAGGCTCGATCCCTCCAGATATCCCTCGAGAGGTCCCGGACTGGGAGAGGGTGCAGGCCAGGCTGAGGGCCCCCCTTCTCCTGCACAAATTTCGTGTACCAGACCTCTAGTGTCTAATAATGGTGAGCATCTTTTCATGTACTTATTGGCCACTTATATATCTTCTTTGGAGAAATCCTCATTTTCAGGTAACCTTTATTAAAGCTCAACTGTTTTTTGGTAAATTCTCATTTTATCACCAATAAGATGGTCTAGAAAGGGCAGGACTTCCTCAGAGCTTGCTTCTGCTATAACTTTTTTCTCAGCCTGAGGCCTCTCTTTCCAGACAGTGTCCACACATTTCAAAGTGAGGAAAGCCAATGAAATGGCTGTTCTGTGCACCTCCTTCCCCACTCTTGATCCTCCGTTGTCACCTACCGAGATGGCATCCCGGGGGTCCACTCCATTCTCTACCACTGACAGCATTTCCACTCAGGCAGCAGCTCCCAGGAAAAACCACATGACACCTGTTGAGACAGATGGTGGCCAGGTGAGCAAGCTCCCAACTCACCACCCGCAGCCAATCCCTAGGCCCCCAAGCAGCCAGCAGGAGGTCAGCCCATTCTACTGCAACTGAAAGAAAGGCCTCTGAATATAAAAGTAAAAAACTGGAAGTGGGTTTTAAGAAAGGAAACAAGGAAGAAAAAGTCTGAGGGCCTGGATCTTGGAAGGGAAGGAGCCCTGTGTGCCAGGGATGGGCCTGCCCCAAGGAGTGGGTGGAAAGTACCCTTAACGCCACACCAAACGCTGGCACAAACGCAGGGAATGAAAGGCTGACGATTTATATACAGAGCTGAGGGTGCAGGGGACACTGCAGTTGTCTGTGCAAAGAACCTGCAGGGACCAGGAAGCAGGCCTCACAGGTCAGTCAAGGCCAGGGCCTTGCATTCGCCCACTCTGACTCCTGTCTCAGCCGCGCAGCAGTGAACAGTGCAAGTGAAACTGTTGTAGGCAGTTAGACAAGAGCAGAGCAAGGACGAAGGGTCAGGTACAGAAAGTCACCAGGTGCCCAGCAGTGGACAATCAACTGTAGGGTGGGGCCTTGTTCCCAGGGTGACTTTCCTCCCCTGGCATATCGCCGGTCATGAGGCTTGGACCCCTGACCTTTCCTCCCTAGAGATAACATCTAGGCCTGAAGTGTGTTTCAGCTCCAGGCCCAGATAAGCAGCAAAACCAGCCACGGCTGACATCAGGACCAGCTGCATTGAATAAAGACCCCCTGCCCGGTGCTGGCCAATCATCCTGAATGGACACACCTGGAAGACTACTGCATGTTCTACTGAGATCTTCCCCTGGGACCTCCCCTAAAATCTCCACCCTTAAAACCCTTAGGACGGAGGACCCAGCGCATTCTCCCTCCCAGGAGCAGGCCCAGAGCCTTTCCCTTCCAACCCCACCCCCTCAGCAGGTTCCCATCAGCTTCCTCACTCCCCATCTCCAAGGCCCTTCCTTTACCTCCATAACTTGTTTCCTAAGCCCATTTCTCCCAGGAATTACTTTTTCTACCTCTGTCATTTACCCAATAAATGTTCTCTTACAGTTTGGGTCTTGCTTTGTATTCTTTCCTAGCCAGAACCCAAATGTCGAGGTTGCTGAACCCAGGTTTGATCTAAGCCCACTGCTCCTACCACTGCCTACAACAGAACAGCTTCAAAAGGGAGACGCTCTTGTTACACATCTGCTTCTCCTTTGGGCTGCGAAAGTCAAGCTTGAGTAGCACAGGGACTTGAGTAAAGGGGAACAACACGGGTTCTATGGACGGACAGGGCCACATGCTGACCTGACAAGCCCGGGGAAGGCCTGCGTGAGGCGGCCTTGCAAACTCAGAGACCTAAAGTAACCACAAAAGATAGTCTGAAATTAAAACTTTTTTTAAAAAGCAATTTATGGAAGTAGTCACATCTTCTCTGACAAAAGCCAACCTTTAACTGAGCCTGTCTATTGTCTTTTGCACCTACATCAAGCATGTCAAACTCACGGCTTGCAGGCAGTGAGTTTGACATGCTTGATCTACTAGTACAGTGGTTCTCAACCTGTGGGTCGTGACCCCCTTGGCGGTCGAAGTACCCTTTCACAGGGGTCGCCTAAGACCATCCTGCATATCAGATATTTACATTACGATTCATAACAGTAGCAACATTACAGTTATGAAGTAGCAATGAAAATAATTTTTTGGTTGGGTCACAACATGAGGAACTGTATTTAAAGGGACAGAAGGTTGAGAACCATTGTACTAGTACATTAACATACCTTTGGAATGTCAGGGTAACTTTTCATTTTCCAAGCCCCTCAAGGAACAACCAATGGATCAGATTAGAGACTACAAATCCTCTCCTTATTATTGTTATTTTTATCATGTTAATTGTTGACTAACTATCCTGTCCCTAACTATGTAAAAGATGTATCTAACCCACTTACATCTTCTCTTTGGACTGTAACCTATATATATAAAAGCCTAAGTGACCGTTTGATATTCGACTGGTAGCTATGACGTGCACTGACCACCAGGGGGCAGACACTTTGACTGGTAGGTTAGCCTGCTGCTGGGGCCCAGCCAATTGGGACTGGACGAGACTGGCTGGACGCGCCCTGAAGCCCTCTCATGGTCCCTCCCCAGCCCTGATGGTGTACCAGTGGGGTCCCAGATTGTGAGAGGACAGAGGCCAGGCCAAGGGATCCCACCAGTGCACAAATTCGTGCACCGGGCCTCTAGTGTATAAAATAAGGTGCAAAACTGCCATTCTCTGGAGCATTTTCTCAATTCCTTGAGATTGTGCTTCCTGGCAATTGTCGACAGTTGGGTTCAAATAAACTCACAAAAATTCTCTGTAGATTTGCATGTTTCTTATGTTGACAATTCTAATCTCAGCTTGCCATTAACCAGCTAGGCACAATGGGGCGCTGTATCAGCCTCTCAAATGGAGAATATGACTGTGGAAAGTGCCTAGGACAGGGCTAATATGTACCAAGGACAAATGGTATCTATAATCCCAGTGGATGTGGCCACCTAAATCTACAGGCAGAGAATGCCACTGTGTAAATGAATATGCACAAGTAGGTGGAATTAGTACACAGGAAAATTCCTCAGGCAGCTGGCTTCCTCCCAGGAGTAGTGACAGGGTGAAGTGGGGGTGGGGGTAGGGGCTGTGGTCTTAGTCTGCTGGTTGACCTGGCCCCACCCCAGCCACTTGGAAAGGGCAGGACCAGGCAGGCACATTCACATCTAAACAAATCTCTAGTGAGCACACAGCTGAGCTTGAGGGGACACCAAAAATAAAAGGTGATTGCTGTCTCTGCTCCCCAAAACTCATGGCTTAAAGAAGTTCACAAAACCAAGGCCTGCTAAATGAGTTTTAGACTCTTTACATACATTGCCTCATTCTATTTCTCATAACCACTCTAGGAAGGCTCTTGTATTACCACAATCTGACTGATAGAAATAGACGCTGTCCCAGGTCAAGGAAATTCCCAAGATCCCAGAGCTGATATGGCAGACTACCCAAGCCAGGACAACGCCAACACCAGCTCAAGGGAAACCTCTAGACTCCTGGATGAGTGCAATCCCCTCCCTTCTGGTAGAGGCTGGTGCGAGCTAGGGCTAAGGGTTGGGGGGAAGGGGGGAGCAGGAGGAAAAAAGGGGGCAATGAGGGATGGGGAAGGAAGGCTCTTCAGCTGGTGGCCCTGGTGGAAAAGGCTCTGATTCAATCCTGGACTTGGCAGAGTGCAAACAGGACGCAGAGCCAACCTCGCTGAGTAAGGACATGCAGAGGGAGGGAGGTGTGCACGAGGAGGGACCTGCAGAGCCAGCTCTAGTCAGGGTGCGACAGACCACCAGGAAGAACACTGGGCCTGGGCTGCAGCCCTGTCTGCCTGCCTTACCCTTCAACTCTATTCCTGCTCACACCTACCCAGGATCCTCAGGGCCCTCCCAGGAGATCGGCTCCACATTCTGGCCACCGGGGCGACAGGGAAAAGGGCTTGTGCTGTGTGAGTCCCTCTGCAAACATGCCCGATCCTGGATGCTGGGCTACGTGGTACAGCCCCGCAGGCCAAGGCCAGGTTCTCTGGCTCCAAAGCCCAGGGCTCCATCTAACCCCTTTCAGCAATTCCAGTGGCCCAAGGCCTTCCCTCAGGCCTGCCTTCTACACAGAGCTTGGAGATCCCAAACTGACCCTCCCTCAGCCAGCCACAGGTCAGGGCTTAGACCTCAACAATCTGAATCATAGCCTGGGCCCAATAAGAACTTCCCTCAGGCCTGCCTTCTACACAGAGCTTGGAGATCCCAAACTGACCCTCCCTCAGCCAGCCACAGGTCAGGGCTTAGACCTCAACAATCTGAATCATAGCCTGGGCCCAATAAGAACTTCCCTCAGGCCTGCCTTCTACACAGAGCTTGGAGATCCCAAACTGACCCTCCCTCAGCCAGCCACAGGTCGGGGCTTAGACCTCAACAATCTGAATCATAGCCTGGGCCCAATAAGACCTCATTAACTAATTAACTGAAAATACGAGAGTACTCATTGGAGGGAGGGAGGCTTATCAATAAGTGGATGCTCTGGCCAAGCAGAGGCCTACTAAAAACCAAAGTAGCCCTGCTGGCGTGGCTCAGTAGGTTAGAGCATCATCCTAACATGCCAAGGTTATGGGTTTGATCCCTGGTCAGGTCACATACAAAAATTAACCAATGAATGCATGAATAAGAGGAACAACAAACCAATGTTTCTCTCCCTCTTTCCCCATTTCCCTTTCTTTCTTTCTTTCTCTCTCTCTTTCTCTCAAATCAATAATTAAAAACAAAAACAGCCCTAAGTGGTTCGGCTTAGTGGATAGAGCGTCGGCCTGAGGACTGGGGGGGTCCCAGGTTCAATTCCAGTCAAGGGCACATGCCTGGGCTGTGGGCTCGGTCCCCGGTGGAGGGCCTGCAGGAGGCAGCCAATAAATGATTCTCATCATGGATGTTTCTATCTCTCTCTTCCTCTCCCTTCCTCTCTGAAATCAATAAAAATATTTTTAAAAAGGTAAATTGACACTAAGAAGTCAGAGCAGGGTCAGATAAGAGATAAGTAACTGTTGCCTAAAACAAAGTGTCAGAAAAGCCACAAAAGGACATCAGCATAGAAGAATCCAGGAGAAAAGCCACTGGACAATTCACAACATAGAACTGGGACTGTGGGGTTCGGGCCACAATTTAGGGCACAACTTTCATCGTAGGAAGGCAAAGAACCCTACCCATGGTGTGCGTTCCAGAATGCCTCACAGAGGCAGGACACCTGCTCAGAGGCAGGAACCAGACAACCTATGACCGAGAACTTGCTGGTGGAACCAGAACAGGACTCGGGGTCTCTTGACAGCTGAGTCAGGGCTGCATCATCCTTCGGGTGGCCCGGCCCCAATCTATGGGGCTTGTTTCACAGAACACTCTTCACCGACACTAAGAACCAAACCAAAGGGAGGTGTGGCTCCAAGGAGACCTAGGCTGAAGGGAGTGTGGAGGGACCCAGAACAGCACTACCAAAGGGCTCTTCGAGCAGCACCAGTGGAGTTTAGCTGAAAAGGTGACTTTCTGACTTTTAGGAAACTCCAAACCCTGCTAAGTCTGCCTCTCCCCATAAGTACAAATCCACCCCGACATAGCTCTTCAAACTTCTCTTATCTCATTTAACTCCATAACAGTCCTGGGAGAGGAGGGTTTTACAAAGAGCACTGAGGCTCAGTGCCAACAGGCCCCAGGTAGGGAACAGCATTCGCTGGTTTCCTCATTCTAAATCCTGTGCCTGTCGCCAGGCCAAACTGCCTCAGGTCTTTGGTCCGAAGAGTTTCAGGCAAACTTATTACTTACAGAGCCTTAAGAGGCAGTCAGAAACTCCATTTATCAAATAAGGCTTAAAATCGACAGGAAACAATCTTGCTGAAAAGATCTGTAGCCCCAACCAGGTGAGGCAGCCAAATTTCAGAGCCGTCCTTTCTTAAATGTTCCAACACGCAGTTAGGAAAGAATTGTTCTGGCTGTTTTTCTTCATTATGCTGCCTAGCCCTCCAAGTATGTGCAATTTCACTTCCTCCAGAAACCAAGGAAGAAAGAAAAGAGAAAAAATGGCTTACATGAGACTCACATTAAAAGAAGGAATGGATGACCGGCTTCACCACTTTAAAACACTCCATCCATCAGTAAACAGCAACCTCCTCTCCTTAGAGACTTCTCAGCCATTCCCAACAGCCTCTACTCGGCCTGAATCCAATCCTGTACCTGGCTGTTCAGAACAGCCTGGCGTTTAAGTCATTCAGCTCCTACAGTACCAATTGATGAGTCATGGTTTTCAGTTGGAAAAGAATGACAAAGTTATCTTCTGATTCAGAAAGGCAGCTGATCTTTCAGCCTTGTGAGCGATGAATGAGTAAACAGCATCTCCTTCCACCTGAAGAAAATTGGATTTCTGGTCCAGCTGGAGGGCGAGAAACTTCTAGCTTGTGATTCCCAGACCAAGGGCTAGGGGGTGAGGCCAGAAATTGAAGTCAGTTAACACTGGCTATCTTTTTTCCTCCCTCTTTCTTTCCATCCAGTCCCCCCACCCCACCCCCATATTCTTGTCCAATACCCTTAGGATTCTAGCAAGGGCCAAACTCTGAACAAATAAAAACAGGTACTCTGCCCAGTTCATTCACCATTACATTTCTAGTGCCTAGAACAGTGCATGGCACACAGTAGGGCTCAGAAAATACTTGCTGAGTCAACTGATGAATAAAATAAAGGCTCAGGGTGGGTATCTCCCTACCATAGACTGTGGAGAGTTAAAGTATACAACTCTTCAGAGGTGGGAACTCCTTCCATTAGACCAAGCTACCAACAGGCTGAAAAACCATTCTGACTTACCACACCTTCATGGGGAGATACTGGAGGTAGAAGGGCATTCAATTTTCAAATGAACAAGACTACAAATGGCAAGGAAAAACAATGATTCTGTTTGGGGCCCTTTACAATTGCTGTCAACTGGCCAGTCCTATGAAACCAGGTCACCAGAATTTGGAGGGAACATGCACTCAAAAGCCCAGATTATATAGGCTGAGCATGGGGCCTGGAGCCCCAGGAATGTCCTCTGCCTGAGCTGCTCTGAGACAACTAAGCTGTGTTCATAGGTAACCAAGGGGCCAAAAGTCAATGATGCGACCCCTGCAAAAAGAGGAAGCGATTCAACAGCCTCCATGCCCACCTAGGCCTCAGCCTCCCAGGACCCACTCACCTACACTCTTCACAACATGTAACATCTCTTCTGGCTCCCTGTGTTCACAGTGTTGGGACTGGTCTGTTCTCAGCTCTAGTCCGGAGGAGCACTCTGTGAGGGTCCTCTCCAGGTGCTAGGACAACACACATGGACATGGTTCTGTAACCACAGCCAATCCTGCACAGCGGTACTGTCTAGGTTTCCTCAAGGCCAGAACACCAGCCAAAAGGAAGTGATGGCTTCGGTTGCCTCAGACTGAGTGAGCTGGATGGGTGGCCATTCCTCACCTACCAGGCATTTGAAAGATACCTACCATTCCAGGGGCCAGCACATATAATTTAATAATCCCTGGGAGAGATATAGGGGACCAGATATCCTGGAAAAGTCACTGACCGAAGGAGGCGTAGCTCTACTCCTCCATACTTATTTACATCTGAGGCCCTGCACGCACCAGGGAAGCTGTTCAGTCTCTAAGTGCCTGGCTGTTAGACTGAACAAGCACCTAGATTTGGCTGTAGAGGGGCAGCTGGTGGGGCAGGCAGGACACTCTAAACTAAGATCTCAGATTGAAGGGGGGCGGGGTGCTGGGTCAAGGGAAGAATGGGTGGAGGATTGGGGTGAAGACAACAGAAGTGAAAGGATATGGAGACCCCCGTTTAAACAAGATTTTGAGTGGGAGCGGTAGGAACTGAGGCAGCAAGAGTTGGGAGCAGTTTAGCCAAGACTTAGGGATGGAGGATGTCCTCAGGATGCCTGGAGATGGGAAGGAAGTATGATAGGCTAGGAAGTTAGTGGTTGAGTCTGTGCAGACAAGATACAGGCCTGGGACGGGACTGTGACCAGAGTTATGGAGAAGAAAGGGGTGAGCCCCAAGTTTACTTTGGTGGTGGGTCTTACGTGAGAGTGGGCAGAGGTGGTGTTTCGGAGGAGCAGGTCTTGGGAAGCTGAGCTGTAGGGAGATTGGGGTAAGAAAGCGGACCCCGAAAAAGGCAACCAGAATGGTGGGTCTCAAGGTCTGCGCGGAGCATTAGGCTTGCCGAAGGGGCTGAGGGGTGAGGATGACATGTGTCAGCGGGAGCCGGAGGACTGCAGCCGCGATCGGGGCTGGGACTGGGCTAGAGTTGGGGTCAAGGGTGAGACTGCACTTACGCAAGACGGGTGGTGAGGGGGTGGGGGAAGGGCTGGCGTCGGGTCCCGGTGGGAGAAGATGGAGGGGACCAGCCGCAGCGGCAGTGAGAACCAGAGGAGGAAGCGGGGCGCGGGGTTTGGGCTGGGGAGGGTGAGGGCTCCGAAGCAGGGCGGTCTTAA
>NW_006300368.1:1518569-1521716 GCF_000327345.1 Myotis davidii
CCCCGCAGGGTCTGCGTCAGACTCTAGACTCGGCATCGGGGTGGCTGTCCCCTCCCGGCCTCAGCGCGGGGCTGCGCAGCGTTGGGGCTGCCGCTTGACCCCCTGCAGCGAAGGTTGCCCGCTTGTAACACGGGATCAGTGACCGCTACCCGATTCTTGCCTTGCCAGGCCATCAGTGCAGCCCGCGGACAGGGCTCGGGGCCAAGGGGGAGCCTCCCGCCTGGAGGCGTTCAGGAGAAACACGGAGCCCACACCTTACTTGAGAGCCCCCTTAGCATTCTCCTTTGCCCAGCTCAGCAGCAAGGAGACGCAAAGCTCCACGAGCCGTAGTTAAATCTGGTTTTCATCGTAGACGTGACGTTTCTCTTTCCAATGGATTCAAAACAAAAATAGCAAGGGGTGGACTGCGGCGCTTCAGACACTCGGCAGATGCAAGCATTGTTGTGACCAGGGATGCGGAGGTAGGGCTAGATGCGGGTCCAGGGAGTCAGTCCTTGTGGGTGGCTACAGGGCTGGCTGAGGATCAGGCCAGTTCTGGGAAGCAGGTTGCACTGACCTCTGCGGGCAGTGAGTGAGGGGAACGGGGGTGGGAGGTGAGAGAAGTGTTCCTGTGCTCCACGGCCCTTTCCTGGAATGAAGGGGTTCTCGCGTCTCTGAGAAGGTGAGGTTCCAGAGCCTGTTCCCACTTATAAAATCAGCTGTTGGGGTGTGCTCCGCCCCCCCCCCCAAGCCCCCGGGCCCCCTCCACGGTGCACTTCTCTCTCCAGGAGTGAAAATGCACTGGCTCCCTAGCTTTTAGGCTAGATGAGTGAGTGCTAAGTGCCTACACTATAGTTAATGGTTGAGCAGGAAGATTAGAAATAAAAACGTAGTAAAATGTGAGACGCTCTGCCCTAACCTAAGAGATAAGGGAGTCGGGGTTTTAATATTCTTGGTAAACAGAAGCTCCTGCTGTTTGCCAGGTAAAAACATGTGTCATTACCAGCCACCTAGAAGGTAAGTAAGTGCCTTTGTCACCCCCGTGGTACAGATAAGAAAACAGGCTTGAGAGTGCCAACTTGGGGGGCCCAAGGCTGCACAGCTAATAATTCCTCGCCCAGTTATTTCCGACTCTAGTTGGAGGGGTAGCGTAGTTCCCTCAGTAGGAGAGCAAGTGGGCCTGAGGGCCAGGAATGCTTAGGTTCAAACCCCAGCTCTAACCCATGCTGTTTTCTGGGTCTTCCCTAAACTGGGACCCAAGGCAACCCAATAAGCGTGGGGCTAAGACAACTGCCACAGTGCCTGTATTTTTTCATAGGCCCCTTGAGTTAACACTGAAGATAGAAACTTCTCTTGATGTTCAAAAACGAGAAGTCAGGTCACACTACCCATGGCCCTTTAGCGCTAGGAAGAGGGGTCAGTGTGTGTGAATTCATGGAAGTTTCAAAACCTCTCTGAGCCTCAGTTCCTCATCCGTAAATTGGGGAAGGTATCAGCTGATGTGAGGATGACATGAGATCACATCCTCAGGAGAGTTTTTGGTCTGTAGCAAGCACTGAAGATGACGAGCTATTATTACGACAGTTCTGGCCATTCTCACCATCCCAAGCCAGGCATGTTCCGGCCTTTCACTGCTCTTGCAAGCACTGGAGCCAGATCCTTTCTGGTTTGAACCCCAGATAGGTCCTTACTTGCTATCAGATTGGAATCCTCAAACTAGTTAATTCATGCATCTCTCTCCACAGTGGAATAGCTGGTTTTCTTCTGGGTTCTGCTATAGGAAGCTGATTCTTCCCACCTCCTTAAGGGAAAAAAAAAGGATTTAAACGTTTTTATTATTTGTCAACTATACCTCAATAAAGCTAGGAAAAAAAATAACAAGATAATGAACGGAAAAAAAAGAACAATGTTTATTGTACACATAGGTCAATAACATTTTCAGGGAGCCTGAGGAGGCTCTTCGCTGGGTGGCAGGGTCATGTGCTCATTCGCTGGGCTCTTGGCCACAGGGTCTGTAGCAGCAACCTTCAACACTGAGAGCTCTCCACGCAACCTGGAGTGAGAAGAAGGCCAAGGCTTTTACTCCTGAAAGGAACAATTAAACCCTTCATTATTCCCTCATTTTTGACAAGAATTCCAAATTGTTCCCAATCATTTACATTTTGTAGAACAGCTCATCGTCAGTAGCCGAATCCTTATCGTGTAGCTCCTGTGCCATGTTCTCTATGTGTGTGGCACTGAGAGGTCTATATAGATCTCTCAGCCAGAGCGGCTGCCTCTTCCAGAAACCACCTTCCTAGAGAGCAGACAGGGAAATATGAACTCTGTGTTCCTCCTCTTTGTCCCCCCACAGTACTTGATCCTCCTCACATTTACCTCCATCTTGCGTTCCGGCGACTGTCTCATCTGCTGGAAAAATGGAAGAAAGGCCCTTGGAGGAAAAACGCATACCGACAATTAGTGATTCATGCCATTTCCATGTCTCTCACACGTACAGCTCTGGTCTTATTCGGACTAAATGGGTACCTGGGTCCGTACTCACGAGCAAAGTCACCACAGACCTGGGACCTTGCATGCTGGACTTCCAGAAGCTCTGCGTGTCTGTTAACGTGGCCCCACAAGGTCTCTGGGGAGACTCTGTATGTGGCTTGGCATAGAGTACAGGCAGGATTTTCAGCCCCACTCACTTTCTTGGCCCTTGACCAAGTGCCCTCATGCAGTGAAAGCAAAAAAGCACCACCACACTGGGCATAAATATGATACATAGGTCCCCTTTAGACTGGGTCTCACATGCATCATTTGCTGGGGCAGTGTGCTGGGGGGGGGGTTGTTGCTTTTATTTTGCTAGCTGCTTTATCCCATAAGTTAAACCACAGCAACTAAATGTCCAAGTTCAACTAGCCAAGTATATCTAGCTTGCTGACTTTCATACTGCAGGCTGTCACTGATGAGTGAGTTGTGAAATCAGTTTAAAGGTCATAACCAGCACCAAAATACAAAATATTCCCTTCCGAATACAAACAGAATAGGAAAAAAATCAGACTGCATAATAATTTTGTTTTAGAAACTACTTATGTACAAAATTTTCCCTTCCGAATACAAACAGAATAGAAAAAAATCAGACTGCATAATAACTTTGTTTTAGAAACTACTTATGTCTGTGTGGTA
>NW_006300368.1:1521870-1523764 GCF_000327345.1 Myotis davidii
CTTTAGTTATTGTTATGTTAATTGTTGACTGTTAACTATCCTGTACCTAACTAAGTAAAAGAAGTATGAGTCTATCATTTCACTCTTTATCCAATCCCAGAGGTTCTCCCCACCCCCCAACCCCCCATCCCACCTTGCTTTCTCCCACCTTTCTACTTTGTCACCAATGGATTTCATGTAACCCATCTACATCTCCTCCTTTGATTGTAATGTATAAAAATAGGTGAAAAACCACCATTCTGCGGAGCATTATCCCAGTCCATTGAGATTCTGCTTCCTGACAATTGTCAATAGTTTGGCTCAAATAAACTCACAAAAATTTTTTACAGGTTTGCATGTTTTTACGTTAACACTAGCAGTGTGACCATGGAGCAAGATACTTCCCTTTCCCCTTCTCCATTTCCTTTTTATTAAAGAAAAAGACAAACTATTGTCTAAGGCAGCGGTTCTCAACCTGTGGATCGCGACTCCTTTGGCGGTCGAACGACCCTTTCACAGGGGTTGCCTAAGACCATCCTGCATATCAGATATTTACATTACAATTCATAACAGTAGCAACACTACAGTTATGAAGTAGCAACAAAAATAATTTTATGGTTGGGTCACAACATGAGGAACTGTATTTAAAGGGCCAGAGGTTGAGAACCACTGGTCTAAAGTCTCTCCCAGTTAAAATTGGATAAAGGGTATAGAGTAGGGGCCTGAAAACCAATAGGATGAGACGTTTTCCTGCTATTTTATAGGAAGAACTCATATATTCTACCTTTTCATCACCCTTGAAGGAGTCTAGTGTCCTTACCCTTAGACCATGTGGTCTTCCCTACCCCTTCCCTAGAGCCTCCACCACCAGCAGAAACACGTCCAACCAAGACTTCTCCCTCTGCACCGTTTCCTTAAAGGACCAGTGACTGCAGACGCGTCTGTCAGTCCCATTCTATCTCAGCTTTGGCTGGGAGCTAATTTTGCAAAATCCAAGTAAAGCATCAGGATAAATAAGTATTCTTTCCAAATTTGATGGGTTCCTCATTGAAAAAGAAGAGATTGAAACTGATAAGTTCTAAATTCTCTAGTTTTTTCTTTTCTTTCTTTCTTTTTATTTTTATTAGTATTTATGAAAGAATGAATTTACTCCCAGGCCATACGTTTCTGTTTCTCCAGTTTCTTCTGGGATATCTTTTTTTTTCTTTTTCTGAGCAACCTCCTCTCTGGTTGAGGAACAATCTGTTCTTTCTCAGTAAGGATCACCTCAATGTGGCAGGGAGAACACATCTATGGGTTAATCCCCCCATGAGCTCTGTCAATTCTGTGCCGCATCTTGGGAGCTTTGTTCACCTAGATGTGCTAAATGACCAGAGAATCTACATCTACTTCCCTACGCTCTGCAAAAATTAAGCATTCTTTTTGGGCCCCTGGCCCTGCCTCTAGCCCTACTCTTTGGCCTGGGCATATATCTACTAACTCCACCATTTTAATAACAGAATGGCACATACTGCTTCTATAAAGTGACATCCTTCAGATGTTTGGTGGCTTTTTTCCTTTTCATTGAATTCAGAGAGGAAGGGAGAGGGAGAAAGAGATGGAAACATCAATGATGAGAGAGAATCATTGGCTGCCTCCTCTACACCCCACACTGGGGATTGAGCCCTCAACCCGGGCATGTGTCCTGACCGGGAATCGAACAATGACATCCTGGGTTCATAGATCGACACGCAAACACTGAGCCTTGGTGGCTGGGTTTCACTAGTGTTCTTAAAGTGAACATGAAGATTTGAACCTATTGATTTGCCTGATTTTGTGGGGTTTTCTGGGTCAAGTGAATAAGGAACCATTTTCAGGGGTCACCTCAAGCTACTTATGGGAAGAGGAAGCGCCTCTATTTCTAAAATTCTACTTA
>NW_006300368.1:1524306-1525326 GCF_000327345.1 Myotis davidii
CTCCACAAATCCTTCAAATGCACTGCAATCCTATCCAAATTCCAAGATAGTTTTTAAACAAAAACTCCCCCCCCCCAAAAAACAAGACAAAAAACTGGCCAGCTAACATTTAATAGGAAACATGCAAGAATAGCTATGAAATGTATGGAAAACAAGATAAAAAAGCAGGAACTTATCCTACTAGATATCAAAATATATGAAAAGGAATTGGAACTATTTAGTGATACTGCTACTGGTACAGAAAAAAATAACTGGATCAACAGAATAGAAACCAGACAAAGAGAGTATTTTAGATCAGTGAAGAAAGAATGAGTCATTCAATAAAAGATTCTAAAACAATTGCATCTTTGTGTGGGGGATAAACAGTCAACCAGACTAAAAACAAAGTGAATGATAGACAGGTTTTAAAAACTTATAAATAACAAGAAGTGTTATAAAAAGGACTTGAAGAAAATACCAGAGACTACTTTCATACCACCAGGTGACAAAGGCCTTGTTAACAAAACCTACACCCCAATAAGCCATGAGAGGACTGACAGATATGGTGACACTGTCAACACAAAGCCTACTCTTCATAGCCCTTACCCTCTTCTCCCCTTGACTGTTTATCATCTTCTTGCTCATTTATCTTACTCCTTTCAGTAGCTTTCACTGAATTTCAGTGTTTCAAATACTCCCCAGTGTTTTTGTGTTTGAGGAGACAGAACCGCGGAGTAAGAAGCCCAGGCTTTGCAGTCGGGCAAAATGGAGTTCTGTCACTGGGGCCTTAAGTTGATTTCCGTCTATGGAAGAGGGTGGTACTATCATCCTCACAGGGTTTAATCGAACAATATATGGAAAACTGTCCATCCTGTGCTTGGCATAAACTAGTGCTAAGTTTGCTAATGGTGCCATAGTGATCAAATCTATCAGAGGGTTCTGCCTGTGGTATCAGGCTCAAAAAGCTCTCTCCCACCACTAGATTACAACAGTATTGCTTCTATTTTCTTCTAGTACTTTTACAGGTTCTTTTTTTTTTTT
>NW_006300368.1:1525524-1526990 GCF_000327345.1 Myotis davidii
CAGGACAGGAGTTGAAAGAAATTCCAAAAAAGCGAAGGGCCATAAGCCACCTGGAGATGTAGAGGGTACTGTCTGGGCAATGGCCAGGTACTTTCTTCCCAGAGGCCTTGGCCAACTGATCCTCAGCCTCCTAGCTTAGAAATCAGACTCTGTCCTCACCAAGAGAGAACTCACTTCTTCCTACAGGGGAAGTCTGACCTTATCAATACCGCAGGATTAATAAAAAAAAAATCAGAATGCCAGATTATGACCTGACAATGAGAGCTACATCTGTTCCACAGACAGCATCTGTCTCTACATGATCAGGGAAATACATTCTGTAGAGGTAGGCCACCATGGCCCACTAAAGCTCAATCAGAAGGCCACCGGTGAGAACAGAATTAGAACAAAAGGAATGAGCTGCATCCGGTGTTTAATGGAAAGGACTGAGCAGGGTCCATCTGTCTCCCCAACAGGCACAGCCTGGCTAGTGGGCCTGACTCTCCACATCTGCGGCCTCAGAGGCCATCTCCACACACAAGCACTTTTTTCCTCCCCCTCCCCCCAATCACTCTTTTCTGCTCACATAGATGACTTCAGTCCCTCTACTTCCCAGTCCCATCTCACTCTCCAATATCTTGCTGATCCATCCCTATTGAACTGAACGCTGCTACCTTCCCACCTCACTCCACCCTACACCCCCTACATCTCTCTAGTCTACGACAGGTTTCTCCTTAGCAGTTAATACGTCCCATTAGGTTTTACTCAAGTCTGATGGACCAGGAAGCCATTTGGTCCTTATACATCTCGACTCTGCTCCATGATGTGTTAACCTTAGTATTTCTCTCTTGGGGTGCCACTTATTATTATTATTATTATTAATATATTTTTATTGACTTCAGAGAGGATGGGATAGGGAGAGAGAGAGAGAAACATCAATGAAGAGAGAGAATCATTGATTGGCTGCCTGCTGCATGCCCCACACTGGGGACTGGGCCTGCAACCCAGGCATGTGCCCTTGACCGGAATCGAACCAGGGACCCTTCAGTCCACAGGCTGACGCTCTATCCACTGAACCAAATTGCCTAGGATGGGGAGTAAAAAATTGTTTACCATATTTTTAGGTTCTCGGGGGGAGGGGAATGCCTCACTATTGCCCTGAAAAAAAAATGGTGACAAAACTTAAGAAAAAGGAGTAGGACCAGCGGGACTGGAGTACTCAGGGAAGATTTCATGAAGAAAGATGAACTTGAACTGGCTTTTGAGAGATTCACAGGACTTCTCAGACAGAGCAAAATCCGGGGATTTTAGGTGGGCAAGGCACAAACAAAAGTGGGAATGGGCATGGTGTGGCTGGGTTATGGTGAGGGGCTGCTTTGTCTGAATGGAGGGCTGCCATGACTGTTGAAACGGTAAATTAGATTGGATAGTAGGGTAGAGTCAAGATCCCCAGCTTAGTAAGTCACTCTTTAATGTTAGCAACCTGC
>NW_006300368.1:1527015-1545865 GCF_000327345.1 Myotis davidii
ATATACCATCATTTAATTGAACAAAAGGGACACAGGCAAGCGCCAGGAATAGGTGACTCTAACAGGACATGCTTTAAAGAAGCCTGATGCAGGCTTTAGGTTGCTGTGTTTTAACTGAACCTATTTACACTGTATCCTACACACTGGAGAAGAAAGCTGCTGAGTAAATCTTATGAATTGACACGATCACACTTTTATCTTTTAGCCGCGTCCTTTCTTCCAGGGTGACATAGCTCCATGAGGTGGAGATTCTATATCTCTCCTCACTTCAGTGAACAAGGAAAGAAATCAGCTATAGAAAGAGAGTAATTGGTGAGTACATCAAATTAACATCATCCATTTTGAACTGAAGAAATTTTGCTATCATGTCAGCTCTGTCTTATTAAACTTAATTTTTCAAACTATTCTTGTTATCTTTTTTAAAAAAATATATTTTATTGATTTTTTACAGAGAGGAAGAGAGAGGGATAGAGAGCCAGAAACATTGATGAAAGAGAAACATCGATCAGCTGCCTCCCGCACACTCCCCTACTGGGGATGTGCCCGCAACCAAGGCACATGCCCCTGGCTGGAATCGAACCTGGGACCCTTTAGTCCGCAGGCCGACGCTCTATCCACTGAGCCAAACCGGTCAGGGCATATTCTTGTTATCTTGATTTCACTTCCACAGAGATCTCTGGGAGTGGGGTGGGCTTCCTTTAAAAATCCCTGGAATATAATTTGTAGTAAAAGAACAAAGCATTTCTCAGGGCTCATGACTAAAGAGGAATATCAAGTAGGAGTAGGTGGGAGAGTGAACTTGATTTTCAGGTTGTGGGTTCTGAATCTATTCTAAAGACGGAATATATTTTGGAAATCTGAATCATCTGTTGTCTTACCACAATGAGACAGAAAATTACAATAAAAATTATTGCTACTGTAGTCACAATTATTGCCACGATGAGATTCTTGTTATAGCCATATCCTGGCACTTCTTTTGTGAGCTAAAAACAAAAACAAAGAACGTATTAAAAAAAAAAAAAGCTGAAAAGGGAAAAAAAACCTATTCTCTAGCCTATTCTAACTATTCCTTTGTTGTTCTCAATCCTCACGTGAGGATATTTTTTTCATTGATTTTTAGAGAGAGTGGAAGGGAGAGAATGACCCTTCCATGCATGGGCCGATGCTATAACCATAGAACCACACTGGCCAGGGCTAAATATTCTTATCTACTACTCTAAAACCCCATTCTTTCAGGTGAATAGCTTGTAGGTTCTTAAAGAACATACCACATCTAATGTGCTGTGTAATCTGAGCATTAGCATTTCCGTGTACAATTTATTTATCTTTTCTCATCTACCCTAGGAACAGTGGCACCAAGACAAGATTCAGACCAGGTGCCCTGGCCTTCCTGCCTGGGTGCTTTCAAGGCGTCTCCTAAACTGACTAGAAGTCCAGGCCTTATGTTTGGGGAGCTGTCCTCACCGCACTGGGCTCCTCCTCTTCCTGTTCACCCTGAGCTTCCAGCCTCTGCTTTTTCCATGGATCCGCATCCCGCTCTGCCTTGGAGACAGTTCCTTCTTGCTGTTTACTGAGCAGCGTCTTCAGGGGGCCTGTTCCAGAAAATAGCTTCCTCAATTTATTTTTGTAACTTTAATGGTAAAATTCAGGTTCAAGAGAGAGATTCCCTCTGTTGTTTATCAAATGGCTCAGGGACATGTCTCCATCTTGCACATTTGAAAAAGGAGTTCAATGAATGGTAATAACATTGGTTCTATATTTTCTGGATTTTCCTCCAAGAAATAGGGCAATATGTAACTTGGTGCACGCATAACATCACTCTTATTAAAGTCTAGCTGCTCACGCATTAGGGATGATGAACTCTCTCCGTTTCTGTCTGAGGATGCCCACTCTGGCTCAATAGTCAGCTCAGTGCTGGTGTCCTTCCGGCCTGGCAGTACTTTCAGGAACGGTCCTTCTATAAGTAGTCCTTCATCTGCCAAAAAAGAAGAGACCACGTTTGATACTGAAAGACTCACGGGACAGCTCTTTGTCCGTCCACAGCCATCCATCCCAGTCAGATAAATTGGGAATCAGCAAATACCTGAGTGCCATTTAGAGAGGAGAAAAATAAACCCAACTGAAACCTATGATTGTCAACACAACAGAAGGAGAAAAGGTATCATTTTAAAAAGTGGTTATTTACTGAGAACATTCAATAGTATGGAATATAGTGACTATATTTAGGATTATTCCATTGGTCCCCAAGGGCCAATTGCCACTTACTGAAGAAATGCAAAGTCTGGAAGACCCACTCAATGAGAACCTGAAGACCTACTGTGAGTCCCCACATTCAGGTACCCCTCCTGTCTTGCCTGAGATGCAGAGGGGGCTGGAGGCTGGAGGCTTTTCACACCACACCACACCTCTCTCCACTCTTCAGGGAGCTCGTGTTCTTGCTACCATCACAGATGACCATGATTAATGCCCTCTGCTAACAGGTCCTCATCTGGACACACCCTTCTCCACTTACCCATCAATTCCTTAACTTGGTCCCTACTTCCATATATCCCAGCCCCCATAACAGAAGGCTCTATACAGAAAAAAACACTATGTCCACTCTTGCTCTTTGCTTAAATTTAGGCAGGCATCTGGGATATAGATTAAGAGATTTGCCAGGTTGTGTGCCACTGTGGAATGTTCAATAAATCTATGGAATAATACTTGGGGAAAAAGCAACTTTAAAAAAAATACATATTTTTATTGATTTCAGAGAGAAAGGGAGAGGGAGAGACAGAAACATCCATGATGAGAGAATCATGCGGCTGCCTCCTACATGCCCCCTACTGGGGATCAAGCCTGCAACCAGGGCATGTGCCCTTGACCATAATCAAACCCGGAACCCTTCAATTCCCAGGCCGATGCTCTATCCACTGAGCCAAACTGGCTAGGGCAGTGGTCAGAAAACTGCAGCTCACGAGCCACATGTGACTCTTTGGTCCCTTGAGTGTGGCTCTTCCACAAAATACCACGTGCGGGTGCTCACGTACAATGCGATTGAAACTTCGTGGCCCATGCGCAGAAGTCGGTATTTTGTGGAAGAGCCACACTCAAGGGGCCAAAAAACCTCATGTGGCTCGCGAGCTGCAGTTTGCCGACCACTGGACTAGGGTGAAAAGAGCAACTTTTGTCAGATGCCTACTTTGCTTTCATTTCATGTCATTTCTTATATTTTCAGCTTGACTTGGGGAACCATCCAAACTTTCTGACTGCATGAAGGTCAAATGTACCGTTGTGCAGCTGGGGTTTTTTCCAGAAAAATTACAAATATTGCTGGTGGTGGTGAGGCCCAGAGAAGGAGGTAAGGGTCCTGAGAAAGAGGGAACATGGGCTTGCAGAAAGCCCCAATTTGAAACCAAAGACCTGGCCCTAGGTGACAGCACTTAGCACTTTCTGACCTTGTTTTTGCTCACCTGTGAAAGGAGATTAAAATGCCTATTCTGCTCACCCTTGAGGCAAAAGGGAGTAATATAATTGGTCAAAACATTGTTTTGTAAAATAAGCAACAGCATTATTATTTATGATGTGCCCCAGATCACTGACAGAGACCTGTGCTATCTGGGCATGAAAGCACAGTTTGGAGGTTATCAAGTAGGTGCCAAGAGCCTAATATGTAGGAAGGTACTTAAAAGCACCTGTGTGTTTGGTGGATAGAAAATCTTGTGTTTCAGAGCAAGTTCTGAGTTGGATGGTGTAAGGCGACCGCTGTCTAAGGATACAAGAGCCCTCCCATCCATTAGAAGGGCTGGGCGGCAGCTTCTGGGGATGGATCCTGAAACTAACTCTCAAATTCCAAATAAAACAGCATCATTTGTACTCTTTTTTTATAAAATTGCAAAAATAAACAAAATAAAGATGTATTTAGCCCTAACCGGTTTGGCTCAGAGCGTCAGCCTGCAGACTGAAGGGTCCCAGGTTCGATTCCGATCAAGGGCTTGTACCTTGGTTGCAGGCACATCCCCAGTGGGGGGTGTGCAGGAGGCAGCTCATCGATTTTCTCTCTCATCGATGTTTCTAACTGTCTATCCTTCTCCCTTCCTCTCTGTAAAAAATACATAAAATATATATTTTTAAAAAGATGTATCTATACCTGTCCTACAAGGCAAAGGGCAATTGAAACCTCATGCATACAAAACCAGTTTACAAACTGACACACTAATGAACAAGTTCTCATTTGTAAGTAAAGCACCAAGCAGAGAGCACAACACACACTATGTGGCCGATGATGTTAACACCCTTCCCCTTCCATTCTCCTCCCTCTATTCCTCTCTTGTTCTTTATCTGACTTTGAGCAAGGTGTAGTTCTTAGAAATCTAGGCAGTTGAACTCTGAATGAATGAATAAAAACAATGCAGTTACATTATTTGTTTCAAAATTTATGATCATTGCTTAAAAATAAAAAATCAAAACAAAAAAATTTTTAAAAGTTTATCTTTGGGCAATTCAGACTCACCACAAGGTATGTTTTTCAGACATTCAGTGTCACAATGCAGTTTGACTGTCTTGGCAACAGTCTCAATATTATTTCTAAATTGGCAGAGGCAGCAGGTCAGATGGCTAGGTAAGATCCTACAAATGGGAACACAGAGAATTAAATTAGTGACAAAGGAGTTACTTGAGCTGGTCGACCAAGGCTACCACAGAGCTGTGAAGAAAAGAATTGTTGGGGCTGCCCTGGCCGGAGTTACTCCATGATTAGAGCGTCCGCCTACACAACGAAGGGTCTTGGATTGGATCCCAGCCCCAGTCAGGGCAAGTACTGGAGGCAACGATGGATGTGTCTCTCTCATATATATGTCTCTCTCTCTCTCTCTCTCTCTCTCTCTCTCTCTCTCTCTCTCTCTCTCTCTCTCTTTCTCTCCTTCTTCCATCCTCCCTTCCACTGTGTCTGAAAATCAATGGGAAAAATATCCTCAGTGAGGATTAAAAAATTTTTTTTGAAATCAATGGAAAAAATATCCTTGGTGAGGATTAACAACAACAAAAGAGTTGTTTGGGTATATCGCCTGAGCAGTTTGGTAGGGATCAGCTGGCCATTTGCTACTCTTGAATATAGTAAATAAATACAGTGGAGGACAGAAGTGCCCAACAGAAGGATAAGAACGGTAGTGGGTATGGAATGCCTAGAATAAAGGTGATAGGCATTAGAATTGGGCGACACTAACAAGTAGTTTAATTCAGAAATATCTCCTTTTCCCAACCCAAAGGTCTCACTTTGGGTTGAGAATACATGGGAAGAGGGAAGACTTCTAAGAAGATTGGATAAGTCCCCATCTTATGGAGTCCCTTTCTCAATTCCTAATTGTGAATGGTACATATATTGGAAATTACTCTGGGCATAAAACACTTTATGTGGTTACCTGGCCTCAAGAAGCCTGACTTAAGAAAATCATAAAAGAAGCTGAAAGAATGACTAAGTGAAAATAAATATAAGAAAAATCAACTTACAGTTTTTCCAATTGAGGGGTCATCATGAGGACGCTCACAACTGTTGTAAGTGACACTTGTGTCCTCCCCATGTCTCTGGAGGAGAAGGCCCAGACATGCATGATATAAACCCCGAGAGAAAAGCTGTACACTTACAAAGACACTTAGCGCCCTAACCGGTTTGGCTCAGTGGATAGAGCGTCGGCCTGTGGACTGAAGGGTCCCAGGTTCGATTCTGGTCAAGGGCATGTACCTTGGTTGCGGGCATATCCCCAGTAGGGGGTGTGCAGGAGGCAGCTGATCGATGTTTCTCTCTTATCAATGTTTCTAACTATCTCTCTCCCTCTCTGTAAAAATCAATCATATTCATACATATATATGACACTTAGCAACATGTGAGTACTTCAATTCTGGCTTCTATCAAAGCCAAAGATGATAATTTCAGAGAGCTCTTCTTGAAGAAATTTAAATTTATTTGTGTCATCAAATGAATGACCTTGGTGATACAATCTTTTTTCTTTTATTAAAACCGCTATCCTATTTCTCATTCTCTATCGTGCCCACCACTTGATTACTCTTTTAATATGTGACACACAACTTCTTTTTTCTTTCTGAGGTCAACAGTATTTCTACATGCATCTACATGTTCCAAGTCTGTATGTGTTCTTCAGTGCCGCTCCCTTCCTCTGTTGGCTGTCTTGTTCATCTGCATTCTCTCTTAATCATTTTTCTGTGCCAATAACTCTTATCCAATCACCCAGTTAAAATGTAAATTATGACCATTTAGTCAAAACACAAATTACTTAATCACTGATGAAAGTAGGAAAGCAGAAATCATCTCATGAGCAATACTTACAAATATTTTAATGCTGGCAATTTAAAAAGATATGGATCGTGGACAGCTGTCAGAGGATTACGATCGAGAATTCTGAAAAATGCAATGGAATGAAAATTATCTACATTTTCAAGAATTGCCATGAAAGTTTATATTCGTTTTGTTGGTACAAAACTTGAAGGTTGAAAAAAATAACTTTCTGTCTTTATCCATATAGATCACCCTTAGAAACCGTACAGCACTCCTTTTCAGAGCGTTACCCAGTTTTCTAAATGATAAAGTGAAGATGAGAAAGTAAAGGAGGAGGAGGAGGAGGAGAAGGAGGAAGGAGAAAAGTAGACTGCATAGGGGGAAAACTGCTGAAGAACTTTTCAGAATGAAAACCCTAGAAGTGATTATGCTCTATAGGAAATACTTTTTCTAGTGTCCTTCATAATTTATGGGACTTTTCTTTCATCTCTAGAAATTAAAATAATTCCATACTTTAAACCACCCAGTTAAAGACAAAAATAGGACTAATTCCTTGGTTTTGGAGCCAAAGAAGGGATAAATCTAAGAGGACCTGGTGAAAGCCATGCTCCCATCACATACTCCCATGTTTACTCTTGTATCACGAGCCTGCATCGTATGTAATCACCTGTTTACTTGTACGTTTTTTGGACCGTTAGCCCCTTCAGGGCAGGGACCACAATGTGTCTGACATAGTGCCTGACATTTACTAGGTATTTAATAAAAGTTTGTTTAATAAATAAATGACATTTTGTTTATATATCAATACAATGAACAAATTCGTTTTTGACACAAAATTTCATTTCAAATGGTAAAATAAATTTTCTCCTCAATTCTTTTTTTTTAATTGTTTTATTGCTTAAAGTATTACAAAGGGTATTTCATATGTGTCTCTTTCCCCCCCCCTGCCCTTGACAATCCCCTGGCCTCCCCTACCTCCCCGTGTCTTATGTCCATTGGTTATGCTTATATGCATGCATACAAGTCCTTCTTACCCCCCTCCCTCCTGCCCCCAACCCTCCCCGGCCTTCCTGCTGCAGTTTGACAATCTGTTTGAGGCAGCTCCTCAATTCTTTAAAACAAACAAATAAACAAAAAACAAAACAAGGAGAAACAGGATGAAAAGAAAACCTGTCTTTAGGTTAACTCTGCTCAAGAATTATTAGTGGCCTTAGCTGGTTTGGCTCAGTGGATAGAGCATCAGCCTGCAGACTGAAGTGTCGAGGGTTTGATTCTGATAAAGGGCACATACCTGGGTTGCAGGCTTGATCCCCACCGTGCGGGAGGCAACAAATCGATTGTCTCACATTAATGTTTCTCCCTGTCTCTCCCCCTCCCTTCTACTCTTTCTAAAAATCAACAGAAAAATATCCTCAGGTGAGGCTTAACAACAACAAAAAAGAACCATTAGTGTACTTTTACAGAATATTAGAAAGATAATTATCACAGCTAATACCAATTAGGCTGCTGGGCATCTGTGACGAGCATTTCACATCTAATCCTCACAGTAACCTTATTGATAAATATTATTACCCTATTTTACAAATGAGGAAACTAAGGCACAGAGAGGTTATATAAGTTGCCCTAGGTTGTCAAACTAGTAAGAAGCAGAGCTGGAATTTGAATTCAGTTCTGACTTGAAAGCCTGTATTTAGCCTGTTTGAAGAAAAGGAGTTTAAAATAGTTGTTAGTTCAACCTTAATTTTGAGGCTACTGAACATAGAAATACCTTTTCAAATGTCATATGCCCATCTGGGAGAGAAAATTACATTTTCTCTTTTTATTTCTGTTTCCTAATCACCTCCCATGATTAAATTTTTAACTAGCTTGTAGTCGTTGAGACTTTAGAGATTTAAAACCTTGTGTAGGTAAATCAGTGAAAATGGTGGAGTAAGGCTCCTGAAAATTCATCCCTAAAAAGGGCAACATAAAACAGCTGGCAAAAATAGAATCAACTTTTTCAAACTCTGGAAATTTAACCAACAGGCTTACAGGAATTCAGGGGACATTTATTCAAGAAAAATTAGATTAATCATAAGAACAGTGATCTGTATTGCTTGAACTCACTTGAGACCTTTGCTCTCTCTCCCATGGGTAACCCTGGAAAATAGTCCACATCCCCAGGACAGGCAGAAACAAAATCTCATTCCCGAAGAGCTGTCTCGTGGTTCCCTGGAAGACCTCACTTGAAAGACTTGTCTTTGACCTGACTGAGAGCTGCCTCTGCCAAAAGCCTCTCTCCTCAGGGGAAATGTTTTTGAAAACAATTACAGGTACATGTTTTAACATGGCAGCCGCTGAGGCAATGTATAACAGCACAGAAACACAAAAAATAGCCTAACCAAAAAACTTAAAAGTAAAAGCTGAGAAATGAGGTGTCCGTAGAGACTCTGAAGTTCTCTAACCTATGTCCAGAAAACTGGAAAACCATGAGACATATTCCTGGGAATCTAGAAAAAAACAATAGCACTAATAAATGAGTTCAGTCAGGTTGCAAGGTACAAGACCAATATGCAAAAATTAACTATATTTCTATACACAATGAGTAATAGAAAAATAAAATGAAGAAAACAATTCCATGTATAATAGCATCAAAAAGAATGAAATACTTAGGGAAAAAATTAACCAAAGAAGTGCATGACTCATACACTAAAAATTACAAAATGCTGTTCAAAGAAATTCAAGATCTAAATAAATGGAAAGACATGCTCTGTTCTGCTGTTCAAAGAAATTCAAGAAGATCTAAATAAATGGAAAGACATGCTCTGTTCGCTGATCAGAAGATAATACTGTTAAAATGGCCATACTCCCCCAAATGATGTGTGGTTTCAAGCAATCCCTATCAAAATCCCAACTGACTTCTTTCCAGAAAGTGACAAACTAATTCTAAAATTATATGGCAATTCAAGGGACCCAGAATAGCCAAAACAATCTTGATAAAGAGGAACAACGTGGGAGGACTCACACATCCTGGTTTCAATACCAAATTTTGGGGTCAGTTTTGTGGTTTCTGTTTTCTTAACACTCGACTATTTGAAGTCAACACTAAAAATTAATTTGTTTGCCTCTACTCGTACAGCTGTACCGACAGCTGTGAACAGACAGGATTTTCTAGTGCAATGCAGAGTGATGGGATGGTTTCCTTCCGAGATTCGGGAAAGAAATTGGAATGGGGCTACAGCTATTTCTTTCTTTCTTTATATTTTTTCACACCACACTTTAGCATACACAGCCATATTCACTTCAGAGGCATATATTTTCTGAAAAATAATGTTCTGGGTGATTGGGGAGAGAAGGACCCTGTGGCAGATTTTTAGGAATTCTTTCTGAGGAAACACCCACACCTTTTGCTCCCTGGAGAACTCGGAGGTAAACTTAATTATTTCAGTTCTATGTTGCATATATTTAAGCAGTTTGGAACTTTGCACATGAACAGGAATCAAAGTTAAATTCAGATGTAGAGCCGAAACCGGTTTAGCTCAGTGGATAGAGCGTCGGCCTGCGGACTGAAGGGTCCCAGGTTCGATTCCGGTCAAGGGCATGTATCTGGGTTGCAGGCACATCCCCAATGGGAGATGCGCAGGAGGCAGCTGATCGATGTTTCTCTCTCATCGATGTTTCTAGCTTTCTGTCTCTCTCCCTTCCTCTCTGTAAAAAACCAATAAAAATATATTAAAAAGAATTTAAAAAAAAACTCAGATGTAGAATTTCAAGGACCATTCATATATCAGAGCAGCGGCAGCACTGGGATTCCCATGACGATGCTACTTTGAATGTTATGTGCTTGGTGCCTTCTATTGCCCGTGCCAAAGGTCAGCACTAAGGAAAGCAGACAGTGCCATATATGGGTTAGACAGGTCTCTTGGTCTCTTTGTACCTTAGTTTCCTCATTTGAATAAAAAATGAATGGCTCTTAAGCCATAGTTTTCAGAATTCAAACTGGGCTTATATCCAGCTAACCAATCACTGTATGATGTTGTTACACATAGCTTTTTACATATGTTTATCTTCTACTTCACTTACAACTTGTGTAAAAACTTCATTCCATGCCAGGCCCGAAATGTTCCAAAGTTCACTTTTGTGATTAAATTGCCACCAAGATTTCTACAAAAAGACATAAGCAAAAGAAGACAAAAAGTATTATTTCAGATCATTTATCTTTTGGCAGTGATTCTAATTTATATACGATAAAACAACCTCAATACTCCCTCCACACACTAAATAAATCTCTCTGTAGAAGAGATTTGCTTATGATTTATGGTTTCATGTTTATATATGTGGTACATTAGATACAAAACCTTGAATAACCATGAGGTTTAAAATTAAGTTTTATAAAAATTATAAAAATAATGAAGTTATACTTATAACTTACATATACCGCAAAAAAGGTAGTGATGCAAATGTATTCCTTTCAATAAACTGTATTTTATTGCAGGATAAATCTCTAGAAAAAGTAAAAGAAAAATAGTGCCCCAATTAGCCACTAGATATCTAATTAGTAGGAATAATTGGTAGAGGTTAGAATGATAATATTGAAAATGCAACTTTAGTCAAAACTCAAAATCTTAGGAATTGTGATTTGAACCTTTCAGAGCCCCTAACCTTGCCCTCACCTCTCTCATTTTCATAATCTTCATAAATATGCAACTTTAGATCTTGATAGACTTTAAAGGTAATCTTTCCTGAGAGCAGAAGAATCAACTAGATAACCTTTTATGGTCCCATCAAATTTAGATTATGAGCTCAAAGGTTGTCTGTTCATATGTAATTATAAATGTATAATATTAAAAGAAATAGTCTCACATTTTCACACCTTTCTGGTTTAGTTCTGTTTGTCTAAGCCAATTCAATATCAGATGAAATAAAAGATGCATTTTCACATAACTTGAAAGGAAGTTACTTCTCTAATACTACAGGACTTTGAACTAATTCAGAATGATACTTTCTATTACATTTAGAAATTCATTTTTTGTTTTACATTGCTTTAATAATCCATGAATGTACTTGCTTCAGTTGTACAGTGGTGGGGCAACAGAAAACAACATGGCACTGAATTTTTACTTGAAAACACCCACTGTTGTCTATAGTTGGCTCTCTTATTTCCATTGATTCCACTTTAGTCCCTCACTTTTCACCTGGATGGGTATAACTGTTTTCTGACTGGTATTTCCCTCTGTAACCTCCTCCTTTCTAATCCATCCTGCACACAGTCACTAGATTAGCTCTCCAGAAGTGACTCTCAAATACCAGCCAGCATCACTTGGGAACTTACTGAAGATGCAAATTCTCAATCCTCCTCTGGACCTACTGAATCAGTAACTGTGGGGTGCAGCCTGAGATTCTGTTGTAGGCTAACGTTGGTCCTAGAGCACTGGTGTGATAACATGGTAGCTTGGCATTCAAAGCCTTAGATGATCTGATTCTAAATTCCTACTCTCTCTACTTGTACTCTACAGTGTATTTTTCCTGTGTCTTGCCTTCCCATGTGCTCCTTTTGCAAGCTTATTCTACCCAAAATGTCTATCTGATGATCCCCAAGGGCCCTTCAAGGTCCTGTTCAAAAAGCTACTCTAGTAACATCTTTGCTAATCCAACTTGAAGTCTCTTTTCCCCTCTGCGTAACCAAAACTAATTGATAGCTCTCATTGCCCATATCTATTTCCTCATTTTAAAAGTTATTTTTGCATCCTATTTCCTCTGAGAAGTCCTTGAAAGTATGCACTGAGTCTTGCTCATTTGCATTGTCTACTATGTTAAAAACAGACATGTGAACATATGAAAATTCAAATATCTCTCTCTATATAAAAGGCTAATATGCAAAGTGTCCGCTTGGGAGTTCAACTGGGAGAACAGGAGTTCGATTGCTCGCTATGACACGAGTTGACCACCAGGGGGCAGTGCAGAACAAAGGAAGGCCCTGGCCAGCAGCCAGAAGGCCCCGATTGGCCTTGATTGCCAGCCAGACCTAGGGACTCTAACCATGCACGAATTTCATGCACTGGGCCTCTAGTTTATGAAACAAACAAAAAATCATTCTTAACTTAAGGGTTGTAAAAACACATACACCATAGGTCCAATTTGATCATGGACCCTAAACTAAACATAAACATGAGCAGATGGTATATGAACATTTATATAACAAGGCTCATATGGGTGTGTATAATTACTTATACCATATTACCACTTTTCCTCTATAACTGAAGAGTTTTTCTATATGTATCTTGTCCATTTGATTAAAAAAAAGAAAATGCATAGGAGATATTAAGTGCTAGAGATGGGCTGGAGCCCTACACAAACTTACAGAATTGTAGATTTTTTAAAATATATTTTATTGATTTTTTACAGAGAGGAAGTGAGAGATATAGAAAGCCAGAAACATCGATGAGAGAGAAACATCGATCAGCTGCCTCCTGCACACTCCCCACTGGGGATGTGCCCGCAACCCAGGTACATGCCCCTGACCGGAATCGAACCTGGGACCTCTCAGTCCGCAAGCCGACGCTCTATCCACTGAGCCAAACCGGTTTTCGGCTGTAGAATTTTATTGATGGGAGAAATTGTAGAGATAATCTGTTTTGAAACCCTTATTTATTTTATCGATAACATAACGAAAAACTCAAATAGAAACAAAAACAAAACTCAAATAAATATAATTAACTTACAAATACTGGAGGAACATCAGGCCTTCAAATGAGTCCTTATGTAATTCCCTCAAATTATTTCCACTGAGATTTCTGAAAAATGAAAAGGTTATTTCTGGATCAAAATGCAAAATAACTACAACTATTTACTGCACAGAAATATAAATGGGGTAATGGTGCCATTATTATGTCTTTTATTAATAATTCAGAAGTCATTTATGACAATCTGTTCAAGTTGAACTAATAAGACGACATGCAAACTGTCATGAAAAATACCAGGTACTTTGATGTAAATATTTTTTCCCAAATCACTTATGTGCCTAAATAGACTTTGCTACAAATCAATATTTAAAAAATGAGCAAAAAAGGACAGGGCAAATTCAGGGAAGAAATACAAATGTTCAATACATGTATAAAAGTACTTAAGTTCACAATTGATCAGAAAAATTCAAATTTATTCACTTATTAATTAGATCAGCCAAAAAGTGGCAACTATCCAGTGGTGAAAAGGTAGAGGGAAATAGATGCTGTCGTGGCCCACTGACTGGAGTGTAAGTTGGCACAACTTCTTTGAGGGCAATTAAAATATATCAGCCCTGCTGGCGTGGCTTAGTAGTTGAGCGTTGAACTATAAACCAGGAGGTCAGGGTTGGATTCCTGAGTTGTGGGCTTGATCCCCAGTAGGGGGCGTGCAGGAGGCAGCCAACCAATGATTCTCTCTCATCATTGATGTTTCTATCTCTCTCTCCCTCTCCCTTTGTCTCTGAAATCAATAAAAAAAATTTTTAAAAAAAGAGGGCCTGCCAAATTTAATTTTTAAAACAAACAGAAATGCAATCAATAGTGATTGATTTGGGACATGGAGGGGGAAATACCATTTATCAGAGTTACTGACCTCAAAATTCTGGACCAAGAAGGATCATACAATGCAGTTAGTTATTTTTTTGTATTCATTTTTGGAGAGAATATACTCACAGTTTTACAAGAAAATGGTATGGCTTCCATGTATCTTTATTGATGTAAGAAATTGAGTTTCCTTGCAAGTTTCTGTGAAGAAACAATTAATATCCTTGAATAAGTAGGAAAAGAATGAACAAAATAAGTAAAACATCATGGCAACCTTGTGGGGAATATTCAAATGCAGGAAATACCAGTCTTCCAATTTCCACAGCTATCAGCTTCCCCGTTTGCACAATTAACAAAGACAATATGTAATGAGGCAGCTCCTCAGAACCTGAATTTCTCTTGGATGGGTAATGCCAGTTAAGACTTGGAATGCACTCTTTCTAAAATCTAAAATGATTTCTACAAATCAAGGAGAAAAGAATAATTCAACAGAAAAATGGCAAAAATTTATCATTATCAGTAAATAAACATAAAGAAACCTTATGCCAGGCCACAGCTTTGGCTCAGTGACTCTGTGGAAATCTCTCCAGGTCTTAGAAGGATAAGGGCAGTTAGAAATGAGACGATTAATATGGAAAGCTCTCATAGACATATTTGACAGGGAAAAGCACAAATCACTGAACAAGGAGTAAAGTATTAATATTTTAGGGGAAAATGCAAAAAGAAAGAAAGAAAAAAAGAAGGAAGGAAGGAAGGAAGGGGAAAAGGAAAAGGAAAGGGAGGAAAAGAGATTAGATGGAAGGATAGACACACACAAAATGCTAACAGGAGTGGGAGAGGGTGGGATTTTCATATTTAATACTATCTACTTCTGTGACATTTAAAAACACACAGTGAGACATATCTATGGATTACAAGTGTTTAAAAGAAGCTGTTCAATTCCTGAGGTTCAGGTTCAACCACTAATTCTGTGGATGACTTTGAGTCTTTACCTTTAGCTTTGTCCTCTTCCCTCAGCAACAACGTACCTATTCAGTTTACAGACACATTTTCCAGGAAGGTCAGAAAAAGCCAACCACCTACCTACCTGCCCCTCTGCCTAGGGGACATTGCCACTCCACCAAAGCCTTCTGGTCACTTATGCTCACCAGTAAAAGATGGCCAAACTGAACTCATCTCCCTCACACAGGCCCTCCTTCCCAACGGATGGGTGTCCACCTGTCATATCACCATTGTTCTCATCATCCAGGGCAGAAATTTTACAGGGTCATATTTGATTTTTCTCTTCCCTGTACATTCTATCTCCCATCTCCAGTCAGTCACTAAACCTTATCAGTTGTTGCTTTATAGTGTTCCCAGGGTTCTCTTTTTACTCCTATCACAACTACTCTGATTCAGCGCCTTCCCATTTACTCCTAGATTTTGCTAGCGCATTCTATTTGGTCTCCCCGAATCAAGCTTTCCTTTCTAGATAGCTCTACGTATGGAATCGAAAATAATCCTATTTTAATCATCTGTCTCTCTCACTTGAAAACTTCCAGTGGCTCTCCCAATCTCAGTGTAACTTCCAAACCCCTATCGCTGAGAGCCAAGGTTTTTCATAATCATTATTTTTCACTGCTTCCCAAACCAATTCTTTACAACCAGACTGGTCTATTCCTCCAGCCATGCCTCTGCCTAGACTGCACTCATTAGTAGTTCTCTGTTTATCAAACCATAGCCATCCTTTAAATGCCAGCTAACGTTCTAGCTTATCCATACAGCTTTTCCTGACTTCCACACCCCAATGACTATAGATTCTGCTGAAGTATTGCACCTCTGGTCTGTATCTCTTTTAGTACTTAATTATATGTTACCTCCTTTTTTATGCACATTATCTTTCTTCCCACCTACCATTGTCATGTTCTATAGACAATGTCACACTTCTGTGGCTCCCACAGTTCTTAGCCCTGGGTTGGATACAAAATGGGTGATACACATAGAAAGCCAGGAGGCAAAGATGAGTTCTGGATATAACTGAGGGATTTAATAATAATAATAGCTAACGCATACATATGTTAGGCACTGACACAAGTACTTTACATATATTCACTCATCTAACTCTTACAACAATCCTAAGAGATGGCAACTATCATTATCTTCATTTTACAGATGAGGAAATTGAGTCCCAACACTAATAAATGACCTCCCTAGGCTCAAATCTAGTCACTCTGGCTCTAGAATCTCTCTTCTTAACCGCTTTGTTTTATCACTACCAGTGAGATGGGGAGAGAGCCATGTTGCTGTAAAGAGGATGGAGCAAAAGTGGGAGGTAATTAGAGGTTAAGGAATAAAATAATGGGACTGAAAAATGGATAAGGAAAAATAATATGGGCAATTAAAAGACTGGTGAAGGAGGAAACAATAGTAAGAAGGAGAATGAAGATAAGAAATAGTTGACAAACACAAGATAACAGAGTGTCAGTCAATGTGGGTTGGAGAAGATGAGGAAAGCCAAGGAAGCCCTCAGGGAAAGGGCTGCCGTGTCAGGTAGGATGCAGAGAACAAAAGGGGAAAGGCAGTTCTTACAAGACAGAGAAGGTGCCCTTGTAGCTGTTGGGCTCTGGCACAGGCACGGTGCGGAGCCTCTCCGTTGGGCCAAGACCGATACAGGACAGCGTCCCATTGCTGCAGGCACAGAGCTCACATATGTTGGTGGTGGCACTCCATTCAGTCTTTGGAGGAACTGTCTCAGATGACTCTGGTTGCTGAGTTATTCGAACTTCCAGGTCTAGAGGCAGAACAGTGCTTCCAGTCAAGGCTGGCTGCAGAGCCGGAACCGTCTCTGGATGTGGAAGTGGCACCTCAGGGTGCTTCGGAGGACCTGTCGTCTGCTGCAGGGCTGTCGCATCCAAAGTAGGCTGAGCTGCGGTCTCCTGCTGCAATGGAGGTGAGTCTGTCTCCTCAGGGGGCGTTGGAGGGGTCCCCTGCTGGGTTGGAGCTTTGACTTCCTCTGCGGACTTTGGAGGATGATCTGAGACCTCCTGCCCAGTTACAACCAGTTCAGTCTCCTTAGTGGACTCTGGAGCTACCAACACCCTCAGGCCCACATCTTTAACATTCATATGGGACAATGCTGGATGCTGAGTTTCACCCGAACCTAGAGGTGAGACTGTCACCTCATGATGGACCGAAGGTTGAGCTGAAACATCTATAGAGGATTTTGGAGGCTGGGCTCCCCCCTTCTGATGGACTGAAGAAGGTTCTACAGCGGCAAGAGGCACTTGAGGCAGAAGTGAGCTCTTCCACTGGGTCGAAGATTCGACATTTTCAGCCGGGATGGGATGCTGATCTGGAATTCCTTGGTGGACTGACCAAGGTTTCAGAGGCTCAGAGGACAGTGTAGACGGAGCTGAGGCCTCTTGTTGAGGTGGGAACTGAGCTGAAGTCTCCGCCTGGGTTGAAGAGGCTTCGGCTTGCTGAGCTGGGGCCTCCTGAAGGGTTGGAGGGTGTTTCACTTCCTCAGGGGCCTCTGTAGGCAGAGCCGAGTCTTCTTGTTGGAGTAACAGAGATTTAACCTCTTTTAAGGCATTTGAAGTCTCAGGTGGGGGGGTTTGCTGATCCAAAGCCCAGGGCTCGGTTGGGCCCGAGGGTTTGGAGGTCAGCAGGACAGGGTCCAGGGTCAACTCTGAAGGCTGAGCTGCCTGGACCAGCAGCCACAACAGCTGCCACATACACAGGGGCCATGGGGCCCAGAGGTGCGGCCCAGACATGACAAGCAGAGGTCCGGGACACAGCGAGTGACCCAACCGAGTGGGTCACAACGAGGGACTCAGGGAAGTGGGTCACAGTGAGCAACCCAGGTGAGTAGGGTGAGTAGGGCACAAGTGATCCAGGTGAGTGGGCCACAGTGAGTGACCCAGGCACTGGTCGGAAGCCCAACAATTGGCAGCCTTGTCACAATTGGCATCTGTGTCATGCATGTGCCCCTTAGCAACCAAACACCCCTCCCCCGCCTCAGGTTCCAACCTTTATTACCACTGTTCTGAGTGACTGCAGAGGAGTGAGCCTTTTCCCAGAATCACCAGGGACCAACCACCTCCCACTAAGCCTCCCCTCCCCTCACAGTGAGGCAGGATTTGAGCTGTAGACCCTGTGGCTCCAGACACCAGCAGCCCAGGGATGGGGGTGGTAGGGGTTTTAAATGAGGTGGGAATTTGGGAGGTGCTGCAGAGCTTCCCAAGGAATCCACAGAGCCTGGCATCCCAGGAAATTCAGAAATGCTAGTCCAGTTTGGGCAATCTGAACCCCTCAAAGCTGAAATATGAGAGACATTCTTCCTCCTCTGGGCCGTGCTGCTTCGAAGAAAAGCAGCTGACCTACAAAATGGACAGCAGTTAGGGTGGTGGGGAGGCAGACACATTTTGCAGTTCTAAGATGTTGCCATTTCCTCAAAATTCATAGGATCCGTGTCTGATTCTTAATTTACCACTCTGACAGGGGCTACCACTGAATCAGTGATGTCTCCAAAATGTCTATAGGTGGGGTTTTGGAGGGTGAGCAATTCCTCCTCCTCCCCCTCCCCCTCCTTCTTTCTTCTTCTTTCTCCTTCTCCTTCTCCTCCTTCTTCTCTCTCTTCCCTTCCTCTCTCTCTCTCTCTCTCTCTCTCTCTCTCTCTGAGACGACGATGACACTTATGGTGTTAAAGCCAGCATCTATATACATAAAAGCTTGTGTCCATCCAACCATCTGGCCAGTAGCTATGACGCACACTGACCACCAGGGGGCAGATGCTCAACACAGGAGCTGCCATGACACGCACTGGCCATTTAAAAAGAAACGGCACTGCGGACCTGACACCCACAGACCAACACTCAGCTTTCCCCAGGTGTGACACAGGCCCCACCCCCAGCCCAGAGCAATACCCCACCAAACCACAGCCAATGTGCCAAGACCCTCTGGCGCAAAATGTGGCCCACAGCCTGGCCCAGCCAGGAAACAGCTGCTGTGGACGCCAGGTAATGACGTCACGTAGCAATTGCTGGCTTCCTCTTTCTAGCGACTAGCCTCCTTG
>NW_006300368.1:1545971-1547535 GCF_000327345.1 Myotis davidii
ATCTATCTATATAAAACCCTAATATGCAAATAGACCGATGGGCAGAACAACTGAACAACCGGTCACTATGACGTGTGCTTTTACCATAATCTTGAGAAATAATGTATTTGAAAAGTAAAGCATCCAACAAGTTAACACCACATCCAATAAAGAAAGGAAAATGCATGGCAAGCAACATGAAATAGCAGCTCAAAACACACTAATTCTGCTACTAAACACATTCACTGGTCAAACTGCCTATCAAAATGTAATTAGAAAAATTTGTAGTTTCCCAAATCCAAAATATTTAGTTATAACACCCACTGAAGATGATCAAACCTTAATCTATTATAAGTTCTCACCTACTAACAATCATTTATCCCACCAATCTTTGAGGAGCATCTGCTACTGCTACATGCAAGACACTTTGCTAGGAGATGCAGGCTATATAAGATTAATATAAACATATATAACCTTTAATTTCATATAAAGATAGGACAAGTATATACAAGGTTGACTGAGTGTTAAGAAAAACAAAATGTCATGTAAGCACATAAATATGCAAGGTAGTTTTTTTTAAACTGTGGAGCAGCTCAGTGGTTGAGTGTCAACCTATGAACCAGGAGGTCACAATTCGATTCCCAGTCAGGGCACATGCCCAGGTTTTGGGCTCAATCCCCAGTAGAAGGCATGCAGGAGGAAGGTGACCAATGATTCACTCTCATCATTGGTGTTTCTCTCTCTGAAATCAATAAAAAATATATATTACAATCTATAATAATAAAAGTGTAATATGCTAATTAGACCGGACAGCCAAATGACCTTCCAGACGTCCTTCCGCTGACCTTCCAAAGCCACAGCTGTGAGGGCCAAGCCCCTTGCACAAATTTCGTGCATCAGGCCTCTAGTAAATAAATAAAACAAAAAAGGAAACCCAACCACAAATCTTAATTTAACTCAGCATATACACAGCTATCAATCCTAAATGTTATTTGCTAGGCCTTCAAAGAGAAGCTAATGTTAGCCAAAATGCCCTGGGATAGTGTAAGCCAGTCTCTACGGGTCTTTCATTCTGGGAATAAGAAGTGACTTTTCATTTGCTGTTAGCACCGTCTAAGTGGGGTTACACTTGGCTCAATACTGATACTTCTCTAATGAGTATGGGGCCAGGGCTACCCTAGTCTCTTTTGGAAAAAAACAAACGACACACCTTCGTTTTTAGAGATTCTATTTCCTCAAATACAAGTACTCTTAAAACGGGATTCCTAGTTAATCCAGGTTAACAAGCATTTAAAGAGCCCAGCCGGTGAGGCCCAGTAGTTGAACGTGGACCCATGAACCACGAGGTCACCGCTGGATTCCAGGTCAGGCCACATGCTCTGGTTGCTGGTTTCATCCCCAATAGGATCAATGATTCTCTTTCATCATTTGTTTCTCTCCCTCTCTCTGAAGTCAATAAAAATATGTATATTTTTTAAAAACTAAAACACACAATGACCATATATGACTCAGAAACCTACCCTATGCATATACCCAAGAGAAATGAAAACATATATCCACACAGAAACTTGTACACAACTGTTCA
>NW_006300368.1:1547863-1548461 GCF_000327345.1 Myotis davidii
CGGGTGTGCAGGAGGCAGCTGATCGATGTTTCTAACTCTCTATTCCTCTCTGTAAAAAAATCGATAAAATATATATTTTTAAATATGCATCTCCGCACCAGCCTGGAGAGACTCTGCGAGTAAACTGGAGGGAGTCACCAGGGAGAAACTTATTACAGACCCAGGAAGGGCTTTTATCCCTTGAAATTGGATAAAAAGAGAAGCCATTTCTAGGAAGGCCCCCAATACTTGGCCGTGTGCTTGGAAGTCGGTGCAGAAGCCCGTCTTCAGCAGGTGCGGCTGCAAGATCACCGCACCTCCGTCCCCTGCAGCGGGGACCCAACAGCCGCCTGAGCCCGCGACGTCTTACTTTGATTTTGGATTTTGCCACCATGACTTCGAAGCGGGTGCGCTGCCCCGTTGGTTGGTTTGGCTCCTGCTTTGCCCTTTCATCGGCCGTTCACCTGCTCCGGTGGCCGGAGCCCAGCGGCGCTCAGGGATGAAGACCAACCCGGGACCCACAGGCTCCCCCGACCCACTGAGGCGTCCTCAGCGCAACTTTAAACCGCGGGCGAGCGGGAGGGGAAGGGACGTGGGGGGACCTTCTCAGCCTCAGTCC
>NW_006300368.1:1548584-1552354 GCF_000327345.1 Myotis davidii
GGGGTCTGGAGGGGCGCTGCCTTTCGCTAAGTGCCCCCGACGGAGCCGAACTCGGCTGGGCCCCACCGGCGTCTCAACCCCAAGATAACGGCCCTGTGTGCTGGAGCCGAGGACGCCTTTCTGCACTGGAGCAGACAGGTGCTCCTTCCCCGACAGCCCGCCCCACTGACCTTGCTCTAAGGAGACCTCAAGCCCAGGGAGGCCCCAACAAGAAGCACAGCAAGGGCGCCGTCTATGACTGAGCACCTGCCCTGTGCCAGCTCCCAGGCAGATGCTTACACACACCCTCTGACCCCCCGAAACTCCACGAGGCACTTCTCCGCCTTTACCGATAAGAGGTCAAATGGCTGTCCTTCAACAATGGATAGAATTCCACACCATGTGTGAACTGCACCCGTGCTTTCTGGAGATGGGCCTCAGGGATGGGGCATGGGGCAGAACCAGGCAGGTGGTTACTACTCCCGGTGGAGCGTGTGGCCTCCCCCATTACTAGTCCATTCTCTTGCCCGTTTCCCGCAGGGTAAGAGGAGGTGCCTTTCCACACTGCTGCAGCCAGGTTCCAGTCCAGAGGCATCCGAGCTAATGACTCACCTAAAAGTGGTCGGGGGAATCCAGCTGTTGGTCATCAAGGAAGTGTGTTAACAGTATTTCTGCCTAGTGTTCTGAAAATTCAAGGAAAGTAAATATCTAACATTTACTGGGTATCAGAAGCTGTTCTAAGAACTTTCTATGTACTATGAAATTTAATAGTTATAACATCCCTATAAGGTAAGTACTATTATCCCCATTTTACAGATGAGAAAACTAAGGCACAAGAGAGGTTAAGTGACGTTCACATGAAGCAGCAGAGCCAGGATGTAAGCCTAGGCTCTTAACCCCTACACTATTAATGAACCGAATTCTGGGTGAATAACTGTAACTCACTTAGCTCTTATGTTGGAAAGATGGTGAGGTTCCACTCCAGGTCTGGATTCATGTACAAATATAAAAATCAAGGAAGTCTTATACAGGTGTTCCATGGGAAGTTTGTCTGCCTTGTAATAACCTTAGGACGCTGCTTTATGGTTAATACCACAAGAGTTACGTGTGCCCTCCTCAAGTTCTAAAAGTGATTAGAAATTGCCAAGCTGGTGTGGCTCAGTGGTTGAGCACTGACCTATGAACCAGGAAGTCACGGTTCAATTTCTGGTCAGGGCACTGTCCGGGTGGTGGGCTTGATCCCCAGTAGAGGGCATGCAGGAGGCAACTGATCTATGATTCTCCCTTACTAATGATGTTTCTATCTCTTTCTTCCTCTTCCCTCCTCTATCTGAAATCAATGAAGAAAACATATTTAAAAATTTTTTCTCTTTCATCATTGATGTTTCTCTCTCTCTCTCTTCCTTCCTCTCTGAAATAAAGACATATTTTAAAAAACAATAAAATATCAAAAGAACCCTAGCTGGGTGGCTCAGATGGTTGGAGCGTCATCCCATACACCAAAAGGTTGCGGGTTTGATTCCCAGTCAGGGTCCATACCTAGGTTTCAGGTTTGATACCATTCCTCAGGACAGAAGCTGGTACCCCAGACTCGGGGAATTTCTACTGGAATTTCTAGAAGTGTGTGCCTTTGGTCTTTCCCTGCATACGAACACTAACATCTGTTTTCACAGACTTGGAAATCTTCACAGAAACAAAAGGCTTAAAAAGAAAAATACTAGATTTTATTCAAGATAAGCAGAGGATTAGAGTGACTTACCAAATGAAACCATCCAAATATTTCTTGATAAAATATTTCACAATATTTCATCAAGAATCCCACCAGTGAAAGCCCAAAGAACCAGGACTAAGCTGCACATGACACATTTTTACTTTTATGAAAATGACAAGAAAACAAGCCTCTTCCTTCAGGAGGCCTGGAGGGGGTTTCTGGGGGTGGGCACATGGGGAGTTCAGTGCAGCTTTCTATAAATGCAACTTGATAAAAATAGGAGATTATAGACATGCCATTTCTCAATAGTGTATTACAAAAGGAAGACAATTCCCACAGACAAAACTTCTAAATCCTTTTGCTGTCTTTTTTTTGTTGTTAAATTTCTGAGATGTAACACCCTTCACAACCCCACATTCTGCCCAGCCCGCACTACAATCCAACTCCTTGGCTCCTGGTTGCATGGGACAGAGGTTCCAACATCCTGGACCATGGCCAATGCACCCTCTAAAGTGGTTGAGCCCTGTTAGAAAACATTAATTTTTTTTTTAAAATTTGATTTTATAGAGGAAGGGAATGAGGGAGAGGGAGAGAAGGAAGGAGGGAAGGAGGGAGGGAGGGAAGGAGAGACAGAGAAACATCAATTTGTTGTTCCAATTTATGCATTCATTGGTTGCTTCTTGTATGTGCCCTAATCAAGGATTGAACCTGCAACGTCGGTTTAAGGCAAGGGTCCTCAAACTACGGCCCGTGGGCCACATGCAAATATTGTATTTGTTCCCGTTTTGTTTTTTTACTTCAAAATAAGATGTGTGCAGTGTGCATAGGAATTTGTTCATCGTTTTTTTTAAACTATAGTCCGGCCCTCCAACGGTCTGAGGGACAGTGAATTGGCCCCCCGTTTAAAAAGTTTGAGGACCCCTGGTTTAAGGGGATGATGCTCTAACCAACTGAGCTACTTGGCCAGGGCTAGAAAAATTTAACCAGCTGCTAACTCATTCTAAATAAACAGTGGATGGATTCCTTTCGCCCCTAAGATTAAATCCTGAATATCTGATGCTCCAGCTCGGGTCTTCCTGGTACCACGTGACCCCTGAAAAGTATGGGAGAATATTCACCTATTCGTTCATCCTAGGAGTGCTACTTATCCAGATGAGTCAAAATAAACAGTCAGGATATTGTCTAAAAAGGCCACGATGGCCCTTCTGGCTGTGTCGTCAGCCAGTGCCTGGACACTGCCGATGTGCTCCAGGGCCGTTCTGACCATCTGGTCTCTTTCCTGTGGGCTGTGGGGTGCTCCAGTGTCATCTCCCTCTGCTCCTGATTTTAAAAACTGTAGGAAATAGGACTGGACCATGTCCCCATTCAATTCAAGGGTTTCTTTGATGCAAGGAAGGTCTGAGGCACTGGCCAAGCTCAAGAGGTGAACCAGCGCCTGACAGATTTGGGTCCGTAAGCTGGCACAGTACTTGAATTCCAAGAAGTCTGTGGTGTCTTCACTCTTCTGTAAGGCAGTGACCAATGCATTCCAGATCTGAGCGTATTGGTCAACAGACCCATAGTGTTCTCTCTTGCCTGGGATGGAAAGGGCGGTGGCAGATCTGATGCGCACTTTGAAATTCTTGCATGATGTCACAACTGATGTCAGGGCATGGTAGGCCTGGGAGGTCCACGGAGCTGTTCCTAGAAGAATCCAGTCATTAAAGGGAATGAAGATTTAGAAATCAACAGGGAGAGAAGGGGAGGGGCATGCAGAAGGAAACATATACATTAGTGCTCAAGTTGTCAGTTTATGGTTTGTTTTTTTTTAAAGAATTACTGCCACATTTTTTGGGTACTTAAAAAAAGATTTTTAATTGGCGCTAGCTGGCTTTTTCTCAGTGGTTAGAGCAGCCGTGGGCAAACTACGGCCCGCGGGCCGGATCCGGCCCGTTTGAAATGAATAAAACTAAAAAAAAAAAAGACCGTACCCTTTTATGTAATGATGTTTACTTTGAATTTATATTAGTTCACACAAACACTCCATCCATGCTTTTGTTCCGGCCCTCCGGCCCAGTTTAAGAACCCCTCGTGGCCCTGC
>NW_006300368.1:1552958-1573699 GCF_000327345.1 Myotis davidii
TATATATTTATACATATATATTTAATTGATTTTTAGAGAGAGGGAAAGGGGAGGGAGAGGGAAACATCAACGGGCTGCCTTCTGCACACCCCCTACTGGGGATATCAAGGCTGCAGCTTGTACTTATGCCCTAACCAGGAATTGAACAGGCAACCTTTCAGTGCACAGGGCACCCAACCCATTGAGAAACACTGGCCAGGGCAAGTGTAACTTTAAGATAGCCATCTGTGCCCTTAAATGATGAAACTCAACTGCTTAACAAAGGTACACACATTTGTCATATGCAAAGTAGCAGCTTTTACTTCTATTTCAGAAAGGCATGCCACCTTAGAGGTTATTTTTGCATAAAGAAAAGAAATTGGGGACTGAAGGGTCGTGAGTTCAATTCCAGTCACGAGCATGTACCTGGGTTGCAGGCTTGGTCCCCGACCCTGGTCGGGATGCATGCGGAGGCAACCAATTGATGTCTCTCACATCAATGTTTCTCTTTCTGTTTCTCTCCCTCCCTTCCATTCTCTCTAAATCAATGGGGGAAAAATATCCTTGGGTGTGGATTAATAAAAAATATATATATTTATACATATATATTTAATTGATTTTTAGAGAGAGGGAAAGGGGAGGGAGAGGGAAACATCAACGGGCTGCCTTCTGCACACCCCCTACTGGGGATATCAAGGCTGCAGCTTGTACTTATGCCCTAACCAGGAATTGAACAGGCAACCTTTCAGTGCACAGGATGATGTTGAAACAAGTGAGCCACACCAGCCAGGCTGTAAACATCATTTTAAATGGCAACAAAATATCCCAATGAATATATACACCATGGTTGATCTCAGACAATTCCCCTAACTTGGGTGTTCAGTATGTTTCCATTTTTTTTCTAATACTGTGATAAATAATACTGTGATGAACATCTTCAATAACAATATAGATGGCGTGTGCTGGCCTAAGAGGCCCTCCACCAGAGAGCAGAGAACTGTCTTACCTAATGGAAGAGCAGGATTTTTAAATACATTTCCCATAGCATAACAAGCATTCCATCGGACTTTCATGGCAGCCTCAATCAGAACAGTAGAGATCAAGGCCTGGATAGACTCCTCGATGATTTCAGCAAATGGGGGTTTTTCTATATGAGATGGTTGTAGAAAATGAAGCAAATTTCCAAGGGCCCGGACTGCATTACTTTTTACCTAGAATAAACGTAAAAGCATTAGAAGCCTGTTTTGCCAAAAGATATTGCAGAAAGTATAATGTTGGCTTTAAAACACACAGGAGGCCTTAGACGTCTTGAAGCCAGAAAGCTAATGAAAAACGCAGCCCATAAAGGTGCAAGTTCTCAAAATTCCGCAAAGTCTGGCATGGCTCACACTCTGAGCCACCAGAAAGGTGAGGTTCTACACGGGTTCCTCACCCTGACAGTTTTAGTGTCAGACTGGACTTCAGAGATATCCATCTCCCTCGAGTTAGAGATGGCAGGGAGCCCCGGGGCAAGAGGACGCTGCCGGTTTGCAGCAGAGCTGGGGGGGCGGGGCGGACACTGGGTTTCATAATCCCAGTCCATGCTTTTCTACTAGAGAAAAATAATTTCTTCTTTGTAGCCTACTAGAATCATCTGGAGAGCTTTCTCTTTTAAAACCAATTCCCAGACCCTGACACTAGAAATTCGGATTGAGTTAGTCTAAGGTAGGGCTTCCCAGGTTTTCAGAACCACTGCACTAAATTAAATACAGTACTTGATATGGGTCAGGTACTGTGTTAGGTGCTTTAAGATGAGATATCGCAGAGTCCAATGAGGTATATGTAACAACTTCCATGTTAGAAATGAGGAAACTGACCTTCACAGAAGTTAAATAATGCGCCAAAGGTCACCCGCCACTAAAGGGCAAGCCAGGATTTGAACCACATCTGCCTGATCCTAAAGCCCAGGATTATGCTTTTTAAACTTATTAGAATAACAGCGGATATTAAAAACCAAGACTGCTCACCTTTCTGACTTGTCCAGTCTACTTAAAGGTTTTTTGAAAAAACTGGACTTGTATTAAAACATGGGCATATCATGGAGTAGCATTACAAATGGCACTGATGTTTTTTTGTTTGTCACTCGTTTTTTACGAGATAGGAGATTAGAAACAAACTGTACAAGTACAGGGCACTTTATACCCTGAACGCATACTAACTCTCCTTGAAACAGGGATCTACCTGGTGGAATGAAGCTATAATACACCAAGCATCTGCCTGACAAACACTAGATTTTGTTGTGCGTCTACCTTGTCTTTATCCTTGGAAGCTTCTATAGCTGATCGCAACATCTTCAAGAGCAGGAGGCCAGAGAACTCTTCCTGGAAACTGGGGTCTGGTGTCTCCCTGTTCCCCCCAAAGCAGGCAAAACATGTTAAAAGGTAAAACCCATCGAAATGTAGGTACATTGAAATATATTCACTTAGTATAACTATAAAAACTTTAGGAAAACAGCTTAACAAATCTGTCCTGTTTATACGGAGAACTTATAGTTTATACCTTTTGACCTAGAAGGTCCACATTCAGGAATGTAACCAATAGAAATAACTTAAATGGAGATTTCATGCAAAAGCCTAACACAATGTAAATGTCCAATAATAGGGAAATGGTTAAATAATCATTGTACGGTGATGACTGTGCAATAAGTAATGATCTATAAAAACTCAGCAGAAATCAGGAGAATGCTTATATATGTTATATGTTAAAGTTAAGCGATGAAAAGCAGGACACTAAATTTGTATATGATTGTATGAGAAACGAGTTGCCTCTGGGGAGGGATACTAGGAGATTAAGGTAAGAGAAAGGCTTCACACTGACTATCTCTTTGTACTGTTTGATATTTTTTAACCTGTGAATATATTACTTAAAAACATGCAAATATGGCCCTAGCCAGTTTGACTCAGTGGATAGAGCGTCGGCCTGCGGACTGAAGGGTCCCAGGTTTGATTCCGGTCAAGGGCATGTATATTGGTTGCGGGCACATCCCCAGTAGGGGGTGTGCAGGAGGCAGCTGATTGATGTTTCTAACTTTCTATTCTTCTCCCTCCCTTTCTGTAAAAAGGTCAATAAAATGTTTTAAAAAAACAAAAAACATGCAAATGTGATATTTAAAAAGTAGGGCAACCATTACAAAGGTTTTGGATTTCCACTTTTGTGTTTCCACATTTTCTATAATGTTGGATATATTTCTTACCAGCATATAGTATTTTTATACATATATTAAGAGGCCTGGTGCACGGATTTGTGCACCGGTGGGGTCCCTTGGCCTGGCCTGCGCCCTTTCACAATCTGGGACCCCTCAGGGGATGTCAGACTTTGGGTTTCGGCCCAATCCCTGCAGGTCAGGCCAAGGGAACCCACCGATGCACTGGGACTCTAGTATGCATATAAGATCTTTGGTTAATCCCCGCCCCCCCCCGTTCCCTCTGAGATTCATCAGTCTGTTCCATGTTTCCATGCCTGTGCGTTGAGCGTCTGCCCCTTGGTGGTCAGTGCGTGTCATAGCTACTGGTCAAACGTCCAATGGTCCATGGTTGCTTAGGCTTTTATATATATAGATATTAAGCTTACTAATCTCATTACTTCAAGGAATATAAAACAAGCCAGGAAGACTGACTACATAATATGAGGAAATTGTTGTTAATTCCTTTATAGTAGGGACCTCAGCCTCAGAAGTTACACAGGGGAAATGAGCTGAGTCACCTACATGTTGACAATCAGAGTGTCTGTCAGGTTGCCCAGGGACCAGGCTGCTTTCGCCCGTACATTCAGAGACTTGTCTTGAAGTGACATCAATATTGCATTTGCTGTGTCTGCAACAAATATGACATCCTATAAGATAAACAAAACAAAATGATGTAGTTACTTTAGAAGTTCACACTGCTACCTTGGAAATTCTCAGTTTATTTTCAGATAAAGTAATAAACCTTTACCACAAATTTCTATTTGGAAATCAAAATTCATTTACTTCATCCATTTACTATTCTTTGTATATATTACAATGTGGACACTCATTAAAATCCCAGGGGAAGGTTTCCCATGATTTTGGTATGTGCCACACACACCTGAGAAGCCTAAGCACAAATATCTTATTCCCTGGGCTACGAGAGTTACCTATGAATTCTGTGCTTGGATAGATCTCCACCTTGAGAAATGATGTTGACAATGAATGCATTTCCAAAACACGTCCTATTTACTTAGTGAGATGTCACAAGTAAGAGAAATTTATTTCCTTCTTAGTAAAAACTCTATAAGCCTTCTAAATTATTACTATCACATGGTAATGCCTCATCTCATGTTTTTCAATTATTCATTAGACATTTACTGGGCATCTAGGGTCCTGGGCAGTGTGCTAAGTAATTAAAAATAAATGAACTATAGGTATTCCCAGATTTTAGTGGCAAGTAAGGAAACCAGATTACAAAGCAGTTTAATCTCCTTTACTGTCCAACTTAAGAGCTCTACATCCACCAACAAAAAAGGACTGATATGGACTATAAGAGGCGCTGAAGAGCTACACAGGCTCATCTGACCTGTCTGAGACAGGGGAAAAGCACGTAGACTCCGAGGGCCCGTGCGGCTGCAGCTTTCACTAAACGGTTCTTGCTGTCGTTCAGCCCAAGCAGCACCGTGATGCACAGGATCTGCCAGTCACTCTGCAGTGAGAAAGGTTGGCAAAGGAAAGCGAGGATGAAATACCATGAGTGGGTTTTTGACAAGTGACTGTGGTATGTCACGTCTGTGTTTGAGTTCGCATTCAGGAGTTAAACACAACTGAGACCTGAGGCTACCTTGGTAGAGAGCAAAGGTTCACTTCAGATCCAGTTAATATCGGAGCACCGACTGGGTGCAGGGCACACACAGCATCTGTGCTCATTTAACCTTTACAACTGTGTGAATTAGGTCATTTTATTCTCCTACTTCATTAAAGCTGCCTTCTTTATAAAGCTAATTTAGCCCAGTTTGGCTCAGTAGATAGAACGTTGGCCTATGGACTTAAGGGTCCTGAGTTCGATTTTGGTCAAGGGCACATGTTCGGGTTGTGGGCTCGATCCCCAGTGAGGAGCATGCAGGAGGCAGCCGATCAATGATTCTCTCTCATCATTGATGTTTCTCTCTCTCCCTCTTCCTTCCTCTCTGAAATCAATAAAAAATATATATTTTTTATTTTCAAAAGCTAATTTATATAAGTGAAAACAGATGCAAATGCCATTGAGAACTAGAGGAAAGGAGTGGTTTGAATACCATATGGATTGGGTACCAGCTAAGTATTACTCACATAATTCCCATTTTAGGTATAGATGATAAAGGCAGTTTTAGAGAAGTTAAGATAATCAAAGAGCCAGAAAATGGAAGGGCTAGAGTTTAAACCCAGGTCTTTCTAACTTCTGGATCTGAAATCTCTGCACGGGGAGGAAAACCTTTCCCGAGACATTAAGGTTTTAAGTTTTCCCAGTGCCCTCACCCCACACTCAAGTAGAATAAGCACGTTTCCTCAGAGATGATGTGGAAAACTGCTTCAAAATGAGAAAGAATCAAAATCAAACTGGAGCTGTGATGGCACCACTGGAGGCTGAGAACCCACTGCGTTACCCGCAGGCTGCTGAAGGCTTCTGGCAGGATGGAGGACAGGGCATCGCAGGCGCTGGCCTGCAGCGTCGGGTGCTCTGCGTTCTGCAGGGCTCTGGGTAAAGGGCCGCTCAGCATCATGGTCCAGAAGAGCACCACCTGGAACAGGGCACAGTTACAACCAGATTCCTCGTGGGCACAGAGATCAGGGTCCCGGAGTGGCCTCTGGGCCGTGAGCCAGAGGCAGAGCTGGGGATGAAGTCCTTCTGCCACGGCTTCCTGTCTCTGCAACCTTGGGCGAGTCACTAAACCTAAGCTCTGGTTCCTCCTCAGTGAAGCAGGGCAAAGACATCTACCTGGCAGAGTTTGTGTGATAAGAAAATGATACTGTGCCTCTAGCCGGTTTGGCTCAGTGGATAGAGCATCGGCCTGTGGACTAAAGGGTCCCGGGTTTGATTCTGGTCAAGGGCACGTACCCGGGTTGTGGGCTTGATCCCCAGTCTGCCTCTAGGGCAGGCTGAGTAACCAAACTAGATTTTGTGCAAAAGAAATCATTGGTTTTTGCGTAGCTAATAATTGGTTACACATAATCTTACCACACCTTGGACTGCAAATAAATTGAAATGCAAATAAAACCTATTTATTGTGGTATCACATTATCCAAGATAATAAACCATAAGTTTTGACATCGGAAAAAACCATCCACTCCACTTTATAATTGAACCTAAAAAATAAACTGACCGAAGCACTAAGAAAAGAGGAATCTATGAACTGACATCTACTTACCAAGGTGACGGGCACTCTCTGCTCAGGTGCTAGGGTAGAATCTGGTTTGTACTGTTGTATTAAGCCTGTACCCAGTTCTTCCAGAAGCTGTGAAGATAAAAGAAATAGGCTATCAAAGCAGAGCATTAGAACTGTGGAGGCAAAAGACTACTTCCATGTGAAGGTTACCTCAAATCAAGGGGAAAAATAATTTCCAACTGATTTTCTTTCTGTTCTATGTAACTTCTATGTCAGAAGCATTCTTTCCGGAGCAAAGTCACCAGCTATATACTGTATTGTTAATCTCTTCCCAAATCAATTCTTTGGGTTTACATAGAGAGCTGAAAATAGAGGAATGGATGACTTTCCTACCAGAAACCTCTTGAAGAAACCTCTGATGAACAGGCAACAGAAGGAAGAATATAAAAGGAAGAAAAGAAAAAGAGCCTGTGGCTTTTAATGAAAATCACCTTTGCTCCATGAAGCTGGATAGAAGGATCTGCTTCCCCCATGCACTTGCAAATCACCTCTGCAAGCTCCATTAAGTAGACCTGAGCCACTGAAAAGTAGCCCTTTGCCAGATGAGCCAACACCTGCAAAGAAAACAGAGCATGAACTCCAAGCCCTGAATGCAGGGCTGCAATACCCAGAAAAGTATTTCAATATTTCAGAAACCACTCACACTTAACAAAGTGTTGAAATATGATATTGAATGAAAGGCAGAACAACCATAATCTTTATTTTATGGCTAAAATCAATGAGCTATATCATATAATTTTATAGTGCTTTATAATTTACAAAATATGTTTCATTAAGATTATCAACATTATTGCATTTAAGGAAGCCTGGGTATAATTTTTTGAGGTAGGTCTTAATTTAACATTTCAGCTGAAGAAACTAAAGCTAAAAAAGTTAAAGGTTAAAGAGGTTAATGGACATGTTTAATGTTAAGCAGATAAAGACCCCAGGACCAAACCTGTCTTAGATCATACTTGAGTACAGAAAAAGCAAGTACTTTAATCTAGAGTTGTTTTCTTCCTTTGAGGGAGCAATTATACTTTGTTGTCTCTAAGCAGATAGAAGATAAAGATTAACCACACAGCCAGTTTGGCTCAGTGGATAGAGTGTCAGCCTGTGGACTGAAGGGTCCCGAGTTAGATTCCAGTCAAGGGCACATGGCCGGGTTGTGGGCTTGATCCCAGTAGGGGGTGTGCAGGAGGTAGCCCATCAATGATTCTCATCATTGATGTTTCTATCTCTCCCTCTCCCTTCCTCTCTGAAATCAATAAAAATATGTTTTAAAAAAATATTACACAGTATCTTTCAGAATTAATATATAATTATTATATCTGTCATATAATACCTGAGGTGAGTAAAATGGCTTGCAATGAAAATGAGTGAACCTGACATTTTACAACCAAAGCCACCAACAATCATAACAAAATAAGCAACAATAAACAAGGCACTCACATCTACAATACAACTCCCACTGACACCGCTGACATATGGCTCAGCTTTACATAGTTTCACAGACTCACTCCTCACCCGCACCCTATGAAGGAAGAATAATTAACTTCCGTTCCAGAGACGAGGAAATGACACCTCCTACCTGTAAGGCCTCCAGTCGCATGGGGGATGGCATGTAGGTGCTTCCTGCTGCACAGCCAGCATCGCTACCTGAACAGGAGTCCTCCTTGGGCAGCACAACAGTGGAAATGCAAAGTCGAATGAGCCAGCAGGGCTCTGAAGACCCCGTTGGCGAGCTAATTGATGCTTCTTCCAGAAAGGGTCCTGCGGGGGCTTTCTTCCACCAATCAGGGGGGCTGAGGTGAGGAGTTGCTGAATCGCTATTGCTGAGTCCAGAAGAACAGGGCTGTTGTAGAAGCAGCTGAACCTCAGGTAAAGGTGCGTGAGTGGATACTATGGCTCCCAAGAGTGTGAGACTTGACACACGGACATTAACATCTGTCAAAGGAAACAGTAAGACTCTATCACCATGGGAACAGCTGTTAGAAGGACCACAGTTATCCCTGCAAGCAACTAAGAATTATGGCCTCCTTGTTTAATCTGAATCTAGTTAAACCAGACCTATTTACTAGCTTATAGGAAATACAGGGGACAGAAATAGAAGTTAACACTATGAAGAAACTATCAGATAAACTGAGAATATGAGATATCCTATAGGGCAATTGGCTTGGACTTTTCCTAAACTCAGTATCATGAAAGAAAAAAAAAGGTTTGGGGGCTATTCTAGATTTAAAAAGGCTAAAGTGATATAAACCTTGAATGAACATAGGTGTTTTTTTGTTTTGTTTTTTACAAATTTGCATGTCATCCTTGCATAGGGCCCATGCTAATCTCTGTATCATTCCAACTTTAGTATATGTGCTGCCGAAGCAAGCATAGAGGCGTTTTTTTTTTTTTTTTTTTAAAGCTATAAAAGACTTTTTGGGACACATGGGGGAATTTAAATGTGAATAAGATGGTAGACAATATTATAGAATCAATATAAATTTCTTAGGAAGAAAACTGGTTTTGTGTTTTTTAGGTTATCTTTATTCTTAAGATATGTATGCTGAGGTATTTAGGGTAAAATATCATATCTATAATTACTTTCAAATGGTTCAAGGAAAAAAAATCAATATAAATATATGCACATACATGAAAATACACATATATATACATATTTATATATACATACACACACACACACATATATCTGTAGAAAGAGACACAGAAAGCAAATATGACAAAAATTAACAATGTTAAATCTAGGTAGAGATATAGATGTTCAGGAACAAAATGTACTATTCTTTCAAATTTGAAAATTTTTGTGGATTTGAAAATTTTATTAATAAAAAGTTGATGGAGGACAGAGTCAAAGACTTGAAAGGGACCTCTGAGACACGGTTTACAGATGTAGTGGAATAAGCAGAGGACTGAGCCATAAGACCTGGGTTGTTTTAATCTTACTTCTGTCACTAATGTGATGAGACACCTTCAGGCAAGATTTATCTTTTGGGGCCCCGTTTTACACATTGGTAAAAGGAGTGAACTGGACTCAGTTTACACGTCACTATTTCAGTTAAGCCTTATAAGTCTTATGAGATAGGAATAATGCTTCCTGTTAGGAGGAAATTAGAGTTCAGAGAGGGCAGAAGTGGGAGTCCGACTGACTCCAGGTCCAGGACCCTTCCCATGTCACAGAAAAAATCCACACCGCCATCAAGTTCTGTAATTTTGAATAAAAACCTCAACTTTGCAGAATGTGGTCAGATCATAAAGCTTGCAAACAAAAGAAAAACAAATGTTTTAAAGGCAAGTGTTTATAGTACATATACAGGGGTTGGCAAAAGTAGATTTATAGTTGTTCATATGGAAAATAACACAATAATTAATAAATAATACAAGAAGATGTTTCACATACTCACAACTGTAACCCTAGTTTTGCCTACCCCTGCATATTATGTGTGGAAGAAGTCAGGAAATACCAAGAAATAAGACTGTAGTTACGGGGGATTTAAGGTTTTGGAATTTTAACTGATCTTCAGAGGAAATAAAGTTAAAGAAGTTAGGTTTTATATTCCAGTTGTTGTTTTTTTAAAAAAGATGATGTCTGTCTATTTGACTGTCCATCCATCCTCTACTTATGACTAAAGGATATAAACTGTTACATACAGGAGCAGATCCCTTGCACTTGGCTCAGTCTAAAGGGATACCCTGATTATTGCACTGAAGTAGCAAAGAGGCATTCAACTTTACAATCAATTTTCCAGCTCACTTCCATCCAGTGGTACTTCAGAGGTCAAAAGTGGAGTTCTAGCAATTTGATTCTCCTGAACACTTGGGGAGGGTAAGTAGAGATATCTTAGAGCTGTACAATTGCTGTGAATATTTTTAAACTAATAATCTAGATTTGATGGATATAAAGAAGCAAATAATTTTAAATTCCCACCAACCTTTGTGGCAGACATAAGGCTTTATTTGGTTCCAGACTTTGGTCAGCAGGCTGAGCTTCAGACGGTTATAAGGCGAATTTGATACTAAATTTGCAAGGCACTGCAAAGCACGAGAATAGCTGCTTAACAGATCTGATTAAGCCATAACATAAAAACAAAATTTTACAGCATTTAATTCAAAAAGAAGTCTTCACATTTATTTGAAAATCACTCATTTTCTTTTCTGTCTTTGGGGGTGGGAGGGAGATAGCACTTGTTTTCTCATTGGTACAACTTAAAACTAAAAATAAAGGAGTGTTCTTTGTTTTTTTGTTTGCTTGTTTTTAGTAAATCATGTATTTGGACATACAGGGTAGTAGGTAAGATCAAATAAGTAGGCACAAATAGGATATCTTCAAATAAAATGACTACTTAGTTATATTCTTAAGTCAAATTACTTTTCAGCATTGCAAAACATTATACACATATGTAATACTCTTTGTAATACTTTAAGCAATAAAACAATTTAAAAAAATTATACAAAATTGAAACAGATAACGTGGCACATTTACCTTAATGATCTGAGTAAGGGTCTGTGAGGATGACTCAGCCACCAACGCTAACAAAAGACATCTGTGCAACTCTCTGATGCTGGAAGCGATCATGACAGAGAAGGGAGTGAAAGCCCTTCTGTGGTCACTGGTATCTTCAGCAACAGAAAGAAACTGCTTTGAGCCTTCCAAGATGGCAGACAAAGCTTGCAGAGCGCAGGCACGCGTCTGAAATTTCAGGATGATTCACATCAGTTAGTGAAAAATCAGGAGTCAGATCCCCTTCTTCCGATATACATTTTTCATTTTCAAAATTTTTAGGATAATTTTAATTGGAATAAGGCAATGGTCCTAAAAGTAGCCATGAGCTAGGCCCTTGCGCCCCGCACCTGGGTTGGTATTAATAAGAGCTGTGTTCGTGTAAGATTGGACAGGGCAGAGAAAACAACAAAGACGTGTAAAGTTTTCCTTCCTAGCATAACACTGAGAATCTAAGTGCTCTTACCTTTGGGGAAGGATCTTTTAATGTAAGAGTCATCAAGGAAACAGACTGTGGGCTTCCAAGCTCAGGTGTGTCAGAAACAAAGGCTGACCAGTAGCCATAAAGAACTTTTTTTTCTATTGATTTTATAGTAGAAAGAAAACAAGCTAATGCTCCTTGGCGAACTTTGGCTTGGTAAGACCTTTGATAACCAAGAGAAAAAAGGAAAAAGTCTTTTAATAGTTCTTAAAAACATAAGCTGAAATAAAATTTATTTCAGCCAACTCAAACGATACATTGAGAAATTCAACATTCTAAGTCCTAAAGATGCTACTACAATATTAAAAAATTATTTTTCAAAATACAATGAAAACATGTTAAAGCAATTTGTTTATATAACACATTAATAAAGTTGATAATTAAAAACACACAACTAGATAGAGAATAAAAGGGCAGCGTTTTAAAAATATATATATTTTATTGATTTTTTTACAGAGAGGGATAGAGAGTTAGAAACATTGATGAGAGAGAAACATCAATCAGCTGCCTCCTGCACACCTCCTGGGGATGTGCCCGGAACCAAAGGTACATGAAAAGGGCAGCATTTTGATGTTAGGAAACTGCAGAGTATCCGTTCATCCAACAAACATGTCCTAAGTATCCTCACAGATGTGCCAGACATCGTGCTGAGGTTGGCAGACATAAACCAGCCCCCAGGCACTGGCCGGCTTATTAATGGCAGAGACAGAGTTGAAGAGAGAACTATAACACATTAAGATTGACACTAAGGTACAGATAAGTAAAAAGGTCACACAGCAGAGGTACCTAAGCCAGAATGGGGAGGGGGAAGCTCAGAAAAGGCTTCTCAGAGGACATGACTGCTGAGTAATGGTTAACAAGACAAAAAGACCAAAAAAAAAAAAAAGTGAAAGAAAGAATATTCCAGGCAGAGAAACTTCATGCACAAAGGCAAATCAAAAGAATGGGCAAAATGCAGAGTAATGTAAAGTCCCATAAAAATTAGAATATTTAAGTTGAATTACATGCAGCAGTCAGTGTTTTAAGCAAAGTTATAAAAACTTACATGCAATTTAGAATATAAAAATATAACAAAATACTACTACCTCATTTTACTCTGCATGCCTCCTTCAGTATCAGAATAGTCTGACTCACTACTGCTGACCCTTTTCCAACTGGAAGAACTGAAGGGCGAGGAGACTCCATCTTTTCCTGCAGCTCCACTTCCATCTAACCGCAAACTCTGGACAGCCAAGGAGGAGGGAAACTGGGAGCTCCCCTCATGCAAGTTCCCTCTGCTCATGCCAGTAACTGGGGCTGCTTCTCTTTCACCACTGGACTCTTCCTCCTCCTCTTCCTCTCCTGGTTGGATTTTCCTTGGTTTTATTTTTGATTTTTTCTTTCTAGTCTGATGAGAAGAGCAAATGAAACATATATATATGATAGTGATTTCAAAACAGCTTCTGAGTCACTAGTCCTTTCTCATTTGTTAATTATCAAATATGTCCCCAACATGTAGTTGAAAGAAGTAAAAAAAAAGTGGCACTTACTTAACACCCCATGTGTCAGTCACTATGCTAAGTGCTTACACGTACCCTATGGGATTATAAGAAGCAAGGTATGAAAAACGTGAGACAGCAAAACTTGTGGCCTGGGTTACCAGGTATATTCCACCTCTGTGACCCTGGGCAAATCATTGAGCCCCTGCGAGCCTGACCTCCATCACTTACGTATGAGGCTAATAGCACCTACCTTGCACAGTTGTTGTGAAAGCATTCAGCCTTCTCAACTGGGGTTCTGCAAGAGAATCAAGGCCTATAGAAAATGACGAGTGACTATTTTCTCAGTTCTCCCGAACAAGATTCATAGTTAGTACCACTCTAGGTGTTTGGGAGAGACATTCATCCATTAGGTACAATGCATGTTTTAGAGCAGGGGTCCTCAAACTTTTTAAACAGGGGGTCAGTTCACTGTCCCTCAGACCATTGGAGGGCCGGACTATAGTTTGAAAAAAACTATGAACAAATTTCTATGCACACTGCACATATCTTATTTTGAAGTAAAAAAACAAAATGGGAACAAATACAATATTTGTATTTGCATGTGGCCCGCGGGCTGTAGTTTGAGGACCCCTGTTTTAGAGCACTGGGGCTTTGTAGGTGAGTAAAAGCCAGTTACTTTTCTCCTATGGCTTTTTGGCATCCCCAAATCTTTGGAATCCGTGCCCTCCTCTGCATTCTCAAAATCCATGACCTTGGGGAAGAAGATCCTCATCACTCCTGTCTTAGATTATTAATGTGGCTCCAGACTCCTACCCTTTTACTTGCTACCAGTTATTTTTCTAAAATGCAAATCTTATCTCACTCTGCTCTGTAAGATTCTTTGAATCTCTACCCCCTCTATGATAAAAGTCCAAATTCCTTAGCATGCTATACGAGACTCTTATGATTTGGCCTCTGCTACATACTTGCCTGACCCTTCCCTTCTGCACACCCGACACTCTACACCTACTGGTTAACAATGGGCTATATGCACTCCCATTTTCTATATTTTTGCATTTTTTGTTCCTTCAAAATAAAAATGTTCCTTTTCTGTACTAATACTCATTCTGGAGTCTCAGTTTAGCCACATCTTTTAAAAAGTCTCTGACTCCGCAATTTGTTTGGATGTCCTGAATGTGTGCCCAAGGTACTCTGTGAATATGCTGATGAAAGAAACCCCAAAACTGCATTGCAGTTATTTATCCATCTTCGCCTTTCCCTTCAAACTCCTAAAAACAGTTTACTATGTGTACTGGTTAATAATGCGGATTTTTTTCAATAGATGGAGTTACACATATGTTGATATATGTGATTTGATATGCATGCTATTTTATTATATTGACAAGCTTTAAAACTTCATATGTCAAATTTTCTGAAGGTGTTCACATCATAGATATTTCTATGCTTAAAAATGTCGAATTTCGTGCCAAAAAAAGAGCATTTGTGGGACGTTTTAACTCATTACTTTATTTTGAAGAAGAGTGCTTCTGAAAGCTTCATCTCAAGATACTTGTGAACACTAGTTTAAACGCTTTAACGGCATGAAAGAGAGTCTTTTTTTGCATCGAATTGTGACTGGCGATGAAAAGTGGATTTATTTTGAGACTTCCAAACGCACAAAATCATGGGTTGATCCAGGTCAACCATCAACATTGACTGCAAGGCCACATCACTTCAGAAAGAAGACAATGCTCTGCGTTTGTTGGGATATCAGGAAGGTGTGGGAGGGTGAGCTTCTAAAACCAGGTGAAACCATTAATACTGATTGCTACCGGCAGCAAATAATCAATTCGAACCACGCTTTGATTGTAAAACCACCAGAATGACACTTTTGCTTCATGATGACGCACCATCACACACTTCAAAACCAGTTAAAGACACGTTAAAAGATCTTTCCTGGGAAGTATTAACCCACCCGCTGACTGGTAACTAATGGTCTAGAGAGGAAAACTTACAGTCCAAAGGCCAAATCCAGCCTCGAACACACAGCCTGTTTCTATAAATAAAGTTTTATTGGAATACACCACACCCATTCATTAACATAGTGGCTGCTTTTGCACTAGGACATCAGTTGCAAATACATACCAGCAAGCCCTTCACAAAAAAAGTTTGTTGACTCTTGAGCATTTGAGGGATGAGGATGCTGGGCTTTGGGTGTAAAGTGAATGCTCATTTTTATTGCTGTTATACTTACTAGATATCTTACAAGTATAAGATGCTCTAAATGGTATTTTCAGCAGTGTGTTGAATTTAAATTTATTATTTTAAAATCCCTAAACTGAACCAAATTCAAATGAGCCTTTGGCACAGTAGTGATGCAAATCATAGAAAACACATAGCAAGCAATAAAAACAATCCACAACTTAAATCTAAATAGACATAAATGTACCATAGCTGGTCGAGAAGCACTGGATTCTGGTAGCTGCAATTTGACAGGTGGTCGTCCATCATACTGAGGAAGTGGAGTCGGGTATAACACCGTGGGCATCTCTATGTTTATTCCGGGGAGTCCATGAAACATGGATTTCTAACGATGACAATTAAGAAAGCACATGCAAAAAACCATAAAGAACCAGAATTATTCATTATGTTCTGGATCACAAAGACAACAAATTAATGCTTAGAAGCTTATTAAGGAAATAAAAATGGGACTGAGGATAGCTTTTAAGACTTAATGAAGAGTTTAATCACATCCAGCTAGATCTGATTTGATCAGACCAGATTAGATCTGATTTTAGTTTATTCATTTACTTACTATTTTATTAACTTATAAAATTTATCCAGGTTTATGTAATTATTTTATCTAAATATAAATTTTTAATTTAGCTTATCCATGTCCACACGTAGATATCTGTCTGCCTATCTCTTTGGGAGTAGAGGAGATGGCACAGGGAAAACATTAAAATTTCAGTCATGATAAAGCTACGTTATCATACATGGCTTTCATCTGAGGCTAGCACAAAGCTTCTTACTATTTTCTGACCGTACTGATGGCAGTTGGGTCCCCAGAGAGGCTGACCTGACTTTCCCACTGACTGGCGGGCTCAGAAGCCAAAGATGTCCTGGAAGCCTACTGATACACATCTTTTTTTCTTTTTCTTTAACATTTTTCATTGATTTCAGAGAGGAAGGGAGAGAGAGAGAAACGTCAATAATAAGAATCACTGATTGGCTGCCTCCTGCACACCCCCTACTGGGGATCGAGTCCGCAACCGGGGCATGTGCCCTTGACTGGAATTGAACCCGGGACCCTTCAGTCCACAGGCCAACGCTCTATCCACTGAGCCAAACCAGCTAGGGCCTGACACACATCTTGATTGGCCTATCTATTATAGGGGGGCGAGAGGCAAGGAGAAGACCTGGTTCTTCTTTCAAATACAGTTTCAAGATCATCTAAAGTTAAATTATTTCCAGATCGTACAAAGTCCCTTCCTAAGTTAAGATAGATAAAATTTTAGAATTTTGAGACATGTACTAAATAAAGCAAGGTTTATTGTGTTCAGTTCTTAATTTTAAGTAAGTTTGAATATGAACGTTTTGTTCTTCTCTCTTAAAACATAATGCCCCCAAACTAGCCTGGGAGCGATACCATGTCCTTATGCCTGGGGTTAAATAGGAAAGGTGTTAACCATAATGAGGATGTGGGTGTAAACAGACAATGCCTTACCTTGAGCACAGCCAGAAGAGCTCCAAGTTCATCGGTCTGTGTCAATTTCATTTTCCCACCGTTTAGAAGGGACTGTATGCCTTTTAATGCATTTTGTAACAACTACGGGGGAAAAAGAAGACCAAGTTAAAAGGTAAGTGAAATTTGGTTGCCCAGGGATCAACTTTCTAGCACCACTGATGATGGAAGAGAAAACGTCTTTAGTTGATGAAACAACTTTTAAACAGGGACGGGGGCAGGTGGAGGGGACCCAAAAATACCCCATGAAGACCAGGGAAGATATCTGGTGAACTACTAGTTATTTTCTAGAACAGAGTGTTTTCACTGAATAAGAGTGGTCTTATAGACATGTTTCCAAATCAGCATGTACAAATGGTAAGAAAAAAAAGGAGACATTCAGTGGGAAGAATGTAAGAGGAAAGAAAGAGAGTCAGCAGAGATAAGAAGCAGGGAATCTATAATACAACAACCTCAGCAGCTCTCAAAGGCAAAGAACTGAGTGTGGGAGCCGGTTTCTGGAGAGCAATTCTGATCAAGATTGGTTTTTTGACTCAGTAATCTCATTTCCAGAATTCTATCCCTACGTAATGCTCCTCCTGTGGAGAGGATGTAAACTGTAGTCTTTGTGAAATAGTGGAAACATTGAGAAAACTTCAATTTCCATCAATTATGACAATGATTATATAAAAAACTAATTCTCCCCTCCACCCTGTTTTGCCCTTCTAAAAAAAGATCAATAAACATGTCCTCAGGTGAGAATTAAATTAAAAATAACTAAATAAAAAAGTCACTAGTCTGAAACTATATTGCTTTTATAGTCAGGAGGGGGAAAATAGTGTTCTTTAAAAGCCTAGAATTGTAAAACAAAAACAACAGCAAAACAAAACAAACAAAAACAGTTTCTCGTAATTTAAACTTGAAAGATATGATTTCCGTCTTTTTAGGTTATCAACATCCCACTTATGCCTAGATCTCTAGACAAAACTAATATACTAGTAGCAACCAAACTACAATCCTTGGTAACAGCTTTGGTTCCACTGCTGCTTCTAGTCTCATCTGTTATATTCACAACATTAGTGATAGTCCCACCTACCATGCAAAACGTGATATCATCCATATCAGGTGATTTTGGAGACTGTAAAATGGTCAGGAAAGCTTGGAAGCAGATATTCTGGTAGGGCTCCTCCAAGTACGGCTGTCCTGGCACACTAAAACACACCCCGAGAAAGCAAGTCAGTCTCCTTCGAAATGGGTCTTGTAAAGAATAGAATTAAAAGTAGCAATAATATAGACTGACGGAGTTGGAATGTGCTCTTGAATGAAACTGTATTATGGAAGACTGTGCATTTGGGTACAGGCTCAAGACTGAAATGAACTGGAAGAAGGGAGAATGGTTTCCATAGGGAAAAGTTACAGAAGTTTGCAGCGGAAGAAGTATGGAGAAAGAAATCTTATTTAATTCTGCAAGGGGAATCATGCCGACAGATCCTGTCAAGTCAGAAACACACAGCTGAATCATGCCTTCCTAGTCCCTGGACAACACTGCAATGTAGAGACAAAATATCCTAATCAGTTCACTTTCTACTGCATAAGTCTAGAATTGGGCAGCTGGGATTGGTTCCATTTTCTTAGAAGAAATTGGCCTTCACAGACAAATCTCACCAAAGCTTAAATTCATATGAATAGATCCTTCTAAAACACTGAGTAAGATTAGAATTTATACCAGTAGAAAACAAAAACTTGACATACCGCACATATATCGCTTTTACTATATTTTAGCAATAAGGTCCTAGTTTATTTTCCTTCATTTCTTTACAAGCTTTCTTTACAAACAATATGAGAGTTAAAAATAAGCAATATATTATTAGCAAAGAACATGGGAAATGCAAAATAGGTTGATTTTCTAAGTTGGCTCTGGCTTCAGACAGACTGAACCACCTACAAGGAGCCCACAAGAGGCCCTATGTTATTACAGCTGGGAAGTCTGATGGGACCCACGTACCTGAGACATAAGTTTGCCATACAATGCACTGCAGCTCTCCTAACTTCAGGGTCAGACTGAGCCAAGTCACTCAACTTCATCAAGAGTCCACTCTTGCCCAATAAGTCTGGGAGATACTAAAACAAAATGGCAGCCAGTGTTGGTCAAAGAATAGCTTCTGAAAAATATTACTCTTTAGACAGATTTCATTTTTTAAATTAAAGGGCAGTTAAATACCAAGAGACTAGCTGCTAGATAAATCTTTTCGATGAGGACACAAAGATATGCCCAAAGACATCAGTAAGAATCATCACTCCCAGACTAGGTAGTTGCTGGAGTATTTAGTCTTGGCTACGTAATGATAATAAATAATAATGGTTAACATTTACCAAGTACCAAGCACTTTACAAGTATTCTCACTTCATCCCCAAGGACTATTTACACAAGAGGAAATGAGCCTCAGAGTGGTAGAGTAAGGATTGCTAAGACACATCTAATTAATGGCAGGACAGAAACCTGAAAAAAGGCCTGTTGGTTCAGGACCTGTGCTCATAACCCTTCAAAAAACAAAAATAAAAAAAAAACCAGAACACAGTTTAAATTACCTTTTGACATCTAGAGCCATTGCCGTAAACCAAAGCTGCTAGGGCTTGAAGAATTTTCGCATGTGTCCAGGAGCTGCACTGTTGAATTGCAGAAATTGTATATGCCAACAGAAAATCCAGGTTTCGCTCATCAACTATCACCTATAGATAGAGAAAAAAATACATAGGATCTACTTCAAAAATTTTTCTAATCTGTTTCAGACACATATGCTCATCTGAATTAAACTATGTAAGAAAGGGAGTGTGGTGTGCCCATCTTTTTTGTGTCAAAAAGATCAGCTCTATAGGCCTTGAAAGTTTGATCAAGACAGCCTTCTCATTGCCTCAGTCTTGTTTACTTCTTCCCCTTTACCCCTTCTACTCAAAGTAGAATCTGGCAAAGTCCTTGTAACTCTTCCTTGAACTAACCAGACATGTAAGGCTCAATCCATTGAAATTTCTTCAACTAAATTGCCTTATACATAGTGAGTAAATGCTCAACAAAAACACTGTGAATAAATGTTTACTAAATAGCTAAAAGGTCTCCATAACCCTGTCCTCCAGTTGTTTATAATCGTGTTGGGACAAAGGCTAATCCAAATACTAACTCACAGACAACTGAGATAAATTATCATCAAATGCTAGAGAGTTGACTAAGGGCTGTAGAGGCCATAGGTGATTAGAAATGATTCCAACTGCCAGTGTGACAAAGATGATATACCTAAGAACAGTAAACATTCAGAAGCTATCACATCAACCTGAAAAATTCTAAACTTGAAAACAGCCTTATTCCATTTATGAAGTCACATGCAGCAGACACTGTTGGTAACCTACCACCATTTACTTCCTCTTTTTAAGATATTGTTTGGGTACCCACCTCTTCTACATGAGACCTGAGGGTAAAGCCTAATTAATCTAAGACAGTGGCTCTCTACCAGGGTCAATTTTGTCCACTAGGGAACATTTGGCAATGTTTGTATACATTTATGATTTGTCACAACTGGAGGGATGCTACACGCATCTAGTGGGTAGAGGCCAAGGATTCTGGTAAACATTCTATAATGCACAGGACAGAATTATCCAATCCAAAATCAATAGTGCTGAGGGCGAGAAACCGTGATGTTAGGTTTCAACTTCACATTGTAATCACCTAGGGCAGCGGTCGCCAACTGGTGGTCCGAGGACCACTGGTGGTCTGTGAGGTCCGAAAGGCTGGCGACCGCTGATCTAGGGAGCTTAAGCCCGCCAGGTGATTCTAATGGGCAGTCAAGGTTGAAACTCCCGATTTAAGCCACTTACTGTCATACCATTCCCTGATCTAGGGGTCCTCAAACTACAGGCCGCGGGCCACATGCAAAGACAAATATTGTATTTGTTCCCGTTTTGTTTTTTTACTTCAAAATAAGATAAGTGCAGTGTGCATAGGAATTTGTTCATAGTTTTTTTTTTTAAAACTATAGTCCGGCCCTCCAACGGTCTGAGGGACAGTGAACTGGCCCCCTGTTCAAAAAGTTTGAGGACCCCTGCCCTGATCAAACTGATGCGGAGAGGTTTTCATATGACCTACGTCTCCCCAGCCAAATATCAAAGGAGGTCTACTGGAGCACGTGTGGGCCATAGGTAGGCGGC
>NW_006300368.1:1573729-1577525 GCF_000327345.1 Myotis davidii
CTTAAAAAAATTTCCTCATTCTTAAAAAAAAAAAAGACATAAAATAAACACTTCTTTTGCATCTGCTGGGTGTTCTTTATTTTGCATTGATGCCTGGAATTGAAGCAGTCATCAGTCTTATGACTGTGAGAGATGCTGGCTAAGGATAACCCATATATTGCAGGTGGCAAAATTGAAAGATACCAGTAATCCTCTTATTTTTAAGTACCTCCCTTGGGGCCTAATTAAAAAAGAATTGTTTGCCAAAACCCATTATTTCTCTTTTAAAAATATATCTTGCCGAAACCGGTTTGGCTCAGTGGATAGAGCGTCGGCCTGCGGACTGAAGGGTCCCAGGTTCGATTCCGGTCAAGGGCATGTGCCTTGGTTGAGGGCACATCCCCAGTGGGAGGTGTGCAGGAGGCAGCTGATCGATGTTTCTCTCTCATTGATGTTTCTGACTCTTTATCTCTCTCCCTTCCTCTCTGTAAAAAATTAATAAAATATATATTTAAAAAAAAAGAATTGTTTAGCTACCCTGGGTTGGCTTTTCTGTTTTTTGAAGCCAACAGCACCCTAAATTAATAAGTTTTGTGTGAACTACATTCCTACATTCATATACTCATGTAGTATCTTATAGTAATAACTTTAATAGTTTAACCATTTGTAAAAAAAAGAATAAATTTGTTTAGCAAGTTGGAAACGGTTCTAGAGAGGAGGGAGCTATAGTATAGATCTTGATATAAAAAAGGGTTTTTATCTAGCACCCTCTTACCTCTAAGCTACTTCTCATGTTTAAAAAATACTAAAAGTAGACCACAAAAATGGCAGTTTTTGGAAAGAGGAAAAAAAATATTGATAGGAGAGGTGTAGAGGACTATTCCAATTTATTATTAGATATATCTTGGTCAAATACACATTCATGAAAAATTTTAAGACCTGGGGGCCTGAGTGAAATTGGTTTCTTTAGAAACTTCTAGAATTGTACAGCATATCTGGAGAAACTTCTAGAATTGTATAGGATTTTTAAAAAAATCAGTTATATTTGTTTAATATCATTCTTAGCAGGCATTTCCTGTCTCTTTCAGTGGTTCTCAACCTTCCTAATGCCGCGACCCTGTAATACAGTTCCTTCATGTTGTGGTGACACCCAACCATAAAACTATTTTCATTGCTACTTCATAACTGTAATTTTGCTGCTGTTATGAATCGTAATGTAAATATCTGATATGCTATATGTGTTTTCCGATGGTCACGACCCACAGGTTGAGAACTGCTGCTAGCTTCTCAAAAGACCAGCCTATCATATCAAACACAGATGCAGTGTTTCAAAGGTCCTTATTCTCAAAGCGCACAATCTGAATTCTAAAGTTTCATGAATGATTACCTGTAATGTGTTAAGTAAATGGTGGGTAAGCTGAGACACTTTGCTGACGAGATGATTCTGATTAAGAGGCACCAGTCGGCAAGCTTGGACAAGAAGAGTACTGACATCCTACCAAAAACAAAAACAAAAACAAGACAATGAAAGGTGACACAGTCACGTGACGAACCCCCTCTGCAAAAGGCAAAATAAAAGTGAATTGTTTACACTCAAAATTGAGGCAGAAAGTAGGAAATGACAGCACAAAAAATAAGATGTGCTGGAAATAATTAATATGTCAGGTTAAAGATTTCAGAGTCTTTACAGGCCTTACATAAGTAGAGGCAGTATAATTAATAGCCAAAGAAAGGATTCCATAATATAAAAGCACACACTGAAGTAAAACATACCAAAAAGTAGCAAACCAGATTTTCTTTGTTTTAAATATTTTTATTGATTTCAGAGAGAAAAGGAGAGGGAGGGAGGAAGGGGAGGAGGGAAGGAGGGAAAAAGAAAGAGAGAAATATCAACGATGAGAGAGAATCATTGGGCTGCCTCCTGCACCCCCCCAATGGGGATCGAGCTCACAACCTGACCAGAAATCGAACTGTGACCTCCTGGTTCATAGGCTGATGCTTAACCACTGAGCCATGCCAGTTGGGCAGCAAACCAGATTTTCATTGCCACTGGGAAAATCAGAAATGATGCTTGCATGAATTTAATGTAAAATTAGGGAATTCTAAAAAAACAAAAATTGCACCATTCATTCATTGATGTTTATTGAATAAAAAGGCTCTGAGCAGCTACTATGTGCCAGATCTTTGTGCTCCAAACATAAACAAACATATTTATGAGCCCTAAAAAGCTCACCATCTAATGAGGGAGATGAAATACAAATACTTAAAGTGACCTAAGTGCTAAAAGAATGAAGTACAAACTCTGGGATAATGGTAATTAGGGAGGCCTTGCGGAAGTGAGTTTTCAGCAGAATGTGGAATGATTTGAAGGATGAGTATAGACCTGTAGACAGACAAGGCGTGACAGACATTGGAAGCAAAGGGAATGGAGTGCGAAGACTTGGAAATACTCGTGGGAGCGAAATACCAACAGGTGCTTGCGGAACAGTAAGTTGTAAAAGGCTGCACACAGGGCACAGGAAGAGGAGTTACAGAACAGGAAACTGGAAAGGCACCTATTTTTGGTACAAAAATATCCAATCATACAAATAAAACAAAAGTCCCCAGCTACTCCCTTAATTCCACTCTGCTCCCTAGTAACATGAACTCTTATTTTGTTGTGAACTCTTTGCATCTATAAATGTACATACACTCTTAAATCTCCCCGCCCTAGACTGGTCTCATACGGTATGAACTGTTCTGTAATTTGCCTTGAGCATTTACTAATATATATTGAAGATCTTCCCAAATCAACAGTTCTGCTTCTCCAGTCAGATTTTCTTCCACCAAAGAAAAGATCACTCCGTCGGTGAAGCAAAAAATGGTTTGTAGAAGGGCTGGAGGGAGGCAGGCGATGTTAGAGGAGACAAGTGGGGTAGTCCAGGAAGAGTCAGTCCCTGGCCCAAGGGCCTAGGCATTGGCATTTGGTATGGAGAGGAGGGATGGACAGAGGAATATGAGGAAATAGATTGTAAAGAATCCAGGTTGGATAGGCTCTGGAAGGAAGGGAAGGGGAAGAACCGGTTTGCACCTGTGGGACTTGGCAGACTGTGCATGTGCTTGTGTGTGTGTGTGTGTGTGTGTGTGTGTGTGTAGGGGAATGTATGTGGACTCACTGTTAGGAACTGTCAAGTCCGAGGTGCCTGTGAGCACCGGTGTGTTGGGTCAGTGTTCGGAAATGCAGTGAACGGTACCCAAGACCTGCCGTGTGAATAACATCACTCAAAGTACTTCCAAAGGGGTGGCAGGGGGAGGCAGAGCTGGCGCGAAGGACCGGAAAAGGCCGGGACTTGTGACAGATGGAGGTTCCAATCCCAGCTCTGCCTTGGCCAGCAATGACTCTGGATCTTCATGAGCCTCCGTGTTTTTACCAGTGAAACAGACATAATAATACCCACGCTCTCAAGTCCCTGGAACCGCACACGGAAAAGCACAGGACGTGGTCCCTGCATCGTGCACTCAATAAATAACTAGCAGCAGGGAATTTTATATACAGAGTATTCTGGACGCAGGGAGCAGCGCGGGAAGGGGAAAGCAGAGATGACACCTGCGTCGGGATCAGAGCAGAAGTCACCCAGTCGGGCTTGGAGGATGCACGTGTGGCCAGCACTGCCGGGTCTCCCAGGCAGAGGGAAGGCCACGGGCCATGCTCGGAAGGGGCACCAGCCTGGAACGAAGGAATGCGAAGTGGGAGGGGCTGGGGGTAAGAAGAGCCCGGAGAGGCAGCCGGGAGCTGCGGGCTAGGGTCCCCGAGGGGTGGGGCCGGGGCCGCAGACGC
>NW_006300368.1:1577696-1587746 GCF_000327345.1 Myotis davidii
CTCGCGGCGCCTCTCGCGGTGGCCCGCCCAAAGGGGAGCAGGCCACCTGCACGGTCGCCATGTTTCTGACGTAGAACGTGGGGAAGTACTTCCGGGGCATCCCGGGCCCCGCGCTCCACTTCCGGGCACGCCTTATTCAGAGCAGAACCCGAAGCTTTAGGGTTCCGGGGCTTGGAGGAACAGATCCAGAGACTGGAGCTAAAGCGGCGCCTCTCGCGGTGGCCCGCCCAAAGGGGAGCAGGCCACCTGCACGGTCGCCATGTTTCTGACGTAGAACGTGGGGAAGTACTTCCGGGGCATCCCGGGCCCCGCGCTCCACTTCCGGGCACGCCTTATTCAGAGCAGAACCCGAAGCTTTAGGGTTCCGGGGCTTGGAGGAACAGATCCAGAGACTGGAGCTAAACACCTGCCATATTTAGCTCGGAGACTTTCCCCGGCTCACTCTTCCTGGGCCCTGACGGAAAGGGGAGACTGTGTTTGTTCTCCCAGAAAGTTTGCTCCTGAGCAGGGATGACGTTCCCGTTGAGTACCAGCGCCTCCGACTCGGCCTGGAGTTGGAGGGGGGCCATTGGGGATGGCAGTGGCAGAAACTGCTGGTTCTACTCCATTCCTCTGCGGACATCTGTCACAGCCCCTGGCCTTTTCCCAGGCACAAAACCGCCCCGAATAAGGTTACGTTCCCCCGTATTCCTTGCGGCTGGTGGGGACTCTCCTGTGGATTTTGAGACATCTCACCCCACAAGTAATTCAGGAGCTCAAACGGAACCATGTAAAATATAACCCGCCCAAGGGTGATCTGGTGAGATTGGATACCCCCAAGGTTTCCTGAAACCGTAAAGGCAAAATGCTGGAAAAGAGAAGAGCCGTTTTAAAAGCTGTGAACAGTGTTCAGTCTTGGAATTTACATTTGGGTAGACTGGGAAAACCTTTGAGTTATGCAGATATAAAGCAAATTCTCACCCATGGCTCTTGGGGGAAACCTGGAAGTCACCTGAATGTACATGTTTTGTCCTGAGAATAAAGCACTTCTGTTCAGCAATGAAAATTGGGAGTATGGCCGAAACCGGTTTGGCTCAGTGGATAGAGCGTCGGCCTGCGGACTGAGAGGTCCCGGCTTCGATTCCGGTCAAGGGCATGTACCTGGGTTGCGGGCACATCCCCAGTAAGAGGTGTGCAGGAGGCAGCTGATTGTTGTTTCTCTCTCATCGATGTTTCTAACTCTATCCCTCTTCCTTCCTCTCTGTAAAAAATCAATAAAATATATTTAAAAAAAGAAAATTGGGAGTATGTTCTTGGAAGAGCTGATTCTCTGAAGACTTTGGGCTTATTTGGGGAGAAATACTTATTTTTTGTTTGAATTTAGATTTCATTATGCTTGCTATTATTATTTTGGGATGTGCACATATGTATGTGATGTATTTATATGTATGTGTGATAGTTAAGTATTTGCTCAGAGAAGATCTGGAATTGATATGTAGTCACTGATGTTTTAGTTTGAGTTCTCAAAAAGCAGAGCCTCAGTTAAGGTTAGTATGTGAGTGAATTATTCAGGAATGAACATGGAAGAAAGAAGAATCAATACAAATATATGCTATTGAGTTGGCCATTGCAAGGGGTGAGGGATTCCCCAATGCTCGGGACTTTCTGAGAAGCCTTAAAAAAAATTTTTTTTAAAGGAAGAAGGGGGTGAAATAAGAAAGAGCAAGGCAGAGGTTTGCCACATCTGCTAGCAGGGAAGGCTAGGGAGGGAGGGGAGAGCATTCATAATGCTCTCAGAACCCCTCCCCCTCCCAGGATTGGAAGAAGTAACCACATACCTGTAAGTCTTTGACCTTTATTGCCAAATGTTGCCCCATCAAGCATGAATTCTCCAGTGCTTCTGAGTTGAGCAAGCATCAGTATGTGATGGTTCCTGCAGGAAGCTCTTATTGTATAGTCAAAGAAGCCCCGAGGCAAAAGTTAGAGGTGTGGCGTACTAGAGTACAAATGCAAGGCAAGGCGCAACAAATTATTTTATGCAAAATTGATACATGACTGAGATAAACTAATTACTGTAGCAATGATTACAATAGGAATGTAAAGGGAAAAGTATTTGAGAGCTTGTTTGGAGGTTCTAGCAGGGGAGCGCAGCTACTCGTATACCCTTGACCGAAGACCGGTCCTCTCCTCGGGGGGGAAGGTCGTCCTCTTCGACCGAGCGCGCAGCTTCGGGAGCCGCAGCTTCGGAAGGGACGCACATGGATCGGTGAGGGAGGAGGGGGACACCCGCCTAGCCAGCCAGATCAGCCGAATCAACCCTGGTGATTAATGGGGTGACAGATCTCGCAGCCAGATCGCCCTCACATCCCGGGGGAAAAGTATTTGAAGCAGTGCATAAGAGATGTCCAACATACTAGGCTAGAAGGATGGGAGGCCTGTTTATCATCACAGTGGAAGTGGCATAAAAGAGACTGTGAAAAGGATTTGGGTTTGGCATGGCTCATCTTCGGTTGCATGGGATTATAGTTAAGACCCTGATACATATGACTTTGAACAAATTACTTAATTTCTCCAGGCGTCAGTATCCTTATATATAAAATGGTAATGATAATAAGCATAGTCACAAGGCTGTTGTAAGGATAAATTGGACAGTGCTTGTGGAGAATATAATACAGTCCTTGTTGTATAGTAAGTGCTCAACAAATGTCATCCAGCCCCCACCTTCTCTTTCTCCTCCTCATCACCCCTGCCCAAATAAGTCAGGTAGTGTGGGTACTTTTTTTTACAATACTGATTTATTAAGAGGAACAGATTTTTTTTCCTTCTCCACCACATCCCTTATAATCTTCATCCACAGGCCCCCATTTTCATCTGTCTTCCTGTGCAAGGAGCTCCAAACAGCCACATGTTTGAAGATAGGAATTCTAGGGCGAGGTGATCAATTATCAGAGAAGGATGACCCTTAAGATAAGTCTTCATCTGAAAAATGGACAAAATATTATGTGTTAGATCTGCTGTTTTGGGGACTCAAATATACTTATACAGTTGAGAGCCAGCAAGGCAAAAAACATCCCCAGGATTGTAGGTGGATTGGACAAATAACAGATTATGAACCCAAATGGGTTATTTTTAAATTATATGTTGATTCTGTTGTATTTAATTAAAATTTTTTTCCAAGGGGAAATAGTGAAAGGGAGGAAGGGGAGAATTTTTTTAAAAGGAAGAAGAAGTGGGTAAAATAAGAAAGAGCAAGGCAGAGGTTTGCCACATCTGCTAGCAGGGAAGGCCAGGGAGGGAGGGGATCAAAAAGAGTTCCAGCTTATTCAGCTCTGTCCTAAAGGACCAATTCAACTTAATTTGTAATAAAAACTGAATCACAGTAACTTTTAATTATGATTTGTTTTCATTTAATGGCTACTGAAAATTAAAAAATGAAAAACACTATCCTATGAGGACCCTGAAATACTTTTAGAGGAAGGGGGTTTTCATAGGTTAATATGAAACTGCACATTAAAAGCTTAAAATGAGCATATTCTTTGGTCATTAATTATACTTAGAATTTATCTCAACAAAAATGAATAAGGGCATGTACACTAATTTACTATTCATTACAGCCATATTAATAATATAAAAATAAGAAATATATTAAATGTGTATTAATGGAGGTTGCTAAATATATGAGCATGTATGATGGACTTCTATAAGGCTATTAAAGTTGATGGTATAGAAAAGCATTGGTGTTGACATGAAGAATTGTTCACTAGCTATTTCCAAGTGAAATAATCAAGAAATCAAAAGATTATCTTATTTTTACATAAATATTATATAATTGTATGTGTTTAAAGTATTCACCAAAGTGTTAAGCAGGTGCCATTCTGGGATTATGGGTGATTTTTAATCTCTTCTTTGATCAAATAGACTTCTTTCCAGAATATACTGGGTAATTAAATTATTTTAAATTGGAAACCACTATTCTATGATAGATGCTTCTTTGGGGGTGGGGGGGAGGAGATTGGTGAAGGGGGAGAGACCACAGAGAGACAGGCTTCTGTCACATCCATTTCTGAAAAGTCCCATCAGGGCCAAGTGTACAGCCTGCCTGGCTTGGACAAGGTTGGAAGGCAGAAAGAAAGGGCCTGACGTTTTTACCTGTCCTTAGTCTGTAGCACAGATGTGGCCACACCCATTGCTGACGCAGTGCTCCCCTAGGTCACAGTCCCAGTCACCGCTGCAGAGCTCAACGCAGGTGCCTACGTTAGACGAGACCAGCTAAATACATTATGCTTTAGGTACAGGGGCTAGAGAGGACAGCCCTTGTTTAAGGAGCCAGTTACATCTTTTGTTTCTTTTAGTTTAATACATAATGTAATTTAAATGATTACTTTCAGAATAACATTCATTAATATATATTTTATTTTTAAGTTTTTAAAAATATGTTATTGATTTCAGAGAGAGGAAGAGAGAGATAAAAACATCAATGATGAGAGAGAATCATCGATCAGTTGCCTCCTGCAACCCCCCCTCCCCCGCCCCAGGGGATTGAGCATACAACCCCGGGCATGTGCCCTGACCAGGAATCGAACCGGGACCTCCTTGTTCATAGGTCGATGCTCAACCACTGAGCAACACTGGCTGGGCAACATCTTATATATTTTAGTTAAAAATTATACATTCACATAATCCCAATAAAACAAGGACTATTTTAAAGATGTGTAAGAAGGGGACCTGGTGGGGTGTCTACAATGCACTTGCAGATTTCAGAGCAAATCAGTACTATCTTCCCATGTTTCTATTAGCTTTTGTTGATTTATGATGAGAGGGTTAAAAACGTCTTGTCCCTGCTCACGGAAGTTTGAACACTCATTATATCTGATTTCTTACTATGTACAAATCATAGAGCTAAGTCACTCAGGAAATACAAAGATGTAAGATGCAGCCTAGAGTCTAACAATGAAAATAAGACATGTTTCAAGCACTACCGACAAAGCACCTTGTGATAAATGTCCTGAGAAAAGTATATCCAAAGGACTAAAGGGGTTCCGAAGAGAGAAGACATTTATTTCCAATTAATCAGAAAACGGTGAGGAATTTTTAAAGGCAGAATTGAGAGGGGCAGTAGAGTGTTGTGAGAAGAGAAAATAATTACTAGCAAAAGTCCACAAAGGGAAAATGGAACAGGCAGGTAAGGTGCCGTGGGCACAATATTTAAGGACGCATTTGCACAACTCTGAGAATGAGTAGCTTCTTAAATGTTGTGTCCTAGGTGCCTCGTCTGCCTCCCTCTTCACCCTGAAATACAAGGAATACAGGAGGAATGGCAAGCAGAAGGTGGATAAGTATTAGAAAACTGCTGGAAGTTAAGCAGGAAAAGTAGGCTGGGGACAAAGTTACAGAGGATGGATCTTGAGTACCCGAGGAGTTTGGATTTCATTGGGCAAGCCAAGAGGGAAGCATGATTGCTATTTGCTTATGCAGGTTATTCTAGTGTCACAGCACAGAATGAACCAGGATTCAACAAGTAATTAAACTTCAGGAGGAAGAGGGGGGCAGGAAGAGCTGCTGAGAGGCTATGGCACAGGCTCAAGCATGGGGCAATCAGGGCTGGAAATATAGCGTGGCAATCGCGGGTGGAAAGGAAGGAACATATGCAAGAGACAATTTCAAAGAACGGGCAATAATTGGAAACCAGTTGCATGGAGGGGAAGTAGAGCAAAGAAGAGAGAGGGGTAAGAGTGGAATCTAATAGTCTTTGGGAAGCAGAAAGAAATAGTTTGCGAGTTGGTGGAGGGGGCAAAAATTTGCCAGATGCTGCAGAGGCGAAAGACTTTGGCTCCTGAAGAGAGTAAAGAGACTTGTCCACAGGATCCAGGAGAGAAGTTTCAGCAGTGATGGGGGCAGCAATGGAGACTCTAGTCAGGCTTCAAGGGGTTAAGGGATGGAGTATGGGTGGAGAATTAAGATTACTTCTTTGAGAATGTCGATGGTGAAAGGAAGAGACTGAGGTGATTAGTGTTCAACATAGTTAAGAACACACTTTCTCTAGACAATCCAATTTATTTGTAGCAAGAGACGAAGAAACTGGTAGAGAGAGAGAGAGATGCTGGGGAGGTGGAAGGTGGCTGATGCAGGGGTAGAGGAGGAGGAATGGAGGAGAGTCCAGGTGGAGGGGTGACCAGGGAAAGGAGGCGGAGAAAGTGGAGGCAGAAGAAAAGAGATTCTGCAGTCAAAGTGGGTCCCTGCAATGACTCCTTGACTAGAATATTTGTCCTTCTCTTGTTTCTCTACCCCCCGTCCCGCCCCACTCCCCACCCGCACACACTGGGCCATGATGTCCAACTTTCTGGCTCCCTCATTGAAGAAAACAGGGCTGCATTCTGCCTGGACTCACCCAACAGTTTCAAGGGTACCACCGAAGCCTGAAGCTCCTGTACCTCTGCGCTGAGGGTGATGATGGCCACAAGGAGAAGGAAGCCCACCAACTTCATGGTGCTGTTGGAAGCCTGTGGTACAAACGCAGCAGCAGAGCTGAGAACAGCTGAAAGGTATTCCCTTCTGCCCACTGAGCTGAAATGCAAGGCTAAGGGTGGGACTAAGGATTGTGGGAGCCTAAGCCCTGCCCTGACTGATAGTTCTTCAGAACACACGCCGTGTGCACCCTGGGTCATGCCAGATCGTTACCTAAGCAAGTCTCTGAGCCAACAGGACATCCTCCTCTGATAGACAAATAACACTCCTAAACCAGGAAAGACATGAGCGAGTGACTGAGAAAGGGGGTGGAAGGTGGGCACTAACTTTTATTATGTACTTGCATTCACAAATTCATTTTTTAACACAATTACCAAATGTCTTCTCTGGGCTGAGCACAGGCTAGGAATGAGGAATACATCCTTATGGAAATTACAACCTAGGAACTGGGTGCTAGCTAGTGAGGGTACAGTCCATTCTTCCCTGTCTCCTCTCTATGTTCTGAGCCCTCGAGCCTCTGAGATTGATGGCAGAGAGAGGCGGTAAAAGAGCAGGCAGGGGCGGTCCTAAGTCAGCTGCAAGTGGTAAGGAGGTGACCTTAGTCTCCTTCTGGTTCGGCCTGGTTCTCTCCACTGCTGGGTACCTAGGCAGGTGTGGTATCAATGCCCATTTGATACTTGTAATTTTCCTAGCATAGACTTCCACCTTATCTTGTCTATCTTTATTTCTGACAAACTCCCGATGTTAAACTCTTCCAGGATGTCTGTCATCAGGCAGCACTGGGGTGGACGGGGGTGGGGCTGCAGTATCCAATCAATCAGTTGGGGAGTGAGCTTTCACACACTCCCTTCTAATAGGCACTCCTAATCTAGATGAGTGATTTTCCGAAGCACACTTCATTTTGGGGGGAAAATACACCCCCTTTCCTTCCCAATGGCAGTGGGGATGGATGGGAGGCATGGATAACTTTTGGCCAAGAACACTGTGTCCCATAAAATGTCTTTTTAAAAAAATATATATATTTTATTGATTTTTTTTACAGAGAGGAAGGGAGAGGGATAGAAAGTTAGAAACATCAATCAGCTGCCTCCTGCACACCTCCTACTGGGGATGTGCCCGCAGCCAAGGTACATGCCCTTGACCGGAATCGAACCTGGGACCTTTCAGTCCGCAGGCCAATGTTCTATCCACTGAGACAAACCGGTTAGGGCCCATAAAATGTCTTAATGGGAGCCAAGGATGACTGGGCTGATTAGGAATGGCAGGACCAGTTTGCAGCCTCTGAATAAGGCCCTGAGGTGACAATTGAGAGAGCATTATGCTAAGTGAAATAAGCCAGTCAGAGAAAGATAAATATCACATGATCTCACTCATTTGTGGAATATAATGAACAACATAAACTGATAAACAAAAACAGATCCAGAGACAGAGAAGCATCCATCAGACCGTCAAACCTGAGAAAGGTGAGGGGAAGGGGGAGAGATCAACCAAAGGACACCAGCTGCCTCCTGCATGCCCCCCACTGGGGACCTAGCCTCCAGCCCAGGTACATGGCTTTGACTAGAATGAACCCAGGACCCTCCATTTCACAGACCGATGCTCTATCTCCTGAGCCAAACCAGCTAGGGCTTGACTTCTCTTTAGAATGTGGAGTACTTGATATTTCACCAGGGGACCTGGATCCAAATTCTGGGGCTGCAGGAAGAAACCCTTCCAATTATGCTTCATTTGTCCCAGTTTCTGAAATGCCACAAGTTGGAGGTCCTTTGGGCAAAATATTGACCTCATAAATTGCTAGTACCCTTAGGTGGGTTCAGGGGGACAGTCAGTCTTATGATGGGTGGTCAAGAGGTCACATAGGCTGTACATGGGAGAGGCAGCCAGCCCAGAGGTGATGAAGAGCTTTGGCTGACTGAAAAATGCCTACCAAATATATATAATTATTCATTTTTAAAAATACGGGTGGGCAGGGGAATCCCAAAGGGATCTGAGCAAACTTTCCTTTAAATCTTATGAACCCATTGCAGATGACGGTGTGGAAAGAGAAAAGACCCAGTCAATGTCATTCTGCTCCACGCTCCCTGTCCTGGTGTTAAATATGAAACATAGATAATCCATACGTGTCTTTCTATTGAGACTGTAACACCTGACCAGGAGAGCCCTGTCAGTGAATATCTTCCCTCTTTAGAAGAGAAGGTCAGCATGGTACAGGCCATGGAGCATTTACCTAAAAGCCAAACCGACACAGAGGAGAAGACTGGCTCCTCTACTCATTAAGAGTGTTGGTCTTGGCTGGTTTTGCTCAGTGGTTGAACATTGATCTATGAACCAGGAGATCATGGTTTGATTCCAGTAGGGGCATGCCCAGGTTGTGGGCTCAGTCCCCAGTGGGGGGCATGCGGGAGGCAGCCAATCAATGGTTCTCTCTCATCATTGATGTTTCTATCTCTCTCTCCCTCTCTACTCTTCTTTCTGAAACCAATAAAAACAATTTTTTTAAGAAAGGAGCGTAACATTGGGCAAGTCATTTAACTACTTGGACCCTCTGTCTCTTAATCTGTAAAATTTACAAACATTCTGCTACTGAGATGATATTATAGAGTTGTGGTGAGTGTAAAGTGAGATACTACATGTGAAAGGGCCTGTGCATGGTGAGTGTTAATTATCCTCCTCTAACCTATGGCTCGAAAATCTGGGTGACCACAGAGTCTGACCGTCTGCATGCCTACAGAGCCTGTGTAAATGTCAGGACTAACTAAAGGTCAGAAACATAAGTGGACGTTGTAGGATGCCATCCTCAAGTATCTTTGCAGAGGAAGGTCATACCTTGGCATTCAGAATTGTAGAGAGCGCCTGGGAAAGGCCCCTGAGCTGATTGTCATCTGAATCCAGTGGCGTCTGGCAGAGCCATGCCTGGAAACATACCTGGCCAGAGGCAGGTGTGTGGTCAGCCTGACCTTTAGCTCTGGCGCCAGGGGTGAGTTTCATTATCTAAGTTCAGCCAGGTGCCAAGAACAGACACAATTATTCAGGTCCAGCCAGAAGTGACCTTTATAAAGAAGCCACAAGAATGAAGAATTACAGCTTGATCTTTAACCATGTTTCACATAATTTCCTTTATCTAAACTTTAGTAAAACTTCCTGGTATCATACTATATAAAATAAACACGCTGCACCAGCTCTGGGTCACTATCTCTCCATCAGAGGGCCAGCTGTCCCACCTGGCCCCAGGTTTTCCTTTCTGTCTCTGTGTCTGTCTCTTTCTTTCATTTTCTCAATCCCCAGCCGCCCCTACTCAGGATTTGTGATTCGCTCTCTACCCATGTTGGACATGGTAAACGAGAGAATCTTTATACAGCATGGCAGATAGTTGAAATTGTTTGAGAATATATTATGGGTGAGCTCATGAGCCCCGAGTAATGACCAAGAGAGACAGAAGCATGGTGGGATTTGGGGTGTGGATGACCAGCCAGTAAAAGAAGGTATCAAAGCTAATATGCCCTCATTCCAATGCACAGGCTGGTGAGGCCATGGGCCGCCGGGGTTATAAGATGTGCTAGACGGCAGGGACAAGCAGGCATGGCATACCATGGCAGAGGCTACGGG
>NW_006300368.1:1587936-1589800 GCF_000327345.1 Myotis davidii
TTGCCTCTCATCTATCCTGAGTGCCTCGTATTCATGGGCTCAGTACAGGGCAGAGGGGCCATTCTGTTCATCCACACAGGGTCCACTAGAAAGAATGTCTAAATGGGAAGAATGACACAGTCTCAATAATGCCACAGGTAAAATTTATTTTGGACACAAGCTCTTTAGAATCGGCCAATCCACCATTTTAGATCTTTATCTTCTGGGACTGCACGTTAAGGGATAGACACTTTCCAGGACTGATGTGTGGAAAACATTAGGCCAAGCACTGGATCCATGCATTCATGAGCAATCTTCTGGGGCTGGTCTCCAGGCACGCTTACACCCTCCGTTGTTCTTCCGTATGGTCATCATTCTTTTAAAATACAAATTTGATCATGACATTTCCTCTGCTCAGAAACCTCCAGCAGTCTACCAAACTCTTTGGCAAGGCAGCTCATTCCTTTCTGGACCCTGGCCAGGATGATCCTCTACTGAGATGTTGCAAATTCTACTGACCACAATCTCAATCACTTTCCCATCTCCAGTGTAGGACCCACATTTCCCCATCATCTGTACTGCCCTTCCTTACTGTGGCAAACTTTATGCCTCCTTTAAACTCTCCCTTAAATGTTCTCTACTCTCTGGCAACCTTCCCAACACCTACTGATCCACCCACCCAGGCAAAACCAATAACTCTTGCCTGTGCTTCCACAATCTTAGTCGAAATCTGTACAAAGTCAGGGTCACCCGGGGTTGTAATTATTTACATAGTTCTGTCCTCATGAACTAGCTGTGTTTACCTTTTTATCTCAACTTCAGCACAATGCCTGACTGACAGAGGAGATACTCCCTAATTGGGGTTCTCTTTGCTTTCCCTCTGCCTCCCAGGATCACCCATTTTCTAGGAAGAGTGAAGCCCCCCTGGTGGGGAAGGGAAAGGAGGGTGACAAACCCTGGGACAATAATGACCTGGGAATCTAGGATCATGGTTACTTGTCTCAACTGAGAGCCCATTGGGGACAGAGACAGGGATAGGGCTTCTCTTTGAGGAGAGGGTCTTAGATAATGCAGCCAGGCGTCCTTCTGCCATTCACCTCCAGCCTCTTTCTCTTGGAGTTACCCAGACTTCTGTGTGCAGTGGACATGTGAACATTCACCAGCCCCAGGAAAGTCCACTGGGGAGTTGTTAACACCCTTGTCAGCTCTTGACTGATTTAGACTCACCACAAAGATAGCAGGTTGGCAGTCGTGGCCACATCCATTGAAGCAGCATTTCATTTCCCCGGGACATGAGTCATCTCCTGTGCAGCTTTCAGCACAAATACCACCGGTTTCTATGGTCACCATGGGGCAGAGTCCAGGTCTGTTTCCCCCTGAAACATACAATGGTGTTTGTGGAGTCTGGAATAGTCACTAACCAGGTATAAAAACTGCCGTTAGAGATCGACAGGCTCACTGCTGGCAGGACTCCCACCTCTTTCATTTCTTCCTTTTACTCCTGGACCCTCCGTCAGTCTTGGCAGCTCCACCCTCACTCTGAAGCCCCCAATGTCACAGTCAGGCCCTTGGGAGAATGTCTCCCTGCTGCAAAGCCTGACCAGTTCCGCAGGCAAGAAACCTGCTCTGTCATAAGCCTCTTCTTTCCTCCTTATAAGATATTAGAAACATCTCTGATCCCAGAAATCCGTCTTTCCACCTCACACGTACCCCATGTTCATCGCGGAGCTACTCCGTGTTGGAGCCCTACATCCAAGGCACATGTAGAGAGAGCCCCAACTTTTAATAAGGTCCCACCTGATCTGATAAGAAGAATGGGGCTTTGGCTGGTGTGGCTCAGTTGGTTGGAGCATCGCCCCACATACTGAAAGTTTGGAGGTTAAAT
>NW_006300368.1:1595033-1597158 GCF_000327345.1 Myotis davidii
GTTTTATATTTATCAATTTATTTTTTAGCTTATTTGATTATTCTCTTCCTCCCCCCCTACTCAACTTTCTCTTTAGCTTTTTGAGTTGATACTTAGTGTATTTATTTTCAGGACTCCTCCCCCCACAAAATGCAAGTTTTGCTTTGTATTTGCATCATTGGTAGGTTCTCCAAGTATATCAAAGTAATTTATGCCAATATCAATATAATATTCTTATTAATTCTATTTACATTTTTGTTTTACTGATATTAATGTTAACATTCCAGCATTGTTTTTCTGGTATATCTTTCTAGTTCTTTACAGTAAATCTTTCTGTGCCATTTTCTTTCATAAATATCCTATACTAATAAAAGACAAACATGCAAATTGATGGTACTTTTGCTATGCCTTAAGCCACGCCCACCAGCCAATCAGAGCGACTATATGCAGATCAACCCAATTAAGATGGTGGCCGGCAGCCACGGAGCTGGAGTGAGCAGGAGGCTTGCTTGCTCCAGTGATGGAGGAAGCCAGCCTGCCAATGGCTCTGAGCTCCACTCAAAAGCAACAAAATTTCAATCATAGAAGGTAAATAAACCAGATACCTGCTTTCAGCCAGCTGTGGCCACGGAGCTGGAGCAAGCAGGAGCCAGCTCTGAGCTCTACTGAAAGGGAAAAAGTTTCAATTATAGAAGGTAAACAAACTCCAGATACCTGCTTTCAGCCAGCTGTGGCCACTGAGCTGGAGCGAGCAGGAGTGGGTTGTCCCTGGAAATGGGGGAAGCCAAGCTTTCCACAGGCCTCCACTAAAGACAACAAAGTTTCAATTATAGAAGGTAAATAAATCCCAGAAGAAAAAAGAGAAAAGAAACAAAGGAGAGGCTGGGAGCTTATGTCTTCAGGTGCTTGGCCAGCCTGAAAACAGCCATCAGCCCCTCACCCAGGCAGGCCAAACCTCCATGGGGTGAGGGTTCCCACTGGGGTGGACATCCTCCGAGGGGTCCCACACTGTAAGACGGCATAGGCCGGGCTGAGGGACCACCTGAGTGCACAAATTTTTGTGCACTGGGCCTCTAGTTAAAAATAAGTAAATTGAAATTTTAAAAAAGATTTACCTGTTTGAATCATGGGGGAGCAGATGTGACTGCAGTTCTCCTTGCCCAGAATCCCTGCCTGCTCTGCATTGGTGCTCGCAGATGCTTGAGGAGAGGAAAGACTAGTTAAAAGCTTTTAAGTCTTACACTTGAAGAATAAAATTTTATGCCTTCACAGTATCATCCAAAAACCCATCAATTACCTAAGTATAAATCTAACAAATTATATTCAGAAAATACATAATATTACTAAGAAAAAAATTGTGCCTCGTATTCATGGGTTCAGTACAGGGCACAAGGTCAATTCTGTTCATCCACAGAGGGTCCACTAGAAAGAATGTCTAAATGGGAAGAATGACACAGTCTCAATAATGCCACAGGTAAAATTTATTTTGGACACAAGCTCTTTAGAATCGGCCAATCCACCATTTTAGATCTTTATCTTCTGGGACTGCACGTTAAGGGATAGACACTTTCCAGGACTGATGTGTGGAAAACATTAGGCCAAGCACTGGATCCATGCATTCATGAGCAATCTTCTGGGGCTGGTCTCCAGGCAGGCTTACAACCTCCATTGTTCTTCCACATGGTCATCAACAGCATTCTTTTAAAATACAAATTTGATCATGACATTTCCTCTGCTCAGAAACCTCCAGCAGTCTACCAAACTCTTTGGCAAGGCAGCTCATTCCTTTCTGGACCCTGGCCAGGATGATCCTCTACTGAGATGTTGCAACTTCTACTGACCACATTCTCAATCACTTTCCCATCTCCAGCGTAGGACCCACATTTCCCCATCATCTGTACTGCCCTTCCTTACTGTGGCAAACTTTATGCCTCCTTTAAGCTCTCCCTTAAATGTTCTCTGCTCTCTGACAATCTTCCCAACCTCCAGTGATCCACCCACCCAGGCAAAACCAGTAACTATTACCTGAGCCTCCACAGACCTTAGTAGAAATTTGTGCAAAGCTATGGTCACCCTGGGTTGTGATTATTTACATAGTTCTGTCTCCATGAACTAGCTATGTTTAGCTTTTCATCTCAACTTCAGA
>NW_006300368.1:1597235-1598892 GCF_000327345.1 Myotis davidii
GGTGTGGCCACATCCATTGAAGCAGCATTTCATTTCCCCGGGACATGAGTCATCTCCTGTGCAGCTTTCAGCACAAATACCACCGGTTTCTATGGTCACCATGGGGCAGAGTCCAGGTCTGTTTCCCCCTGAAACATACAATGGTGTTTGTGGAGTCTGGAATAGTCACTAACCAGGTATAAAAACTGCCGTTAGAGATCGACAGGCTCACTGCTGGCAGGACTCCCACCTCTTTCATTTCTTCCTTTTACTCCTGGACCCTCCCTCAGCCTTGGCAGCTCCATCCTCACTCTGAAGCCCCCAATGTCACAGTCAGGACCTTGGGAGAATGTTCTCCCTGCTGCAAAGGCTGCCCAGTTCCGCAGGCAAGAAACCTGCTCTGTCATAAGCCTCTTCCTTCCACCTTATAAGATATTAGAAACATCTCTGATCCCAGACATCCGTCTTCCACCTCACATGTACCCAATGTTCATTCTGGGGCTACTCCGTGTTGGAGCCCTACATCCAAGGCACATGTAGAGAGAGCCCCAACTTTTAATAAGGCCCAACCTGATCTGCTAAGAATGGGGCCCCGGTTGGTGTTGCTCAGTTGGTTGGAGCATCACCCCATATACTGAAAGTTTTGCAGGTTCAATCCCCACTTGGGGCACATATGGTAGCCAACCAACCAATGTCCTCACTTATCCTATCCTATTCTCTCTCTCTCTCTCTCTCTCTCGCTCTCGCTCTCTTTCTCTCTCAATTCAATAAGCATCTCTCGGGTGAGGATTAAAAAATAAGAAGAATGGGAACACAAGGTGATCACTCCTGAAGGATAAAGAAAGTGGGTCTGATCAATACCAAATCTCCACCCTGCAGCCTGTTCCTGTGCCACACCATCCCAGGTAAGAAGCTGGGCTCTGAGCCTGCTCTGCTCTCAGGTAGGAGCCCCTCAGCACCCTTACCTCCATTAGCAAGTCTCCGAGCGAAGGCCATCTCTATCCCCAAGATGACAAAAGCCACTAGGACAAAGGCTGTGCCTGTCTTCATGTTGGCCTTTGATATGAATGTACACACTGAGCCCAGCCCCAATTTATACCCTCAGTGACACTGGAGAGGAGTGTGGGGTGGGGCAGTAGAGCAGGAAATGTACAACATGATCTAGTTACTTTGTTCTATTTCATAACTAGCTTCTCTCTAACTAGGGTATGTTTTCTTATAGATGCAAATTCAAACAGGAGAACTCATTGCTACATCACAACTTGGCACTAATTTCTCTCGTGTCATTAGCAAAAGTGGCCAAAGAAAATAATTTTCTGTGTATAACTTAGAATTTCAGAGTAAGAGCTTAAAACTATGAAGCTATGTGTTATTCCACCTGGTGCCTCCCGGAGGTCCCGTTCCAGGAGGATTCAATGTGCTTCTGGCAGAGATGGTGAACGGGTTGTGCCTTGGTGCCATTCTGGGCTGAGAGCCCCAAGTGGGGATGGAAGAAGGCCACCCCTTAATTACAAAGGTAGGTAGTAAGGTTGCTCACCTCTTACGGCCAAAGGTGATCCTGAGTGGGGCGGTGAAAGGCGCCGTAGTTCTCGGAGATGAGCTGGTCCAGGAGCAGGTGGATCTCGGTGCGGGCGGCGCTGCTGTCATCCGGGCGCAGGGCGCACAGCCGGGCCCCCAG
>NW_006300368.1:1599228-1601137 GCF_000327345.1 Myotis davidii
GATTTCATTAGTCTGAGGCTTGTACCTGGCCATAACACTGTAGCCACGCCCCACATATCCCCCTTTACTTTTGTTTTTAAACACGCCTATTTACATTATCCAAAAAACTTATTCAACATCATCATAACATACTTCTGGCTATTAACAAAACTATAGACCCAGCAATGTTAACAAGAGCGAACAAAACTCTGGCTAATAACAAAGCAATACCAATGCAAAACCAAACTACAAACAAGTCAACATTTTCAGGACATTCCACCCAGAGTCCTTAGGTTTAGCTCCGCAAGATTTTACAGAAAACTGACAGTTCACCAACGCTAGCCTAGCTTCCACTTGCTTTTCTAACATCTGCTTGGCCTCGGTTGCCATCTTCTTCACCTGACTCCATGTTGATACCTCGCGCACTAGTGTAGTAAGATGCCACCGATGCAAAGATGTCGTAGATCCAAACTAGTGCCCTGCATCAGGCTGTTTGGACAGTTGACCTCGGCACTGAGTCCGCACCAGTCCCAGTCAAATCAATCTCGTCCATGCCGGCAGAAGTCTGGTCCCTTCTCGGCTTTTTTCTTTATCCGCGGCTGCATGGAAATGAGCAGCCCTCAGTCCTGCAGAGCAGACTTCCAATTCTGAGTCTGGGGTCTCACACAGACCCAAAGTCCCAGGGAGCTATCAGGTCGCACAAGCAAAGATAACCAGAGCCAGAAACAATGCAACTGCTGCAAGAGCTTACAATCTCGATCTAAAACAAAAATTACTTCCTTAAATATCCTCCACCACAGCCATCTTCTGCTTTACAGTAGCTTAAACAAAACCTAGGAGATTTCTCCCTTATTTTGTACCTCCTAATTACTTATTTTCTACTTATTTCTACTTATTTCTCTACTCCTACGGCTTATTTCTACCATTTATTTCTACTTATTTCTCGATTTCTACAGCTTATTTCCTACCACTTATATTTTACAGCTTATTTCTTACCGCTTATTTTTTATTTATTTCTCTACCTCTAACTATGAACTATAGGTCGGCTTGGCTGCCCTTGCCCAAACCTTCCTGGGTTGCAACCCCCGCTTGCAGAACCATAGGTAGGTCTGGCTGCCCTTGCCCAAACCTTTCCTGGGTTGCAATCCCTGCTTATTTCTGCATTTCTACAGCTTATTTCCACTTTTTTTTCTACCGCTTATTTCCACAGCTTATTTCTACCTTAGCGCTTATTTTCTAACGTCTACCACTTATTTCTATTGCTTATTTCTTTCTACCACTTACTTTCTATTTCTACTGCTTATTTCTACTTATTTCTCTATTTCTACAGCTTATTTCTACTGCTTATTTCTACTTATTTCTCTCTTTCTACAGCTTATTTCTACCGCTTATTTCTACTTATTTCTCTATTCCTACAGCTTATTTCTACTTATTTCTCTACCTCTAACTATGAACTATAGGTCGGCTTGGCTGCCCTTGCCCAAACCTTCCTGGGTTGCAACCCCCGCTTACAGAACCATAGGTAGGTCTGGCTGCCCTTGCCCAAACCTTTCCTGGGTTGCAACCCCTGCTTATTTCTCTATTTCTATAGTTTATTTCTACTTATTTTCTACTGCTACCGCTTATTTTCTACTTATTTCTATATTCCTACAACTTATTTCCTACTCTCTATTTCTACAGCTTATTTTCTACTGCTTACTTTCTACTTATTTCTCTATTCCTACAGTTTATTTCCTACCGCTTAGGTCTCTATTTCTGCCACTTATTTCTACCTATTTCTCTATTTCTACAGCTTATTTCTACCTTACCTATCTTTAGCTTATCAAAACCTAAGAGAATTCTTATTTTCTACTGCTTATTTCTACTGCTTTTTTGTTGTTGTTTTTAGGGATCCACTTCTTTTTATACTTTTCTACCTTAATTCTTTTTT
>NW_006300368.1:1603272-1603842 GCF_000327345.1 Myotis davidii
TGATTTGAGAGAGGAAGGACGGAGAGGGAGATAAAAACATCAGTGATGAGGGAGAATCATTGATAGGCTGCCTCCTGCACACCCCCTACTGGCGATCAAGCCTGCAACCTGGGCCCATCATATTCATTTTTAAGCCTATAGTTCAGTGGTATTAAACTCACTCATATTGTTGTGTAGCCATCACCATCACCCATCCCCATAACTCTTTTCATCTTGTAAATCTGAAACCCTATACCTATTAGACAATAACTCCCCATTCTCTCCTCTCCACCAGCTCCTGGCAACCACCTTTATACTTTCTGTCTCTATGATTTGACTACTCTACATATTTCATATAAGTGGAACCACACAATACTTGTCTTTTTGAGACTGGCTTAATTCACTTAAGGTTCACCCACATTGTGGCATACTGGAGAATGTCTTTTTTTAAAAAAACCTTTTTAATTTTAGTTTATATTCTTGCTGTAACATTATGTTTTTTAAAATATTATTGATTAAGTTATTACATATGAGTTCTTATCCCCACGTTACCCCCCCAAAACAGATCCAGAGACAGAGAAGGATCAATCA
>NW_006300369.1:0-1162 GCF_000327345.1 Myotis davidii
AGTGGGATTTATTCCAGAAATGCAAGGCTGGTAAAATTTTTACAAATCAATAAATGTGATACATCACATAAACAAATTGAAAGACAAAAATCACATGATCATATCAATAGATGCAGAAAAAGCATTTGACAAAATCCAACATCCATTTTTGATAAAAACTCTCAGCAAAATGGGAATAGAAGGATCATACCTCAACATGATAAAGGCCATATATGACAAACCTACAGGGAACATCATACTCGATGGACAAAAACTAAAACCATTTTCCCTAAGAACAGGAACAAGACAGGGATGTCTACTTTCACCAGTCTTATTCAACAGAGTACTAGAAGTCCTAGTCACAGCAATTAGACAAGAAAACAAAATAAAAGGCATCCAAACTGGAAAGGAAGAAGTAAAACTCTATTCGCAGATGACATAATAATGTACATAGAAAACCCTAAGAACTCCACCAAAAAACTACTAGATTTAATAAATGAATTTGGCAATGCAGAATACAAAATCAACACCCCAAAAATCAATGGCTTTTTTAAACACCAATAATGAATTCTCAGAAGGAGAAACTAAACAAGCAAACCCATTTACCATTGCAACAAAAAGATTAAAATACTTAGGAATACACTTAACCACGGAGGCAAAAGACCTGTATTCAGAAAAATATAGAACGTTGAAAAAAGAGGTAGAAGAAGGTATGAACAAGTGGAATAATATACCATATTCATGTATTGGTAGAATCAACATCATTAAAATGTCCATACTACCCAAGGCAATCTACAGATTCAATACAATCCCTATTCAAATACCAACAGCATATTTCACAGATCTAGGACAAATACTCCAACAGTTTATACGGAACCAAAAAAAGGCCCCAAATAACCACAGCAATCTTGAGAAAGAAGAACAAAGTTGGAGGAATCACAATACCAGATTTCAAGTTACACTAAAAAGCCATGGCAATCAGCCTGATACTGGCACAAGAACAGGCATATAGATCAATGGAACAGAACAGAGACCCCAGAAATTGACCCAAGCCATTATGCTCAATTAATATTTGACAAAGGAGGCAAGAATATAAAATGGAGTCAAGACAGCCTCTTCAATAAATGATGTTGGGAAAATTGGACAGATACATGCAAAAAAAAAAAAAAAAAAAAAAAAAACT
>NW_006300369.1:1255-1718 GCF_000327345.1 Myotis davidii
AAGCCATTATGCTCAATTAATATTTGACAAAGGAGGCAAGAGTATACAATGGAATCAAGACAGTTTCTTCAATAAATGGTGTTTTGGTAAAATGACAGATACATGCAAAAAAAATGAACTAGACCACGAACTTACATCATACACAAGAATACACTCAAAATGGATAAAGGACTTAAATGTAAGGTGTGAAACCATAAAAATAATAGAAGGAACAATAGGCAGCAAAATCTCAAACATCTCTCATAGCAATATGTTTGTGGGTGCATCTCATAGGGCAAAGGAAAATAAGGAGAAAATAAACAAATGGGACTGCAGCAAAAGAAATCATCAACAAAACGAAAAGGGATCCCACTGTATGGGAGATCATATTTGGCAATGATACATCTGATAAAGGGTTAATATCCAAAGTATATAAGGAACTTGTACAACATACAAAAGGAAGACAAACAATCCAATTAAAAAA
>NW_006300369.1:2176-16699 GCF_000327345.1 Myotis davidii
AGACAATCAATGATTCTCTCTCATCTTTGATGTTTCTATCTTTCTCCTTCTCTAAAATTTATTAAAATAAATAAATACATTTTTTTTAAAAAAGAAAGAGATTGAAAAAGCCAAACTAGTGTGGATCAGTGGTTGAGTGTCAACCTATGAACCAGGAAGTCACACACCCAGGTTGTAGGCCAGATCCCCAGTGGGGGGTATGCAGGAGATAGCTGATTGGTGATTCTGTCTCATCATTGATGTTTCTCTCTTTCTCCCTCTCCCTTCCTCTCTGAAATCAATAAAAATATATTTTTTAAAAAGAAAAAAGATACAACAAAATGAAAAAAGTATCACATGTTCATGGATTAGAAGAATCAACATAGTTAAAATGACATATCACCCAAAGCAATATACAGATTTAATGCAATCCACATCAAAATGCCAATGTTATTTTTTAACCCCTTCCCCAACAATTTTTTTGTTAAAAACGTTTCTTTTTCAGACTAATTTTTTTATTTTGGTTCTATATAGTATTTTTGATGCTGGTTATGAAAACAGTTTGTAACTCGTCTTCCTATAAACCATATTTTTTTTTACCATATTTTCTTAGTATACTCGTCGACGACTGAAAAAGAAAATTTTGTGAAAACGAGTATACACGTTTCTGCCGGGGAAGGGGTTAAAGAAATAGAAGGAGCAATCATCAGATTTGTCTGGAACCACAGAAGACCCCGAATAGCCAAAGCAATCCTGAGAAAAAAGAACAAAGCTACCGGTATCACACTACCTGACTCCAAAATATACTACAGAGCTACAATAATCAAAACAGCATGGTATTGGCAGAGAAAGAGATACACAGATCAATGGAACAGAATAGAGAGCCAACCTATAAGAAACCACATGTGTATGGACAGATAATTTTCAACAAAGGAGCTAGAAACACACAATGGAGTAAAGATAGTCTCTTCAATAAATAGTACTGGGAAAACTGGAAAGCCACATGCAAAAGAATAAAAGTGTATTAAAGTTTGTCTCCAGGTACAAAAATTAATTCAAAATGGATCAAAGACCTAAATATAAGACCCTAAACAATAGGTCATATAGAAGAAACATAGGTACCAAACTTATGGACCTTGGTCATTGAGATCATTTTATGAATTTCACCCCAAAGGCAATGGAAGGAAAGGCAAAAATAAATAAATGAGACTTATCAAACTAAAAAGCTTCTGTACAGCAAAATAAAATGACAAGAAAACAAAGAGGCAGTCAACCAGATGGGAGATGATATTTGCAAACAGTAGCTCCGACAAAGATTTAATTTCCAAAATATGTCCCAAGAAGACAAAGAGCCAACAGATATATGAAAAGATGTTTGACCACATTGGCAATTAGGGAAATACAAATCAAAATTACAATGAAATACCATCTCACACCTGTTAGACTGGCGATTAGCAACAAGACAAGCAATAAATGTTGGCGAGGTTGTGGAAAAAAGGAAACCCTCATTCATTGCTGATGGGAATGTAGACTGGTACAACCACTATGGAAAGCAGTCTGGCGATCCCTCAAAAAAATTAAGAATAGAACCAACTTATGACCCAGCAATCCCTCTCCTGGGTATATATCTGAAAAACTCAAAAGCATATATCCAAATATATATATGCACCCCTATGTTCATTGCAGCATTATTTGCAGTGGCCAATACATGGAAACAATCACAGTGTCCTTTGATAGAAGACTGGATAAAAAGAAGTGGTACATATACACAATGGAATAATATTCAGCCATAAAAAAGGATGAAATACTGCCATTTGCAACATTGTCGGTGGACCTTGAGAATATTATGCTAAGTGAAATGTCAGTCAGAAAAAGCTAGGAACCATATGATTTCACTCATATGTGGGATATCAAACTGAAACTCATGAACACAAACAGCACTGTGGTGGTTGCCAGAAGGAAGGGGATAGGGCAGTGATGGCGAACCTATGACACGCATGTCAGAGGTGACACACGAACTCATTTTTTTGGTTGATTTTTCTTTGTTAAATGGCATTTAAATATATAAAATAAATATAAAAAATATGTCTTTGTTTTACTATGGTTGCAAATATCAAAAAATTTCTATATGTGACACAGCACCAGAGTTAAGTTAGGGTTTTTCAAAATGCTGACACGCCAAGCTTAAAAGGTTCGCCATCACTGGGATAGGGAGTGAATGGGGTCCTAACATATAGTGATGGGAGAAGATTTGACTTTGGGTGGTGGACGGACAGTGCAATGTACAGATCTTGTAACATAGAAACCCACACCTAAAACCTACATGACCATATTAACCAATGTCACCCCAATAAATTTAATTAAAGGGGGGGAATAAAACATATGTAAATGTTAAGAGTATATAGATCCTTTAACCTGGCAATTCCACATAAGGGATTTATCTAATACATATACTATCACATACACTTACTTATTCATCACATAACATTCCACATATGTGCAAAAATATATGTACAAGGATATTCACTGAAAAATGGTGGTAAAATAGAGTACAAACAACCTTAAAATTCATTAGTAAGGGATCTAGTTAAATGACATATTTGTGAGAAGAATGTTTACAACAAGTTCATTAATTATTTTAGTTCTGGAACTTGGTTTTGTTTTTTAATAGTGATAAGAATGGTGTAGTACTAGGAAAGTTATGGAAAATGCTGTCAATTTTACTTTAAAATGAGAATCTGGTGTTTCTGTATTTTATTGTTTTCAGTAAAACTTCATATGTGTTTTGGACTTTTTGAGAAAAAAAACTGTACAGCCTATTTTAAAAATCAAGTAGACCTATAAGTATTGATGCAGATTCTACATCACTATGGGAAAATCACCAAAATCTTTTGTTAACTGAAAAGCATGGTGCAGACAGTGTTAACAGTCTGTTTCTATTGTTTTAAAGAGAGAGGGATGGTATGTGCACATACATGTACATGTATACACATACAAACACTTGTATAGTCACAGATTATCTCTGGTAGACTACACAAGAAACTGGTATGAGTGGTGATGTCTGAAGGACAAGTGGTCAGAAGTAAAAAAGAGACTCACTAAATTTTTTCTACCATATGCATATACTGGCTTTTCAAAATAATTATTTCTTGCCTTTTTGAGGCCATGTTTATTGTTTTATGCAATATGAATGTTAGCAGAATCCTAGGTTTGCTCTTAATAACTGCATTTTAAAACCTGTTTTTCACAATGAATATTTTCATTTTATTTGAAAATGAAATAACGTAGAAAGGTATACTGTAAAGTCTCCTTCCCACCTGTGACTCCCATCTCTGGAGTTTTCCCCACCAGAGATAACTACTGTCATCAGTTTCTTATATAACTTCAGAGTTTCTCTATGCATATACAAGCAAATACAAATCTCTACTATCTTCATCCTTTGCCCTTTTTTCACAGATAGTTTACTATTACATAAACAATTTTTGCACACCTGGCTACTTTCACTTAGTAACATACCTTAAAACCAAAATCACAAGGCACAATAAAAAACCAACCTGGACATATTCATAATTAAATACTCTGGGCTTCAAAGGATACCGTCAAGAAAGTTAATAGAGAACCCACAGAATAAGAGAAAATATTTGCAAATTATTTATCTGTTAAGGGACTGGTATCCAGAAGCCAGACACAAAAGGCCACATATTGTATGATTCCATTGGTAGAAAATGTTCAGACTAGGCAAATCAGTAGAGAAAAACTAGATTTGTGGTTGCCTAGGGTGAGGATGGTGGTTTTGGGGAGAAATGGGGTGCATGATATCTTCTTGGCTTAATGAAAATGTTCCACAATTGTTGTGACAGATGTACAACTCTGGAAAACTAATAAACTATATAAATAGGTGATCTATATGATATGTGAATTATATCTCAGTAAAACAGTTTAAAAAATTAATAACTTGTATGATAAAAAGCACCAAAAGCAAAGACAGGAGACAACTTACACACTGGAAATAAATTTGCAATTCACATCAAAGACAAAGCCTTTTTTTCTCTAATTTATAACAAATTCCTGGAAATCGATAAGGACAAGAACCACGGCCCAAAAGAAAAATGAACAGAGGATATGAAAAGAAAATATAAATGTTTGTGAATTATGAAAGGGTTTGCAGCACAAAAGTTTTTTTTTTAACCTTGATGATGTCCAATTACAGACATATACACACACACACGACTTATTTATTTATGTTTTTATTTATTAGCACCATGCTCTAACCAACTGGGCCAACCGGCCGCCCCATGTGTTTTTATTTATTTGTTGTTGTCATTGTTTGGGTTTTTGATGTCATATCTAAGAAAGTTTTGCCTTACCCAAGGTCACAATGATTCACACTCATGTTTTAGCTCTTACATTTAGTTCTATGATCCATTTTGAATTCATTTCTGCACATGGTATAATGAAGAAAGAAGTTACTCTGTATGTGGCCAAATTTAACAAATTTTTTTTATATGGCTTCTGAATTTTCATAGTTAGAAAGGGCTGCTGCACTCCAAGATTATAAAGAAATTCTATGATTTCCCCTTTTTACATTTAAATCTCTAACTCCTTTATAATGTATCCTGGTATACAGTATGAGACACATATCCAACTTTTCTTTTCAAATGACAGTTGTCCACTGTCATTTATTGAATAGTCCATCTTTTTCCCATTGATTTGAAATGCTGTCTTTATTATATATTTTTAAAAAATTAAACAGAATAATAAAAATAAAGTATAAATGGAAGAGTAAATGTGCAAGAGTAGACAAGGAAATAAGACTGGAAACACATGGGCTCCATGCTATCATTTGGGGTAGAAGAAGCTCTTTCACAACTTTCCCAATTTTGTTTCCATGGTTACTGATCTATTTAGATTTACTATATCTTCTGGAATTAGTATTAGCCATTGCATTTTCCCAGAAAATCACTCATCTTGGCTTTCAAATGTATTGCAAGGGAGTTGTACAAAGTACTTCTTATCATTTTTTAAAATGTCTTCATATTACTAGTTATGCTCATTTTCTCATTTAAGACTACATTTTTACGTTTAGTCCTTTATATTCTTAATTTGGTTTATATATCTATTTTATTTTATTTTTCCAATAATACCTACTTGTTTATTTGTTGAGTCCACAGGATTTGGTTTTGTAGTTAATTAATTTCTGAATTTTTTAACATTATTGACTTATTCCTTCAGTTTCCTCTAGGTTTATTGTTCTTTTTCTAGCTCATTGACTTCAAAGCTCAATTCACTTTTATTTTCAGTTTTAATTTACTGTTATTGAATTTATTGGGTGACATTAGTTAATAAAATTATACAGGTTTCAGGTGTACAATTCTATAATATATTATCTATACATTGTATTGTGTGTTCACCACCCCAGCTCAAGTCTCCTTCCATCACCATTTATCCCTTCTACCTCCCCTACTCCCTTCCCTCTGGTAATCACCATACTACTGTCTGTGTCTGTGAGGGTGGATTTTTTTGTGTGTTTGTTTGACTTTGCTTAATCCTTTCAATTCATTTACCTTTAAATCTCACTTTTTTATCCAATCATATCATATGTAGTTTATACCCACCTATGTGGTTTGAATATTACAAATAAATTGTATTATTAATATAAAAAGAGGGATGAGAAAGGGAGAGAGAGAAAAAAGAGATTACAAGAAGACAACATTTCAAAAAAATCAAAATAATTGACCAGGGCCAGAACTAAGATGAAGTAAGACGCATTCACTTTGGATGCAAAATTTAATAGGATGCCAAAAAACCCAAACAACTCAGTAATCAAGACACATATTTTTATGCAATATTTTGGAAAATCAAATTAGAAAATTATGGCCTGCAGGTTGGCTGCCTATTACATCAATAAAGTTTTATTGGAACCAGGGCCAAGATTAGGGTAAGATGAATGAGGCAAGGTTTATCAAGTGGAAGAGTGGGTCTCACCTTTCTAAACAATCTTAATATTTTGGTCATCATTGATTTGTGTACTAATTTTTATTTTTGAAAATATGACATTAAAAATTAATCTCAATTACTGAGATTTTGGGCATCCTTTAAGTTATAAACAGAAGTAAGTAGCTTCACTTGCCTCACCCAAGACTGAACCCTATAATTGACTCTTAGTGTCATTATTTTCCAAATTCCTCAAAATAAGCATGAATTACTTTGATCATCAGGAATAAAATAACTTAAAAAAGACGTCAAGACTCACTCAATGATGTTCCTAGTGGTTTCACCATAGGGCTTGCAGGAAATAAAAACTAGTGTGCAGATGGCCCTGCAGTTTCGAATGGCTTGAACCACCTGGTAATCTGAAGGCAGAAAGACATTGCTATTAATATAATTAAACTATCATGATCTGGGTTATCACAAACTCTCAACTGGCCAGCACCTAGAATTGGTGAGAATAAAGGAGACAAATGGTTCAGAGCCAGTCCAATGGGGGCACCGTTAACGTGGTATGGGAATGGGGCTAAAGCTAGGGAACATCATGGGAACATCCAACTAGTTCTTAAGTGGGAAAGCTATTCATCCTTACGCAGTCCTCCCCGGGCTGGGTTTACCACAGCAACAATTAACTGCCCATTTTCCTTTGACTTTAGCAGCTGTGGCAAAATCTTCTCTGCTTGACCAGCGTAGAATTCACAGTTGGTGATGCCTGCAGAAGAGAGGCTCACATGACATAAATGAAAACGCATGCCCACCAGTGAGGTGCAGGGAGCTTTAGCTTTATAGAAATGTACAGGAGCCAGGGCTCTGCCATCTCCCTTTGGACCTAGCATACCTCTGAATAACAATGAAAGAAATGCTTCTGGACCTGCTTCATTTTTCCAACGTGCTTTCCCTTGCAATATCTCAATAGGCCTTTCCGCTTGAGAGGCCCGCCAGACAGTGTTATTTTATAATTGTGTGACTCACACAGCACACAAGGACCTATTCCAAGAAGAGAACCTTGACTTTTACTCAAGTGTTTTTCTGTTATTTAAGGTTTTTCACACAGAGCCACCAGAGTTGTGTGAAGGTGTGGTAGGGGGACAAAAAGATCTGTTTTCTATATTGCAGTTTGGCATAAGATTTTGTTCAAAGAAAAGATTCTGTTGCTAAAAACAGTTTGAAACCTATTGTATTATGTTCTGGTGCCTTATGAGTCTAATGTCAAGAGGCTCTTCTATATTATCCAAAGTTGTGACAAGTTCCCCTGCTATCAGTTCGGCTTATTTCTTCCCTCAGGCTCTGCTTCTAGATAGAAGAAAAGATTTAGCTATTGGGATCTCTCAGAAAACCATCAGGACCCAACTCTGACCACTCCAGAACACCCTCTCTTCCTCCCCACAGGTCATGGATACAGTATATGCCCTTTCCCCCAAGTAACAGTTTTCATAGCATAGAAACAACTGCAGCTCTTCATTTTTCCCCAGACTGAGAGCAGTGTACCATTGAAGGCTGCAGTCCACCTGGCGTCCTCTACCGCCTGCTCCACCAATTCAATCCCAAGGACCTGGGAGGTATATTTAGCCAGAGAGAGACCAATCACACCTAGGGAAGTAAGAGAGAATGAGAGGAGGGTATTTTAGGGTTTTAAACGAATGAGTTTATGCCTGCACCACTACCATCACCTCCCCACCCCACACCTAATGTGCTGGGTGAATGGAGTTCGGGAGCTAGGCAGCATGTAGATTCGGCCCTGGGCTACCACTTACCAGTTCCACAGCAGATATCAAGGAGGATGGTGTTAGAGTTCACTCCACTCAGCTTCCCTATGGTCCGATACAGCACCTCTGCACCAGCAGTGTTAATTTGGAAAAAGGCATCTGGAGAGATGCGGACCTTCAAGCCCAAGAGCTCTTCAAAGATGTGGGGTTCCCCAAAAAGGAGCTGGAAGGGGGACTGCTGATGGCTGCAACGGGTCCTGGTGCTGGAAAAGAATTTTTAAAAGAGCATCTTGGAATGGTAGACCATTTTCTCTCTAGTGGTTGGTTGGAGAGGGAGGCCCTAGCATCTCATTTAGGAGGCACACGCTCTATGGCATGGCCCTGAGAGCTCTGTAGGAATTCCCCTCTCATGGGATGGAGATACATGCAAACACTCTCTCATCTACAGTCTGGCCTGGGTTCCTGGATCTGCATGGTGTACGAGGACCAATACCACTTAGCCCTGGTCCACCATAATCAGCAGCCCTGCCACAGCAATCCCCAACCCAGACTATGGCAAGCCATCTGCCTCGTGCTTGTTTGGCTGTCCCAGATTTACCTTTCCTGGAAGTACAGTGATGTCAAGTTACAGACTGCTCCTGGACCTTTGATGAAAAACTCCTTTACAGTTTCCTTCTGAACACAGAGCTCCTCCTGCCCAGACCACAAAATTAGGGATCAAGCAAAGACTCATCTCTGACAAGTTTTCTCTCCTGGCTCCACAATCATCAGCCCTGCAGTAGTCACACAAGAGGGCACATTTCTCTAATCCTATTATAAATAACACTTAACACAAAGCAATGTTCTATAGGACAAAAAATAATTTATTTTCACATCTCAGTAGAAGCACCGCTTTCCTTGCTGGCTTTTGACAAATCCTATAACATAGATACACACTTTCTCTAGTCTGAGCCCCTTTAAAGAAAGTGTGAGTTATTCTTATAAACAGGAGCTAAACTAAGCTTTTGTCCCATCACAAAGAAGAAATAACCTTTCAATTCCCTTCATACTTCTCCATTTCAAACATCCCAACCACTCACCCAAACATCACCTCAGAGGACATGAGTGATAGGAGAATGAAAAGTGCTAGGAAGAGAATGAGCATGGTAACTGAGTCCTTTATTTGAGTTCAGAACATTTTACAATGCCTACATCACTACAGAGAGTCTAACCATTAGCTTAACACAGGATATATCACAATAAACTATGTTGGAGCTATAGAGTTAAAAAGCCAGGAATTAATGACTTGGGTTCAAACCCTAGCCTGGCTATTTTCTGGTTCTGTAACCTTGGGCACTTATATGCCTCCATTTGCCCATTTGTGAAATAAGGATAATACCTCTCCCTTTCCCATGTACTTCACAAGTGGGTTAAGATGATCACACAAGTACAGGAATATTTTAACGTGTGAATGTTTGAAAGCTCCAAGTGCACTACAAATGTAAAATAATTTTGGGGTTATGACATTTTGACTATATTCTAGTCTCTATTGAATTGGTTTTTGGATTTAGTAGAGCACCTACTAACTTCCATGGGCCAGATTCTTATGAAAATACTTAATACATGATAATTAACTTGGTAACCTGGCCTCAGTCTCCACGGTTTGATAATGCTGTCAGCATTATCAACCCCTCTTCCCAGCCCACACAGATATTCCGTGGATGTGCAGTTTCTGCTATCTGCTCTGAAACTTCCAAAAGCCAACTGTAGCACGGTAGTGGTAGGGGTTGCTACGGAAGCTGCCCAGTATCATCCTGTGAGTCTCACCTTACTTAATTCCTGGGGATGGAAAGTAATGATGGCCATTGTGTGCCCTTGGCTATTGGTGCGGACTATGAGCTCACGCCAGTGTCCACCTTCATGAAACAGAAGGCAGGGCTCCAATGGGGATTGTCGAAGGAATACTTCATAGTACTAGGAAGAAAACACTATTATTACACAGGCAAAACCAACAAGTTACACAGATGATTATTTATGCTGAGTGATTGCTATGGGCTGCATTGTAACCCTCCCCTCCAATTCACATATTGAAGCCCTAACTCCCAGTACCTCAGAATGTGACTGTATTTGGAGATAAGGTCTGAATATTTTTATCGATTTCAGAGAGGAAGGGAGAGGAAGAGAGAGATAGAAGCATCAATGATGAAGGAAAATCATTGATCAGCTGACTCCTGCATGCCCCACACTGAGGATGGAGCCTGCAACCCGGACATGTGCCCTGACCAGTAATTGAACCATGACCTCCTGGTTCATAGGTAGACTCTCAACCACTGAGCCATACTGGCTGGGCTAAATTGCCAACATCTTGATCTCAGACATTGCCTTTAGAACTATGAAGAAATAAATTTCTGTTGTTTAAGCCACCTAGTTTGTGGTATTTTGTCATGGAAGCCCTAGCAAACTAATAAAGTAATATAAGAAACATGAACTCTGCCCTTTCACCTTACAGAAGGACATAATCCATTGTATTCCAAACAGTAAGCTGCAGGAAGGCTTAGAGTTGTATCTTAGCCTCGCACATAATAGTTGCTCAATAATTATTATTGAAAGAAGGCATGAATGAACAGGAAAGGTATTTTATTTGTATGTACAATCTAAGATTATTCTATATATAGTATGGAATACAATAATCTTCCATTTCTGTGAATTTCTCCTGGCAGCAATTCCTAATTTACTACTCAGATGCTATGATTCTATTCCTACCTATAACTTCCTGATGTAAGCCCATGTATTTCTATATATAACCAAGTACCAACTATAGCATAGTTTAGTCGGCTCCTTCATTTCCTCCTGGTGAACACAAGTCAAATACAAGCTTGTTGCTGCCACAACAGGACACATTATCTGATTTGCTAGGTCCTTTTGTGTTTAAAATACTAGGTCCACTGTATTTTCGAACAATCCCAAAATTATGTATAGAAGGGGAAGTTATACCAAAAAACAGTGCTGCCTTAGTGGGTAAAAATCAATTAAGGCTACACTTTATCACTTTTGCTATATCACATAAATGCAATACAACATATGCCTATCAATACTGAACGTATTTTTCAAATTTTGAGGTTGGTGATTTAAAGAAAAACTGGTTCAATTGTTGTTTACTGGCTGGTGGGTAAATAATTTTTTATTTTTGGAAACAAGATTCAGATGTCACTGAGGTCCTGGAAGGACAAGAAATTGAAAACCTGAGTCACACCTGGAAGTTGGGTAAGTAAATATGAAATACAGCCTCTCCACGGTATGAGCTCAGGCCTCGGTATCTTCATTTATAAAATAGAGACTGAGATTTCTTTTCTCATATGGAAATAGGTATTAATAGTGGAGGGAACTATAATCATATTGTAATATATAAATGTATCAAATCAACACATTTACACCTTAAATTTACCAATACTATATGTCAATAAAATCTCAATAAAAATAAATTTTAAAAGGAGTGAAGGGGCCTTCTGGTTAAAAAATAATAGCCCTCCTAAAAATCCTGCTAAAATTATATAAAGGAATAAAAAAAACCCCATAAGCTTATTTAAACTCATTGCTCTACCAATTCTCCCTTCTTTCTCTCCTGCACCATCATTTTCCTCCTTGCCTTACATTCTAAGGTTATACTATATATAGTATGGAATACAATATAATATAATAGGATTTCAACATATGAAAACCTGGGGCACACATTCAGACCACAGCCACACTTATCATCTTCTAACATACCATATACCTGTAATTTACTTTACTGTGTATGTGGTTTTTTAATCTTTCTCTCCCTACTAAAATGTAAGTTCTATGAGAGAAAGAATATTTTCTTCATTATTGTATCCTAAGCACCTAAGAATAACATCTGGCACTTGTAGGTATTCAATAGTATTTTTTAATGAATAAATGAAAGAAATAACAAAGATAAAAGACAACAAGGGCAAACTAAATAAAGTCTTCAAAGATGGAAGGCAGACTGGAATGACAATTGACTTGTTAAAACCAGGAATTAATGACTCTCTCATCTACAGTCTGGCCTGGGTTCCTGGACCTGGATGGTGTACGAGCTATCTGGATTGCCTATAAAGGGGGACCTGATGAGATGTAAAGCTTGCCTGCTCCAAACAACCCTGGGAAGTCTCAAACTTGAAGGTACAAGGCACTGGAGGAAGTAGATAAAAGGTAAAATACGGGGCTAAAAACAAGGTTTGGTTGAAGTCTAGGCACAAAACTGGCAAACATCCTCATCCTACCGAGAATGATCATCCTCCTCTAGCAGGAGACTGGAGTGTTTTATTCTCAAGAGAAAATGAACCCACAAAAGCTCTGAATTTGGAGCTTACCAAGCACAATGGTGGTGGTAGTGGTCAAGTAGAAACAGAAAGTTTCAATGTAAATCTTCATTTTTCAGGGTTGGAACCAAATCCCCCTTCCATACTCAAATTCTAGAAGGCCAGCAGCCTGGCAGGAAACTTGGAGATGATTTTCTCATGAAACTGAATATCCCCAGAGTAATGACCTCCTGAAAGAAACACACAGGGGAACCCCCACACATACAATTCACAGCAGTGAAGCCAAGAATCAACAAATCCATTCAAGCTGAACTGCTAATCAGTTTTTTAATGCCTCACTCTTAAATGAAGTCAGCCAAGTACCACCAACTATTTGATAAAGCCTCCATTGTGAAAGACAGTACCCAAAACAAACAGCAAAAAATCCTGAAGGAAACAGACAATTCAGAGAACAGAAAGCCCTGGCTGGTTTGGCCTGTGGATTGAAGAGTCCCAGGTTTGATTCCAGTCAAGGGCACATGTCCGGATTGTGGGCTCGATCCCCAGTAGGGGGAATGCGGGAGACAACCAATCAATGATTCTCATCATTGATGTTTCTATCTCTCTCTCCCTCTCCCTCCCTCTCTGAATTCAATAAAAATATATTTTTTTAAAAAAGAACAGAAAAACACACACACATATATTACATTACTAAATTATATTACTAAAAAGAACAAGATATTATACAAAAGGAACAGAGAACAAGAAAAATCTTTTGAAAACTAAAGTTAGTATAGTAGAAAAAAATATATAAAGATGTTGGCATTTATGTCAAGAAAATTTGACAAAAAGGCAAAGAAATAAAAAATAGTAGAGGAATCAATACTTGGAATCAAAATCCAAATAATAGAAGATATACAGACAAAACAGAAAAATAAAAGGAGGTAAAAATAATACAGGAAAATTTCTCACATCTGAAAGTATGCGTTTCCAGAGTGATGAGGCCTAGAAAGTTACCCACCATAATGAATTTTAAAAAGGCCCACGTGGTCATGAAGTTTCAGGGATAAAGAGATTCCCTAAAAGCTTCTAGAGGAAAAAAAGAAGGGAGAGAATATCTACAACCTTGAAGGCTAGATGACAATGAAACCATATCTTCATGTTTATAAAGGCAAATGATTCAAACCCAGAATGTGAAATCTAGAAAAATCTCAGTCATATGTCAGGAAAGAAAAAAGATATTTACAGACATGCCAAGACACTAAAACTTTACCTCCTAGGCACCTTTCCTCAGGAAGCTAACCGAGGTTGTACTCCAGCTAAATTAGGTGTAAACCAGAAAAAGGAAGACAGGGGATCTAAGAAGCAGGGGAGACAAGACAGAACAGCAAAGGGAGTCCCAGGATAACAGCCATGGAGAAGACCTCGGGAGCCTAGGATGGAAAACTCGTAGGAAAAGGTCTTCAGGGGAAAAATTGAACTCAAGTTTTTAAGCATATGGAGAATATTGATGAATGTTTGACAAAGCTTTTAAAGCATCTGGGGGAAAAATAGCAATAGGTTCATAGAAAACTAAGCCAATTGAAAAATGAGATAATTATTCAGGCCAATATAAACTAAGAGTTGCTGGGCCAGTGTGGCTCAGTGGTTGAGTGTCGACCTATGAATAAGGAGCTCATGGTTTGATTCCTGGTCAAGGCACATTCCTAGGTTTTGGGCTCAATCCCCAGTAGGGGGCGTGCAGGAGGCAGATCATCAATGATTCTCTCTCAGCATTAATGTTTCTATCTCTCTCTACTTCTCCCTTCCTCTCAGAAATCAAAGAAAATATATTTAAAATGCCAACAAGAAAAACCTAAAAGTTGTAAAATCCATCATACCATATGGAAATATGCAGCTATAAAATGAAGTATCTATATATATAAAAGCCTAAGTGATCATTAAGACCAGTCACTATGACGCGCACTGACCATCAGGGGGCAGACGCTCAACGCAGGAGCTGCCCCCTGGTGGTCAATGTGCTCCCACAGCCAACCACCCAAGGCCAGCCAACCTCCCATGATCCCTTCCCTGGCTGGACAGCCCTGATTGGCCCAATAGCCGGCCAGGCCAAGGGACCCCCCACCAGTGCACGAATTCGTGCACTGGGCCTCTAGTATTTTATATATATACAAGGTGTGAACCAAATGGCATAGGTAAACACCTGATATATATATATATATAAAACAAGGTGTGAACTAAGATGGCGGCATAGGTAAACACCTCAACTTGCTGCTGCGCACAACCACATTAAAACTACAACTAAAAGACAAAACGAATATCATCCAGAACCACAGGAAGGCTGGCTAAGTGGAAATTCTACAACTAGAAGGAAAGAGAAAAGTGCATTGAGTCCGGTAGGAGGTGTAGAAATAATGACAGAAAACTTCCCCTACCTGGTGAAAGAAATAGACTTGCAAGTCCAGGAAGTACAGAGAACCCCAAACAAAAGGAATCCAAAGAGGATCACACCAAGTCACATCATAATTAAAATGCCAAGAGCAAAAGACAAAGAGAGAATCCTAAAAGCG
>NW_006300369.1:16902-24252 GCF_000327345.1 Myotis davidii
TCACTACCAAATGAGTATTATATGAAATGTTAATGGGTATTCTTTAAGAAGAGGAAAAAGAAGAAAAAGATAAAGATAAAAATTCTGAACAACAAAGTGACAACAAATTACATATCTACAACAAGTGAATCTAAAAATCAAGTGAATAAAAAATCTGATGAACAGAATAAACTGGTGAATAGAATAGAATCAGGGGCATAGAAAGGGAGTGGACTGACAGTTCTCTGAGGGAAGGTGATGTGGGGTGAGGGAAGAGATTGGACAAAAATCATACACCTGCGGACGAGGACAGGGGGGGTGTAAAAGCAGGGGTTGGGGTGGGAACTGGGTGGAGGGGAGCTATGCAGGGGGAAAGAGGAGCAACTGTAATAATCTGGAAAAGGTGCATAACAGTGTCCACATTAAGCTACCTTTCAGCTAAGAAAAGGGGAAATACAAATATGTTTTTGTTTCTTAAAATAAGCAAAAATGAATAACAATTGTAACCCATAGAAGGAGGGTTGTAACTTGGTAAAGGCTGCAGAGATGAAAGACTACTTTATTTTTTTAAAATATATTTTTATTGATTTCAGAGAGGAAGGAAGAGGGAGAAAGACAGAAACATCAATGATGAGAGAGAATCATTGATTGGCTGCCTCCTGCATTCCCCCCACTGGGAATCAAGCCCACAACCCAGGCATGCGCCCCTGACTGGAATCAAACCCAGGACCCTTCAGTCCACAAGCTGATGCTCTATCCACTGAGCCAAACCAGCCAGGCTGAAAGACTTACTTTAAATGAATCTTCATTTTGCAGATTTATCTCTGGAACCATGTAAACGTATTTTTTAAATTATAAAACAAAACTTAATCAAAAAGAAAAATAATCAACCCACACAAATTGAAAGCAAACAAAATGAAAACAAAACAAAACACCTATGTTTCAAGTATTAAATTAGTGGCTTAACCACAAAGAAATTATTGCAAGAGGCACAATAATTTGACACTAGACAGAAACCCTGAGCTCTTTTCAGTAATCCTTTTTTGGTAATAATATTGGTACTGTTATTCTGAAATTATATATATGGATGAAATAAAAAAGTAATTGAACTAATCTTGTCAGGACTAAAATTGTGAGAGACAAGAAATAAAAATATAAAGCAGCCCTGGCTGGTGTGGTTCCGTTGGTTGGGTGTCATCCCATGCACGGAAATACTGCAGGTTGGATTCCCGGTCAGGGCACATGCCCACATTGCAGGCTCGATCCCCAGTAGCGGGTGTGCAGGATGTTTCTCTCATCAATATTTCTAACTCTCTATTCTCTCCTTTCCTCTCTCTCTCTAAAAATCAATACAAAGTTCTTTAAATATACATATTTAAAGAATATATATAAAAAGCAAAGGCTTTGCCGAAACCGGTTTGGCTCAGTGGACAGAGCATAGGCCTGCGGACTGAAAGGTCCCAGGTTCGATTCCGGCCAAGGGCATGTACTCTGTAAAAAAATCAATAAAATATATATTTTTTTAAAAAAAAGCAAAGGCTTTAAGTAAAAATTACCATTCTAAATTTGATTTCACTAATTTGATATCATTATGAACTCATGATATATTTTCTCTTTAAAAAATATTCCCTAACTGTCTACTACAAAGGTCTTTGAAATATGACCAACCCAATATAAATGAGCACCCCCTGGCACCCATACAAATACAATTTCCCACTAAAAGAGATAAGAATTCCTTGAAGAAATGGCTGACTGCAAGTCTCAGGCAGAAAATAGCCTTAGATGGGCTAGAATTATCGTTCCAGAACTACCACAGCCATCTAGAGCTCTGAGGCAACTTAAAGAGGTTCCAAATGGCCAAAAATGGAACAATTTGAGTACCAAAAATAGTATCTGCAGTAGACTAAAACATATCAATTTTATTAATAGTCCATGTGTTCATAATTATACCAAAACAAATGAATAGGGCATGATAGACTCAGAATATCAATGCATTACAAAGCCTCATGAAATAACGGATCTAGACAGTGATTACCAATAACTGCTAAAACCAGTAGGTGAAAAGTTGATGGAAAACTTTTTAATGATTGAGAACAGGCTGATGACACCTGAATCCACTGTTCAAATCTTCACATCAGAGAGCCCATGAGACACATATTCACAAAAACAATCACACCAAAAAAAAATCAAACCTAAATCTAATCAACACACCAGATCCACCAGTTTATAGGAAACACAGGAGACAGAGGAAAAAAGTGACATCATGGGGATTCAATTGGCAAAATCCAGAATGTGAGAATCTCCATAGGAAAACAAACCAGTTTCTTCAAAAAATAAATTACAAAGACAAAAAAATGAATTAAGGGGGATTAGTTACAAATTAAGAGAGACTGAAGAGACATGTTAATTAAACACAATCTGTCTACTCTGTTTGACTACTGAACAAACAACTATAAAAAATCAAACCATTTATGAGATAAATCAGCATAAAATCTGAACATTTACTGGACATCTGATGATATTATGGGATAAACATTTATTTCTAGTATGGAGTTACATTTAAAAATTAAGTCCTTCCTTTTAGAACTCACGCTCAAGTATAGTATTTACATTTTTTATAGTATAATGTCTGGAATTTGCCTCAAACTAATCTAAAGGTAGAAAGTAGATGAGAGTATAGATAAAATAAGATTAGACACATTTTGATAAGTTGTTGAAGGTGGTAATGGGTATATTTGGTGTGTTATACCATTCTCTACTTTCAAATATTTTTAATTTTCCATTATATAAAATGAAAGAAAAATTTGTACAATAAAGAAAAATAAAATCTTAGTATACCTAGTTGGCTCAGGAGTGAATATCTACATAGTCATAACAATATAAACATTAAATATTGTGCTATAAAAATAGAAGACAGGTAGTTTGGGAGGAGAGACAAAATAAGAGAGATAAATTCTTACATGTCATAACTGGAAGTCAACATATAACTGTAAATTTGACAAATCATGATATATTAAAATATAATAATGTACTATTTAGAAATATGAACACCAGAAGACATAGCTACAATAATGGCTTTTGTTTCTCAGGAGCAAGACTCAAGGTAAGAGGGGTGGAACAGAGGAGCACCATTTTTCCTTTCTAACCTATTAGTATTATTTGACATTTAAAACTATGTACTTGTATTTCTTTGATAATATTTAAGACCCCCTTCTAATTTTTGGTGCTCTGACAGCTCCCATAAAATTCACATTCTGAGTTAATATATTTAAACCTCAAATTGGGGCAGACTAGGGTTATTCTATGATCTTAATGGAATGGAATGACACGACCAGTAATAGGGGAAGGGAAACAAAGGTACAAACAAATTGAGAACAGCACAGCACATGCTCTCTGTCTGTCTGTCTGTCTGTCTATCTGATATTGTTATTATTTCAATGGGCATCTGGCCTGTAGTTAAGTATCTACTGGGTTGGATCTTAGGTCCAAAACAAATTCTGCAGGGAAGAGGAATTCGTCTGGATGGATGTAGAGGGTAGAAATTTGCCCAACAAAAGCTGAAAGGACTAGAAACTTGGGTAAATATTGCAAAGAGATATTCAGTCACCAAACACTTGATAAGGACCAACTATGTGTTTGAATCTGTGTTAAATGCTAGGCTACGAAGTTAAATAATACACAGCTACTACCTCCACATCCATTGTGGGAAGCGCCAGGACATGACAATGCAATATGGTGTAACAAGTGCTACAACAGAAGATATGCAATGAGAATCCCTAATCAGGCTGAGGAGTCAAATAAGATTTTCTACAGAATCTGATGCTTTGAATGCTAAAGCATAAGTGAAAACCAGGCAAAGAAAACTGAGGGCATTCTAGAAAGAGGGCAGCCTCCGGCAGGAATAAGATAAGCTGGCAGTATACCTCTGGTTCAATACAAATGGAAAGAGGAAAGAATGTGAGGATGTGGCAGATGATGAGATTAGGGACCTTATCATGAAGATCCTTAAAGGAAAACGTAAGAAATTTAAAGTTTATTTTAAACTTTATTGGGGCCCTGTCTGGTGTGGCTCAGTATCTAACAGTGGCATCCCTGGTTTGATTCCTGGTCAGGGCACATGCCTGGGTTGCTGGCTCTATTCCCAGTAGGAAGCATACAGGAGGCAGCTGATTGATGTTTCTCTCTCTCTATCCTATCCCTATCCTTTCCTCTCTCTAAAATCAATCTCCCCCACTCTCCCTCCTTCCCTCCCACTCTCTAAAATAAAAAAAAAATATTTTAAAAGCTATTGGACAACTGCTGCAGAATTTTAAGAAAGAGAATGGTATGATCTCATTTGCATTTTAAGGATGGCTCTGGCTGCAGTGTGGAGACATGGAGGCAGAGGGTTGGAATTAGTGGAGCCAATTTGGAGGCGAGAGAGGATAGTAGCTTGGACTAGAGTGGTGCTGGTGATGATGGCGGTGAAAACAGAGAGAAAAGGATGAAGTCAAGGTATTTTTAGAAAGGAAAACTGATAGGACTTAGAGAATGATTAAATGTGGCTGAGGAGGAAGGGGGAATTAGAACAGAAGACAAAAAATAATAGAACAGAAGAGACTTGGATGACATGTTTCTAGTACATGATGCTACCATTTAATAAAGTGAGAATAAAAGAAGCACATCTGAAAAGAGAAGAATATAACTTTCGTTTAAGGGCACTGGTTCTCACCTACAGGTGACTGTGCCCCCCAAAATACATCAATACATCTGGAAACATTTTTGGTTATCACAACTAATGGCATGTAATAGGTAGAGGTCAGGGATGCTGCTAAACATCCTACAATGTACCTAACAGCCCCACACAACAAAAAATTATCCAACCACCCTAGCTGGTTTGACTCGGTGGATAGAGTGTTGAAGGGTGGGACTGAAGGGTCGCAGGTTTGATTCCAGTCAAGGGCACGTACCTCTGTTGCAGGTCGATCCCTGACCCCAGTCAGGGCATGTGTGGGAGGCAATCAATTAATGTTTCTGTCTCTCCCACTGCCTTCCACTCTCTCTAAAAATCAATGGAAAAAAATATTTTCAGGTGAGGATTAACAAAAATAAAATTATCCAACCCAAAGTGCCAATACTGTGGAAGTTGAGAAACTTTGATCTAAAGCAATGCTGATTTAAAGAACTCTGCAGGACAGCTGGGTGGGGACATTCAGCAGCCTCCTAAAGCTCAAGAGGGAGCATCTACACTGGACTCAGGAACTGTTAACCCCAGGGCCATCCTCTCTGTTGGTTGCTTGGCTTCTATTCTCGGTCTTCACACAGGTTTGAACTGTGTGGGTCCACTTATATTCAGGTTTTTCTCAATAAATACATTGGATAATTTGGGGAGATTTGCAACAATTTGAAAAAAAAAACTCACAGACAAACCTTATGATTTTAAAAAATAACCTTTCCTTTTCTCTACTTTACTTTATTATAAGAATACAGTATATAATAATACTACACACAACTATTTATGCTATTGGTAAGACTTCTGGTCAGCAGTAGGCTATTAGTAGTTAACTTTCAGGGAGTCAAAACTTATCTGTAGATTTCCAACTGCACAGCAGGTCAGTGCCCCTGATCCCCACATTATTCAAGGGTCAACTGTATAAATTTAGGACTTGTCAATTTACCGTGGTCATTCCAGTCATCAGCTATAGTTGGGTACAATCACCCATGAATATATTCAAAAAGAAGGCCAAGGACAGACCCCCCCAGGGGACACCAACACTTATAGTGGGAAAGGAGAAGAGGAAAAGATCCCATGAGAAAAACTAAGAAGTAGCCAGCGAGATAGGAGGAAAGCCATCAGAAAATGTTATCACAGAAGCCAAACAAAAAGTGTTTCAAGGAGGGAAGTGAGAATAATAAGCAGTGCCAATGGCAGAGAAAAATTGAGCAAGTTAGGAGCAGAACGGTTCCACTGGATTTGGCTAAATGGAAGGCACTGATGACTTTGGTAAGATCAAGTTCCATGGAGTGTTGAGGGCAGAAGCAAGAACCATCAGATTAAAAAAAGATTAGAGCCGAAACCGGTTTGGCTCAATGGATAGAGCGTCGGCCTGCGGACTCAAGGGTCCCGGGTTCGATTCCGGTCAAGGGCATGTACCTTGGTTGCGGGCACATCCCCAGTGGGGGGTGTGCAGGAGGCAGCTGATCGATGTTTCTCTCTCATCGATGTTTCTAACTCTCTGTCTCTCTCTCTTCCTCTCTGTAAAAAATCAATAAAATATATTTTAAAAAAAAGATTAGATATATTTAACATGTTTATGAACTAAAGGAAAGGAACAGATAGAGGTGAGGGGAGGAGGTAAAGAAACAGGAGAAAGAGGGTACGTTATGAAGAAGCAAGATCCTAAGAAAAGGAGATGATTTCAAGTTGGTGTTTTAAGGAACGAGAGCATCAGATAGGGAAAGGACCAACAGCCTTTCAACTGATAGGAGGGGAGGAGGGATAAAATTTCAGCAGAGTTGGTGGATGGTAGGAGAAGCAGCTAAGGGAGTTATCATGCCTTAATTTTCTTTTTTTAATAAGTTTAATCTTAATTTTTTTATTTATTTATTTTAAGAATAGTTTATTGGTTTTTAGAGACAGAGGGAGAGGGAGAAGGAGATGGAGAGGGAGATAGAGAGAGAAACATCAATGTGAGAGCACAACATGGATCAGCTGCCTTCTGCATGACCCCTAAAGAGGATCAAGCCCACAACCCCTTGACAGGGAATCAAACTGGCAACCTCCTGGTACACGGGACAATGCCCAAACAACTGAGCTACACTGGCCAGGGCTGATAGCCTTAATTTCCCAGGGAAGAATCAAGAATGCTCATCTGCCAAGAGCAAGGGTAAAGGCAAAGGGGTAGGAAATTTGAGGAGAGGTTAAGAGTTTAGAAGAATTCTTGAAGTGAATGGGAGAAGAAGCTGACAAGGGTCATGTAGGGAGATTTCTAAAGACTATCTTACCAAGGGAGCTGTGTCCCAGCAGGGAACTCTTGGAGGTCATGCTGTGTTCTGTCAGAAGGCATTACCCAAGTGTCAGAAACCTGAATTATTAAGAGGGTGGGTGCTGGTAAGAATTATCCTATCTAATAAAAGAGAAACATGGTAATTGGTGCATGAACGCTACCCTTCCCATTGGCTAATCAGCAAAATATGCAAATTAACTGCCAGCCAAGATGGTGGCTGGCAGCCAGGCAGCTTGAAACTAACATGAGGCTTGCTTGCTTCAGTGACGGAGGACTCCAACGTTCCCCGCCTGCTACTGCAGGCCTCTGAGCTGCAACTCTAAGCAACTATGTAACAAATACCGCCTGACTTCAGCCAGCAGGATCGCAACATTGTAAGCAAAGG
>NW_006300369.1:28013-28422 GCF_000327345.1 Myotis davidii
ATTGGTTTATTTTAACTTCATTTTCAATTTCCCCAGGAGCTCTGTTGGTGAAGAAGTTGCTTCAGCATATATCTGAGAATCTGCTGCCTGTGGCTTCCTCTAATATTTTTGTAGTTTCCGGTCTTATGTGTAAGTCCTTTATCCATTTTGAGTTTGTTTTTTGTGTATGGTGTAAGTTGGTGGCCTAGTTTCATTTTCTGCATATGTCTGACCAAATTTCCCAGCACCATTTACAAGGTCAGGCCGGCAGTGGAGGGCAGTTGGGGGCGAGATCAGGTAGGCAGGGGAGAGCAGTTGAGGATGAGATCAGGCCGGCAGGGGAGGGCAGTTAGGGACAATCAGAGGTAGTTAGGGGCAATAAGGCCAGCAGGGGAGAGCAGTTAGGGATGAGATCAGGCCAGCAGGGTAG
>NW_006300369.1:30031-31072 GCF_000327345.1 Myotis davidii
ACTCCCCAATCGGCCCTGCTCTGAGCCCTACCAGGGACTGCACCTAGAGATTGGGCCTGCCTTCTGCCACCTGGGAGCAGGCCTAAGCCAGCAGGGCGTTATCTCCCGAGGGGTCCCAGACTGCGAGAGGGCACAGGCCAGGCTGACGGACCCCTCTTGCCCCCGAGTGCACAAATTTTTGTGCACTGGGCCTCTAGTCCTAATATATAAAAACCCAGGGTCTATAATGACCAACCAAAGACTCAACCGAACACCAGAAGTCAGTCCTGCAGTCAGTGCACAACCCAGCACTGACTGCTGCGGGTGCAGGTGCAGTGACCCAGCACTGACTGCAGAGGGGGGCTGCGCATAAGGCCCAAAGAGAGGCCCAGAGAGAGAGGCAGGGTCTGATCTGGAGCCTCCATGGCAGCTGTTGATTAACCATTGCATCTCTCTCTCTCTGGGCTTTGCTAGCAACCGCACCTCTGTTTCTCTCCAGGCTTCTGCAGCGGCTGCTGATCAGCCCCGCTTCTCTGCTCAGGCCCAGAGATAGGCCTGGAGACACTGACTGGCATAGAAACTGACCAATCAGAACTAAATCTGGGTCAACTGTGAGGAGCCAATGGCTGCCTAGGAGATGGAGCCTTGGACACTGACTGGTGTAGAAACTGACTAATCAGAACCAAATCTGGGTGAACTATGAGGAGTCACTGGCTGCCTAGGAGGTGGAGCTTTTGATGCTGACTGGCATAGAAACCAAACAATCAAAACCAAATTGGCTGGCAGGGGATGGATGGCACTTGGGGGTGAGATCAGGCCTGCAGGGTTGGGCAGTTGGGGGTGAGATCAGGCCAGCAGGTGAGGGCAGTTAGGGGCGAGATCAGGCAGGCACAGGAGGCCAGTTGGGGCAACCAGGCCAGCAGGGGAGGGTAGTTAGGGGCAAGGTCAGGCCGGCAGTGGAGGGCAGTTGGGGGCGAGATCAGGTAGGCAGGGGTGAGCAGTTGAGGATGAGATCAGGCCGGCAGGGGAGGGCAGTTAGGGGCAATCAGGCAGGCAGGCAGG
>NW_006300369.1:32602-35972 GCF_000327345.1 Myotis davidii
TAGCAGGCCTAAGCCAGCAGGTCATTATCTCCCGAGGGGTCCCAGACTGCGAGAGGGCACAGGCCGGGCTGAGGGACCCTCCCTCCCCCCCAAGTGCACAAATTTTTGTGCACCGGGCCTCTAGTATATATATAAAAGCCCAGTAACTGTTACAGCAGAACGACTGGAACAATTGGTCACTATGACGCTCACTTACCACCAGGGCGCAGATGCTCAACGCAGGAGCTGCCCCCTGGTGGTCAGTGCACTCCCACAGCGGGAGCGTTGCTCAGCTAGAAGTTGGGCTCACAACTGGCGAGTATAGTGGTGTCGGTGGGAGCGTCTCCCGCCTCCATGGCAGCACTAAGGAGCAGCGAGCCAAGCGAGCCAAGCGGTAAGGAGTGAGCAGGTGGGTGGTAAGGAGCGAGCAGGCGGGCAGTAAGGAGTGGCGAGCTAAGCTGTAAGGAGCGAGCAGGTGTGTGGTAAGGGGTGGCGAGCCAAGCGGTAAGGAGAGAGCAGGTGGGCAGTTAGGAGCAAGCAGGCAGGCAGTTAGGAGCAAGGGGTCCCGGATTGCAGAAGGACACAGGCCGAGCTGAGGGACCACCCCCCATCCACGAATTTTGTGCATCGGGCCTATAGTCAGGTAATAAGAATGTTAGCTGAGAGTTATGTTTAGTCATCATGAGTAGGGCTTTTGCCTTAAGTTCCATGAAGCCAGGCACATGTCTATTTGAATCACTATTAGATCCTCAGTACCCAGCACAGTGCCTAACACATAATAGGCACTCAGTAAATAGTGGTTGCATGAAACAAAAGGACATAAAAATATTTTAGAGGCCAGCTTCCTGATGGAAATGCCTTACCACCACTACAACATCTCTCATGATAGTTCTCAATTCTGTTCTGCTGAAAATACTAGCCTTCCAAATATTTCAGATACCTGCCACTTGCTATACTGCCCTCAGCAGTACCTCTCTTTCCTAATAATTTCCTCCTATTAAAAATTCCTCAGATGTCTGACATTTGTGATAACTGATGCAGTTTTCTCTCCTCCTTTCCACCCTCCCTGAAATTAAACACTAGCAATGTTCTCTACACATTAAGAAGTATGCTTTCAGAACAGAGCCTCACCTCCCCTGAAGCAACTCTATTATTAAAATGTCAGGGAGGCTGCTATTCCAGATGCAATGCCCCAGGTCATCTTCAACCAGCCTTAATTCCTTATTACCTGGGCCACTTGACTGTGTTTCTCAGGGATGTTTTTCAGATGGTTAGATCGCACACAGACCATGTTTCTGCCTATGGAAAGAAAAATAATTTGATTTATAAATTTTTTAACCGAAAATATTATTTAAAAGAAAATGTCTGGCAACTCAAATTCCCTCCTTCAAAGAGGCATATGCAAATATGGAGAAGCAAAATACCTACTTCAAGCTCAAAGCCATTTTTTAGAGAAAACCTATTTCCCAGTCTAGCCATTAAGAAGCTTATTCTTAATGAAGCTAGTATGCAATATTTTATTTCATGCTATAGATAAGCAATATGAGAACATCTACTTTCTGTTTAGAATTTAAAACGGAAATAAAATATAATGGGATTTTTTTTCTGTTACTGAAAAATAGAACAATAACATCATATGCCCATTTAATTCTGTACACAGGTGGTGGGGGGAGCCAAGTGCCTGCCCTAACAAACTGCAGTTTAAGACATATGGATATTAAATAGTGTGACTAATATAAAATAATGATGTTTCAAGTGGATTTATTGAAAATGGGCAAATAGAAAGTTCAGGAATGGGATCTGGGAATGGATAATGGAATTAAGTCTTAGAAATATGCCATTATGATTTTCTTCACCAACACCTCCCCTATTTATTCTTTTAAGGTCAATTTATCAGAGAAAGCTCTAGTTTTCAGGGATAAGGGGCTATGAAATATAAAAGGTAATTCAATAAAGAGGAGACTGCTTCCCAGTACAGAAAGTAGCACAAAATAATGACAATGACAATAATGATGAGAGAGCAGCAGCAGCAATATTAACATTTACTAAGTACTTACTAGGTTTCAAACATATGCCTTTTAGAGGGAGAAAGAATGAGGGTTGTGATTCCTATCAATATAATGACTACCCATAAAAAAATATCCAAAATTAACCTTGTGATCAATTTCAGCACCAAAGACTTCCAATTTGATCTAGTCCTTTAAGACCACTGCATTTGCTACTCCTCTACACTCCCACTTATACTGTTCTCTGCACCATTCCCTTCCTCTCAGTTCTTGGTTTGTTATTTCTACTAGTCATGGCCATTTGACTGACCTCTCCAAGTTCCAAGGTAGTATCCCACAGTCTTCGGATTGCCATCTGGACCTCGGTTCACAGAAAAGGTGGACTTATTTCGGTAGCCATCGATGACAGGCTAGAGGAGGCAGAAGAGCAGGAAAGGGAAAACAGGTCAAATGAGACCAAGGAGGGCAACAGTACAGGGAATGAAATAATGTTCTCTGAATTAGGACAACTAAGTGATGCTTGCTTGGAAAGTAAGGCATAGGGAAAGTCCATGACTGAGATCAAGACCCGCTATAGAAACTTCATAGTAGAAAGGAGTTCCAACCTGGCCATAAGGCAGGAGTCAGCAAACTTTTTCATTAAAGAGCCAGACAGTAAATAATTTTAGGCTTTGTAGTCCATATGATTCCCATCACAACTACTCAACTCTGCCATTATAATGTGAAAACACCCATAGACAATCCATAAATAAGCTCAGCTGTTCCAATAAAACCTTATTTCCAAAATCAAGCAGTAAGACAGACACAGCAAAAGGGCCATAGTTTGCTAACCTCTGCCATAAATTAAATTTGCCTCTCTTAGACCTCTTTAGGTTTCCAAAGTTGCAATTTTTCCAAGGGGGTAATAGTGTAGTGGTTTAGAAAGTGGGTTTTGCATCAGATATGCCTGAGTGTGAATCTCAGTTCTGCCACATTCTAGATATGTATCCTTGGGTGAATTACTTAATCTCTCAATGTCTTCATCTGTAAAATGACAGTGCTTACCCCCCAGAGTGATTGTAAACAATAAACAAAACAATAATACATGCTAATCACTTAGAAGAGGGTCTGGTCCCCAGCAACTGACTAGAAGGTGAGGGCTTACAGAGGGTATAATAGGTTGGAGAAGACAACAGAGTTCCTCCAATTTGGGTGCAGCTGTTGTCACTTTGAATCCGTTGAACATTTGGAGGTAAGACTCTAGTCTTTGTAAAATTTTCTTCTGAGCTTCAAATTTCACCTGCAAAAGAATATAAGCAATAAAACAAAATGCTTTTTGCAGTATCACCTCAAGAGATGGAAAACAAATAGGATAAGACAGCCGTGGGCAAACTACGGCCCGCGGG
>NW_006300369.1:36079-38523 GCF_000327345.1 Myotis davidii
AGAGAAGGTTGTCCCCACAGATACTTGGGTCATGGTCTCAGCAGATAAGGAATCCAGAATGATGGAAAAGCAACAGACCTAATAAGGTGTTGGGGAAAGGTCAAGCGTGAGCTCTTGGGTAAGCTCATCATTGAATTTCCAGTAGAACTTGCTGTGGTAATGGAAACATTCTATTTTGGTGTTATGTTCTATGTAATATGGCAGCCACTAGCCACAAGCACCTAAAATGTGACTCATGTGACTGAGGAACTAAATTTCTAATCTTCTTGGCTTATTTAATTTTAATTAACTTAAGACAGTCAGCTCTGCTATAATGTGAAATAAGCATTCTTACACCATATGCAAAACCATTCAAAAGAAATCACAGGGCTCATGGGAAAAACAGGGTTGGGTGAACACATTCCCAAACTTTATCAGTAATATACACAGAAAAGATAGAAACCTAATAAAAAGACTAGTACAGTTTTACATGTGAAGTGGTTGTAAAATGCATAACTACTACAATAAGGATGGCACTTTGTCCTGACAAAGACCTGAAGTTTGCTTCTAGATGTAGCTGTCCACTTGTGAGTTATCATGAGGTGGTGAAAGGAGGATCATGTGAATGGGATGGAAATTTCTCACAGCAGATGTAAATGGGTGTGGCTCATAACACACTTATGGAACTGAGAGAGCAGCAGATGTCTGAGGTGTGTGTGTGTTCATTTCATGGATTTTCATGCAACTCAGTTCAGCTGGGTGCAGTCTCCTTCTTGCATCTGTTTCTCGCGGACCAAATCACTCCTAAGCAAACATGAAATTTGTATTATGTTCAAATTGTTTCCTAATATATCAATCCATTGGAAGAAATTTCCGTTTTCAAAACAAGCATTATAGCAAAACTGACTGTACTTAAGTTTAAATAGCCACACGTAGCTAAAGCTGTAAGAACAACAGAAAAGCAAGCAATGAAGGAAACAGGCATGTATATATGGCTCTAGAATTTGGAAGACATAACTGGCCTAAAGTTAAAATTTCAGAGTTGTTAGCATACTGAGTTTAAGAACTCCTTGGGTTGTCTGGATAGACCTGTCTGGTTAAGCTTCTTACAAGTCTAACACCATTCACCTGATGGAACAGAGGAGTGAAGACTTAAGCTGGGTACCAACCTTGAGCTGTTCTTCATAGCTCAGCCTCCAGAGTGGCGTCACAACATCAGCCAGCCTTGAATACAGTAATTCAGGCACTTAGTTCATTATATAAATACTAGAGGCCTAGTGCATGAAATTTGTGCAGGGGCAGGGGGTGTCCCCTCAGCCCAGCCTGCACCCTCTCCAATCCAAGACATCCCTTTCACAATCCAGGACTGCTGGTTCCTAACTGCTCACCTCCCAGATTGATCGCGGTTAACCGCCTCTGCCTGACAACCTGATTGCCCCTAACTGCCTTCCCCTGCTGGCCCTATATATATATATATACACACACACACACACACACACACACACACACACACACACACTAGTGACCTGGTGCATGGATTCATGCACATTGAAGGGAAATTAATTAGAAGGTGGCCAGTGGGGCGGAACTTCGCGAGGCAGGCCGGACATGCCCTGGAGCCAACGTCTCATGGTCCCTCCCTGGCCAGCAGCACCTGGGATGGCACCATGGCTCAAAGGGTGTCTTCAGAGAGAGCGGGTCCCTCCAGCAGGTTGGGTCCCTCGGCCTGGCCTGTGGGGATCAGGCTGAAACCGGCTCTGACATCCCCCGAGGGGTCCTGCGGGGATCCCTGTGAGAGGGCACTCTGCATCGTTGCTGTCATACATGGTGTGGAACACAAACGCAAGTGTGCAGTAAACCAGATTCAGGGACGACAATGCCCCAGCAACAACATAATCCATGGCTGAAAGTGGAATGGCACAGCCCCGCGAGGAATCGGGCTCCCTCCTCTCTAGTTTCAGAGTGCATCACCTGAGAACCTCCGCTGCCAAGTCACTACAGCTCATGAGTTGCTTTATAAACAGTAGAATCCAGTCTTATTTACTTAATTACCAGAATATCAACTGGTACCAAAAAAGCCAGCATTTTCTTCTAATCTGTAAACTTCAGAAGACTCTCTTTGGAACTGATTCCTTCATCTGCTTACTCAGATTAAAGTCTGCCACTGTGAAATGAGAAAACACACTTCTTATGCTTAACCTGCCAACATGTTCCCTCTCCCCTTCGTAATACTGCAGACACTAATTAATTATCCATTTCTTTACTTGTAACTAAAGATTGAAAAAAAAACCTGCATGCTTTCATAGTTGCTAGCCTTTATGAAAATGGAGGAAAATGTGTTCTCACTTTAAATAATATTTTCTTCATTTATACTAAATTAATCCTCCCTCTGAATTCAGAATAACCAACCACTAGTCAATTGCCAGTAAAAACTTTTTTTTTTTTTTTAGTAATTTAATAATTCC
>NW_006300369.1:40370-45565 GCF_000327345.1 Myotis davidii
GCCTCTCTCCGCCTATGTCCGGGCCTGATCCGCAACCTCTGCAGCAGCTGCAGATCAGGCCCTGCCTCTCTCTCCAGGCCTTTCTCCGCCTTGGCAGTGGTGAGGTCATTAGGCCTCTGGCCCAGCCCCAGGCCAGAGGCTAACAACTTCACCATGCCTGCCTTGCCCTGCCCACCCTCCCCACTGTCTCGCCCGCTGGCCACCAGCCTTGTTGTGATAGGAGCCTGTGGGCCGAGGGGGAGGTGCTCCATGCACTTCCTGGTGACCAGTCATCCGTCTGGTTGTTTAGGTTGTGATGGCCCCTGGCCTTTTATAATGTAGATGGATGTACTAAGTACCTACACTATACATAAGTACTTTCTCTGGCATTTTTCATATTATTCAAAAGACTTAATTCTCATGCCCCTGGGGAGATAGAGTCTGGGAGAAGAGCCCATTTTGGTGCTGTCTACTAACAAAGCAAAACAGATGGGCAAACCTGATACGAAAAAAATCCAGATTTATCAGGAGGTAATTAGTCATATTAAAAAAGGTTTCACTGTTGGATTCCTTTAATTAACCCACCTCCCTAATGCATTTTAAATATAATTTGATTAGAAAATACATTTGTTGCATAAAATAAGGTATCTACGTGTATGCATGGCTGCAATGAGACTATTCATTTCTAGTCCATCTAATATCTTTCTGGGTCTCTGGTTTTCAGTAAACCTGCCCTGGACCTTTTTAAAGACAAGGTCCCAGTTTAATATCTCCTTTCTGTGAAAACCACACTAAAAGACAAGGCGAATATTTTCTGCAATCCCAAAGCATTTCCCACAATATTCCTCAGATGTCTTCAAGTTCACCCTGGTTATCCTACCTGAGGTGCCCCTTTGAATCCTTGCCATCCCACGTTAGTTACATGAGGAACACAGAATTTCAGTAGGCTCAGAGATTCAGACTTGCTAAGAGGAAGGAACATCAGCCTTGGTCTTACCTTTCCTGCCACGAACTATCTAGTGGTCCAAGATGGCTTGGTTTCTTCTGACTTTTCTGTCCTCTTTGACACCTCTTGGTGATCACATGAGTGAAGGTTCTCTTACATGCTGACCCCAATAAAAGCTGTGACCAATCTGGAGGTTTTCTGGGACACCAGTAGAGCAGTCCTGATTTGGAGAAGAAACCCACCCTGGAAAGGAAGCATCTAGGCTTGTGCATTGGGACTCTTCTCTCAATACCTGCCAACAATAGAAACATTGAGATTCACTTGCATGAACACTGAACAAACAGAAGCTGGGAAGTGAAGGCACAATTTCCAAACCCCTTCATTCATTTACAAATTCTTACAGAAGCTCAGCACCAGCACAGAGTCAACACTTGGTAAAAGCAGGTCTGCTGAGCAGAGCTGAACTACTGATGGCTAGGCACTGGCTTAAGCTCCCAAAATAATAAGATGAGGAAAATATAGTTTTTGTCCTCTGTGAACTCTTCGGATACACTTCTATGGCTAGTCCCTCTCCATATTCTATACTCCTACCCAACAACCAATATAATAAAAGGGTAATATGCAAATTGTCCCCTTGACCGGGAGTTCGACCAGAGTTTGAGCAGGGGGCAGGGCCAGCCCGCCAACCTCCCATGGCCCCTCCCCCTGGCTAGCCCTGCTCCTGTTTAGCCCCCCCATCCAGATCAGGGGCGGGGCTGGTCCACCAACTGCCCGTGAGATCTGCAGTGCCTCTCTGATCTCTAGTGTCAAACCCGCCAGCCAGCCCGACTGGCCCCCACCCATGCACGAATTCATGCATGGGGCCTCTAGTTAACTAATATTTACAAAGTATTTATTATATGCAAGGCAGTGTGCCACACTAGATACTGAAGGGGTTATAAAGGTTACAATCTAATTGAGGAGATCCAGTACGAACCCAGGAAAAGATAATAATTAACATCATATTCTTGGTTCCTGGTAAGTGCTAAGTAAAGGCTTCCCAGAAGCAGACAGGCCTTGCACCAGGTCTTAAGAGATAGCAGGAAGGTGAAGCAGGTTCATGGAGGATAGTGGCTTAACTGATCTGGCTAAAATTATAGTTCATTTTAGGACATAAGACTAAAAAGTTACATCAAAGTGAGACTTCAGCTCTGGAAGAACTTTAATGATTGAATAAAATACAGACTTTATTATGAAAAAAATAGTGATTTGATGGAGCCTTTATGTAGAGAAATAAAGATAAAATAGGGATGTTAATAAAAAGCAAATTCATGTTTGAAGCATGTGTTTGAAATGGTAGGGTAACCACCAAATGGAAATGTCTAACAAGTAGAGAAGCAGTACTACATGTCAGGAGAGAAGTCAGGGCTAGAGATTTGCTCAAGTGTCTATAAAGAGTACAAGCTGCAACATTTTTTTTAAAAAAGAGCTTTTAACTCTAGCTGATGTGGCTCAGTGGATAGAGCATCGGCCTCTGGACTGTAGGGTCCTGGTTTGGATTCAAGGGCATGTGCCTCTGTTGCATGCTCCTCCCAGCCTGGGCCCTGGTCAAGATGTGTGTAGGAGGCAACCAATCAATGTGTTTTTCTCACATCGATGTATCTCTCTGTGTCTCTTCTCATCCCTTCCACTCTCTGTAAAAAAAAATTTTTTCAATGGACAAATATCGCCGGGCTGGATCCGGCCCGTGGGCCGTAGTTTGCCCACGGCTGTATCTATCTATATAAAAGCCTAATATGCAAAGTGTCCCCTTGGGGGTTTGACCGACCAAAAGTTCAACCACTCTCTATGATGTGTGCTGACCACCAGGGAGCGGCACAGAACAAAGGAAGGCCCCAGTTAGCCCTGATTGCCAACCAGGCCTAGGGACCCTACCCGTGCATGAATTTCATGCACCAAGCCTCTAGTACAGGGGTGGGCAAACTTTTTGACTCGAGGGCCACAATGGGTTCTTAAACTGGACTGGAGGGCCAGAACAAAAGCATGGATGGAGTGTTTGTGTGAACCGATATAAATTCAAAGTAAACATCATTACATAAAAGGTACGGTCTTTTTTTTTTTTTTAGTTTTATTCATTTCAAATGGGCCAGATCCGGCCCGTGGACCGTAGTTTGCCCACGGCTGCTCTAGTAAAAAGTGAGAAGGAGCTTTCAAGCCCAGACAGTGTGGTTCAGTGGTTGAGCATCGACCCATAAACCAGGAGGTCACCTTTTGATTTGCAGTCAGGGCACACGCCCAGGTAGTGGGCTCGATCCCTACTAGGGGACATGCAGGAGGCAGCAATCAATAATTCTTATTGATGTTTCTATCCCTCTCTCCCTCTCCCTTCCTCTCTGAAATCAACAAAAACTTTTTTAAGTGCTTTCAAGGGACTAGCAAAAGGCCAATGACTAAACCTGGGAGAAAGGCAATAGTTGGGGAGCAAGAAGAGATGCTGGTGACTCAGAATCACAAGAGTGTGGAGCTTGGAGGCCAATGTCTTTCAGGAAGGCACTGGCATATCCAGTAAGTCTGAGGCCAAAGGAAGAAGGGAAATATGGCAATGGGAAGTGGCAGGCAATAGGGACAATTGAGGTTTGAGATCTTAGGCATGCAGATCCTAAAGTCAGGCAGACTTGAGCAGTCACCTGGCTCATCCACTTACTAGCTAAGTGGCCTTTGACAAGTTAATCATTTCATCTGATCTTCCTTTTTTTCATCTGTAAAATGGAGATAACAATAGTAACTACCTCATATAGTGGTTGTAAGAGTTAAATAAGGAATAATTAATAAAAACGTACTTAGCAGAAGATTAATGGAAATAACGTTTGTAAAGCTCTGAGCACACTGTCCAGTACCTAGCAAAAATTCACTACATGTTCATTATAACTATCATAATGCCTAAAGATACTATGGGACTGAGTGACAGTGGCAATATTGAAGGAGGGAAGCAGGAGAAAGGAATAGTGGGAGTAACTAAGGAAAAGTTGGAAGAGCTAGAACAGAGAGAGGGTGCACAGCTGGAGTGGCTCAGTTGGTTGAGCATCATCCTGTATACCTGTGCACCAAAGGATTGCAGGTTCGATGCCTGGTCATGGCACATACCTGGGTTGTGGGTTTGATCCCTGGTTGGGGCACATATGAGAGGCAACTGATCGATATTTTTCACAACAATGTATCTCTCTCTCTCACTCTCATTCTTTCTCTCTCTCTCTCTTCCTCTAAGCTTGTCCTCAAGTGAGAATTTAAAAAAATTATCAGAACAGGGGAGGACACTTTAGGAAAAGGAAGGAATCCCTCTTCCTCCAACACAGGAATTTGTTGTTGCCTATTTGTTTTGTATTGCTTGATCATTCATTGCTGTGCAACTTTTTCGAGTATCCAGGACATGTGAATGGACCTGACCAGACACCTTACTGATCTGTTGTGAAACTGCCTTTTTGCCCTTGCTCTCTACCTGAGACTTCATCCCAATGTAAATCATACCTTAATTCATAATGCTATCTATTTAAAAGTCCAATATATGTAATAGATTTATTAACCAAAACTCTTCCATGGCTCCCTCTATTATGTGAAATTTGTATATCATGATCATTAGGTAATTTAGAGGATGCTGACATGGGTGCCGTAATATGTCACCCATACACCATTTTGTATGGTTACAAAGTACTAAAAAACTAATTGTCACCGTAGCCGGTTTTGCTCAGTGGCTAGAGCATCGGCCTGCAGACTGAAGTGTCCCAGGTTCCATTCCGATCAAGGGCACATACCTCAGTTGCAGGCTTGATCCCTGGCCCTGGTTGGGATGCTTGCAGGAGGCAACCAATTGATGTGTCTCTCTCACATTGATGTTTCCCCTATATGTCTCTCTCCCTTTCTTCCATTCTCTCTAAAATTCAATGGAAAAATATCCTCAGGTAAGGATTAATAACAACAACAAAAGTAATTGTCATAACATGAAAGCATTTGGGGGTAACTTCTAACAGAATAAATTTAGGCTGGCCCAGGGTTCAGGTGCTATTGATAGCACACTCCACCTAACTCCCAGGAAGAGGGAAGTCCTTAAGAATATGGATTTTGGCCCAGCGGTATTGTTCAGTGGCTGAACATCAACATATTAACTAGCAGATCACAGTTGGATTCCCTGTCAAGGCACATGCTAGGTTGTGGCTCGATCCCCAGTACAGGGCTTGGGGAAGGCAGCTGATCAATGATTCTCTGTCATCATTGATGCCTCACTCTGAAATCTCAA
>NW_006300369.1:47112-48872 GCF_000327345.1 Myotis davidii
TCTAAGCATAACCAATGGACATAAGACACGGGGGGCAGAGGAGGCTGGGGGAATGTCAAGGACGGGGGGAGGAGACATATGTAATATTTTTTGTAATACTTTAAGCAATAAAACAAAATTAGAAACAAATACCGATCTATCAACAAGTGAATCTAAAAATCAACTGAATAAATAACCTGATGAACAGAATAAACTGGTGAATATAATAGAATCAGGAGCATAGAAAGGGAATGGACTGACTATTCTCGGTGGGGGAATGGGGTGTGGGGGGTGCAGGAAGAGACTGGACAAAAATCGTACACCTATGGATGAGGACCGTGCAGAGGGGATAAGGGCAGAGGGTGGGGAGGGAACTGTGTGGAGGGGAGCTATGGGGGGCAAAAGAGGAACAACTGTAATAATCTGAACAATAAAGATTTAATTTAAAAAAAAAGAACATGGACTTTGGCCCTGGCCATTGTTTCTAAGTGGGTAGAGCATTGGCCTGCACACTGAAGGGTGGTGGGTTCCATTCCAGGTCAAGGGCAGGTACCTGGGTTGCAGGTTCCATCCCTGGTCCCTGTTGGGGTGCTTGCAGGAGGCAAGCAAGCAATGTGTCTGTCACATTGAATCACATCCATCTCTCTCTCTCTCTCTTTCTCTCCCTCCCTCCCTCCCACTTTCTCTAAAAGGTGAGAATTAACAACAACAACTACAAAAAGAACATGGACTTTGCCTAGCTGGCGTAGCTCAGTGGTTGAACACTGACCTATCAACCTGAAGGTCAGAAAACTTTTTTTGGAGTGTGTGGGTCCTCTCACTGGTAACTGCCACCAGGAGACTGTGGTCAGGACACATGCCTGGGCTGCAGGCCCTACTCCCAGCATGGTGCGTGCAGGAGGCAGCCAATCAATGATTCTCATCATTGATGTTTCTGTCTCTCTCTCTCCCTTCCTCTCTGAAATCAATAAAAATTTTTTAAAGACACAGACTTTGAAGCCATATTCTATTCCCAGCTCTGCTTCTCACTAGCTCTGTGACTTTGTGCAAATTACTTAAGCACTATGAATCTGTGTCACCATCTATAAATATAGAACTGATAACACCTACCTTTCAGGGTTGTGGTGTGAATTAAACAAATATATATATATATATATATATACACACACACACATATATATACATATATAAATGTATATATATATATATATCCACATATATATACATATATAAATGTGTGTGTGTGTATATATATATATATATATCCACATACACATTACTCAGGACTGCTTAACACAGAAAGTGTTCAACATGTGTCACTGCCCTTCCTTACACTCTGATTTGAAGCATGTCACCTGACTTCCTTGTGTCTCAATGTGTCCAACCTGCAAAACTGGAGAGATGAAATAATCTATGCTGGTGGTGTGAGGATAAGTACAATTATATGGGAAACTTAAAAACAACAGACGAAAAACCTTTCCTAACCTTCTGGAGCATGGTGAGCTTAAGGCCTGCCCTGGACCACCCACTAATACTATCAAAAGTGTGTGAACTGTGATAGACATTTTCCCAGGGTGAGACAAATGTACTTAATTTTTTTTTAAAAAAGCAAAAGCCACTGAGAGGAAATGAGTGAAAAGGCAGGAGCCAATAAAGAATGGTTGGGGGCGGCATATTTCACAAATCTAGAATGAACGTTCCAAAAATTCATCTGGAATTAAAAAAGACCCCGAATAGCTGCAGCAATCCTGAGAAAGAAGAACAAAGTAGGTGGGATCTCA
>NW_006300369.1:50022-51590 GCF_000327345.1 Myotis davidii
AATCCCCAGAAGGAAGAAGGGGAGGGCGGGGGTAAGGGGAAGAGATCAACTGAAGGACTTGTATACATGTATATAAGCCAAACCAATGGACATGGACAGCAGGGGGATGGGATCGTGAGTGTGCGGGGCGGGAGGTTGCGGGGGGAGGTTGGGGGTTAATGGGGGGGATGAGGATACATTTGTAACACCTTAACTAATAAAAAATAAAAAGAATGGTTGGGGGGAAAGCAAGAGAAGGCCCAGACCATAGGGGGAGGGAGTGGTGCTGGTCCAGGAAAGGGGCCCTGTCCCTCTAGCTGGCAGGGAAGAATGAAGAAAGCTCCAGGCCCATTTTGGGGTTGGCAAAGGAGGGACAGGGGAGCTGAAGAATTTGGAGACAGCTACATTTACACTTTTAAACTTCTTTTGTGAATGGGAGGGTCCTCTCACTGGTAACTGCCACCATAAGACTGTGCTCTACTTGCCCTGTACCCCAGCAGAAGGCCTCTTGTCAATCTAGGTTTCTCCCTCCACATTATCAGGTATTGTCTAAAATAGGAACCTACTATTTTAGAGTATCAACCAGCCATCTCTCCCAGTAAACAGCCTTTCATCATAGTTAGCAAATTCTGTAGTGAGATAGATTTTTTCAAGGCAGCAGAGTAACACTAGTCAAAAAGTGAGTTGTGTTTTCTTTTTTTTCCTGTCAGAGGGGGCATTTGTTCACAGAAAAGACTTGTTATAGTTTTTCCTATTTTAAATAAATACTTGGATTATTTTTAAGTGTGTGACAACTGCTTTATTTCTGCCTCAGGAATTGATCTGAAAGGGACGCAGGGTCCAGAGCTGCTAGATAGGAAGGTAGGCTAATTCTCTAGGGCTGGAATGGCTAACCTACCTGAAATGCTCCACGTTCAAATCAGAGACTATGTGGTTGGTAGATTTGAACTGGGCCAAGGATCTCCTTGAGGCAAAACGTTCACCCACAGGCAAAGTCCTGCTTACACTCTCTGTCCACCCTTCCTTCAGTTGGTCTGGCTCCAGGAATGGTTCCTGGCTAAATCATACAGATGGGTTTATTGCTTGATCTTGACTGCAACCCATGAGCAGTTAGGTCCTTCCTTTCCCCACCAGCCACTCTCACCAGCCCCTCCAGCCCCCTTTCCTTTGAGAAAGATCTGCCCTCCACATCTGTTGAAAGGGTTCACTAGGAAAGACTGCCACTGTACTTGGCCGGGCTGCAGGGCGTGGGGAGGTCTGGAAGGACAGGGTGGAGGGTTTGGGGGGACGTCAGAGCACGAAGGGACTCAGGCTAGACGCGACCTTGTGCAAGCAGCGTTGAGGCCGGTCAGTCCCCGTCCTCAGCCCCGCCTGCCTCCTCAATTCCCCGGCCCAAGGGCAATTTGGCGCAGTCAGCAGTTTTCAGTGCAGTAAGAATTAAATCGGATTTTCTGGGCTCTCCACTTATCCCCCTTACCTTCTAACCAATAAATCCTCTTAAAGACCTGAGGTGCCAAACAAAAAAACCTGCCAGTGGCCTGGATCGCTGCCGCTGGGAAGAGCCACTTCCTGGTGCACCGGGCGCCAGA
>NW_006300369.1:51750-62223 GCF_000327345.1 Myotis davidii
TCAAAAGCACAATTCGCCCCTTTCCCGGGCGCCGTCCCTCCCAAGCACTTCTCCCCCCTCGTCCCGGGACCCAGCCCACCACCTGCTCCTCGCACTGTCCCATGGATGAATCTGGATTGGATAAGCCTCGAAAATCACAAAGAAATTCGCACTGCAGTGTTAATAGTGTTGACCTACTCTTGGGTGCTTATGGCTTAACTCTTTCAACTGAAAGAAAAGATTTCTAATGGTAGAATTGCAGGTACCAGATCTAAAATGGGTCGGAAGACTAGGAGATGAAGAGGGTTTTCTCAAATCGCAGCCTTATTATAAAAGGCAGCCCAACCCTGGTCGGGTCGCTCAGTTGATTAGAGCGTGGTCCGGATATGCCAGGTTGCAGGTTTGATCCCTGGTCAAGAATTCATAAATAAATGGAATTTTGAAAATCTCTCTCTCTCTCTCTCTCCCTCCCTCCCTCCCGCCTGTCTCTCTCTCTCTCTCTCTCTCTCTCTCGATAATTTTTTTTAAAAAAAAGCAGCCCTATTTTGGACCATAGACTTTTCCAGGCATTCCTTCTCCCTCTATTCTATAATGCATCCTAAAAGTATTATGTTATGACAAGATAACTATGGTTTCTTAAGTGGATCCCAGGCAAGGCTACTAAATACTAAAACACCAGGGAAATAATATTTTTCTTCAACTGCAAAACTCAGAAGGAGGCCAGAGACAACTAGTTCATTTACCAGCTCCTAGACTACATTCAACGACTCCTCTAATTTTTTGAGGAGTCAGGAGCCCAGCCAAATGAGTAAGGGAGAGAACATTGAAAGATGCACACATGTATGTGCTGTAAAAAATGTTGCTTTAGTGGAATAAATTTACAGCAAGTGAACCTATGTTTAATTACACTTAATTTTTATGCCCAATACTGATTGGGCTTTAAATGGAAAGCCTCGATAGTCAACATTTCATTTATTTATTTATTCAGAGCATAATGTACCTCTTATGTGCTAGGCAATGCACTAGCCCTAGTGAGTACAGCAATAAATTAAACATGGACTAGCACCTCAAATAACAGCAAACATTAAGTCAGCTAGACCAAGGCTCAACGCCCAGATCTGCCACTTATAAGCTGTGTGAACTTGGGCAAGTTACTTAATTGTTCAGTTTTCTCATCTGAAAAAAATGTCCATAATTGCACTTATCTTGTGATAAAGATTAAATAATTTAATGCATGCAAAGTGCTTAGAGCAGAGTAAGCACACACTCAATAAAGGTTAACTAGTATCATTCAAAAATAATTTCATATACTGTGTATGCATATGCACACATGCAGGCACATGCATGTCTACCTTTTTTTAAAAAAAAAATAGATCCTTTACTTCCTGTTGTAAAGGCTTGACCTGGTAAATGCTTGACTCAAATGCTGGTCGTCTTAACTGCTCTCATGGCTCTTAAGCACAATTGGAGCTCAGACCACCGCTTTGGGTTTCTTAGCCTGAATAGCCCTATCAAGTGAGACCAGGCTAGAGAATGCACCTTTGGATCCCTTTTCCCTTTCTCTTCTTTTAGTCCCCACTTATGGGGATAGCCGCCAGCTCTACTCCTTTCCTTTGTGGATGAAACAGGCCACATGCTGACCTGACAAGCTCTGGGGAGGCCTGCATGGCAGTTTTGCAGACTCGAGACCTAGGGTAACCACAAAGGATGATCTGAAATTAAACTTTAACTAAAAGCAGTTATGGTGGGCAGTTGCGTCCTAGGCCAGTACCTTCATTGATAAGGTCAACTGAGCCAATCTGTCTTTTTGCATCTATGATAACATGTCCTTTGGATGGCTGGTAATCTATCACCAATGAATTTCATGAAACTCACCTATGTCCCTCCTTTGATTGCAATGTATAAATACAATTGTAGCCCCGCCATTCTTCGGAGCATTATCTCAATTCATTGAGGTTCTGCTTCCCGGCATATGTCGACAGTTTGGCTCAAATAAACTCACAAAAATTCTTTACAGGTTTCAATGGGTTTTTTTACATTAACACCTTGCCCCTTCTTCCCCTTTCTTCTCCCCTTGACTTTCTGCTCCTTTAACATTTCTCATCTTAGATTCCTTTGTTGCACCTTGCAAAGAGACATGTGCCCAGTAGGAGCTCAATAAATATCTGATTAATTGAACTGACCTTGTCTACTGAAAGGGAAAGGGCTTATCTTCAGTCACCCCTCCTCCCCACTTGTTCTGGGCATCGAAGCAAACTTATTTAAAGCAGGTCTGTCATTGGGGAAGGCAGACCCTGAGGGGAAAGACAGAACAGATATTAAGGAAGCTATAATGTAATCATTTAGCCATTAACCCTTTTATATCCATTTAACCTGATAAAGCAGGGTGTGTGTTTTTTTTATAAAAGAGAAACCATTACCTTTGTAAGAGGGGAAAGAAATACCCCATATTATAGAAAAGGTTAGACTCTTTAACCAGTGACAAGTGAATAAATGGACATGTCATAGTGTTATTGCTGGGGAGCACTCTGTTTCCCCCTCTGCTGTCAGTAGAAGTGAGCTTCTTGCAATGTCATCAGAAGAGGAATTTTCTGAGATTCACACAGGAGAATGAATGGTATTTATTTGCATGAAATTAAACCCGTGAGTTTCCAAGGTCCATCTCCCTCTGTCCTGCCAAGGAAAAGCTCCAGCTGTGTCTTCCCCAGAGCTAGGATTAAAGCCATTCCCACTCCATATTTGCACAGACCAGACCAGCATAAGGCTAGCTTTGTTTGTGTTCCCAGCTGTAGTCCATTGCATGTGGGGTCTGCATGGCCAGGGGCCATGTAGGGTCTAGGGCCACATGTCTATGAATGTAACTGGGGTGAGTGCAAGGAAGCAGGGGCAAAGCCAGAGGAACAAGAGAAAAAGAATTCCTTTGTCTGGGGATTTTAATCTTCTAAGATTTCCCCAGTTTGTAGTAGCTCCACCCTCTTTGGCCAATTATCTTTGTTCCAGGGCAGACTGATAGGTAGGTATCTTCCCTATATCCAACTTAACTGCATTTTCATCCATCTTCCCCTTACCCCAGTAATATGCAGGGAATAGACCAGTGGTTCCCCGGGGAATATGAAATTGCTGCTTCCTGGTGAAGTTGGCCAGATGACTGTTTTTATAACATCTGGCCTTCTCTTTGCTCCTTCCTATTATTAACTAGCTAATTACAACAGTAACAATAGGTGCTAAACAATATAATTAAATTAAATAAGAACTGAAACCAAGATAAACTTTGCTTAACTTTATCAGTAAATCAAATCACAACAAAATGAAGACTCTAGAAATTTGTCAAACATGCTCATTTTTGCCCTAGCCAATTTGGCTCAGTGGATAGAGCAACAGCCTGTGAACTGAAGGGTCCTGGGCACATGCTCAGGTTGTAGGCTCAATCCCCAGTGAGGGACATGCAGGAGGCAGCTGATCAGTGATTCTCTCTCATCATTGATGTTTCTACCTCTCTCTCCCTCTCCCTTCCTCTCTGAAATCAATAAAAAACTATTTTCTTTATTAAGGTATTACATATGTGTCTTTATTGCCCCATTGCCCCCTAACACCCCACTCATGCCCTCACCCCCTGTTGTCTGTGTCCATTGGTTAGGCTTATATGCATGCATACAAGTCCTTTGGTTGATCTCTCCCCCTTACCCCCACCCTCCCCTACCTTCCCTCAGAGGTTTGACGGTCTAATTGATGCCTCTCTCTCTCTGGATCTGTTTTTGTTCATCAGTTTATGTTGTTCATTATATTCCATAAATGAGTGAGATCAGGTGATCTTTATCTTTCTCTGACTGGCTTATCTTGCTTAGCATAATGCTCTTCAGTTCCAACCATACCGTTGAAAATGGTAAGAATTCCTTCTTTTTCACTGCAGCATAGTATTCTATTGTGTAGATGATCCTACTTCTAGGAATATATCCTAAGAAACTAGAAACACCAATCAGAAAGGCTATATGCACCCTCTATGTTCATAGTGGCACAATTTACCATAGCTAAGATTTGGGAACAGCCTAGGTGCCCATCAGCAGATGAGTGGATTAAACATGTTCATTTTGTCCAAGCAAAACATTTCCAAGGGCTATGGCATTAGCTCTCAGAAATAACATGTATTAAAATCACTTGGCAGTTATGGCTAGTTTGGTTCCACTAACCATGTTCCTCAGGTGTGCTTCCCTTCCAACTAGGACTGTATTAGAGGCTAAAAGACATGCCCTCTAAATTGTATGGGCTGATAAAAAGATAAGATACACAAAGTGAGAATATGCAACAATGGGTTTTGATAATTCTAGGAAAGCAGTGATCTTCTTAGCAGTCAGAGAAGGAAGAAAATGTGAGAAGTGAGTTAAATGCATAGGTTTGAATAACCTGAAAGGAGGTGGGGGCAGAAGCATGAAAACAGAAATGAGCAGTATGTGTCCCGAGGCCCATGAGGAGGCAGGTCTGGCTGGCTAGGAGAGTGGTTCCAGAATAACTGGAGATCCAGCTGATCAGATGAATAGTTCCAGGAAGATAATGAAGGCTCTGGAGTGCTGAGCTGAGGGGTTTGATCTAGTTCCTTAACAATTGGCAGCTAATGAAGAGTTTTTCATGAGATGTTTCTGGAAGAGAATCCTAGTAGGTATGTGTAGAACAGATTTTAAGGTACAGTGAACTGGAAGCTGAGGAAAACTGCTGCAGTCATCCAGATGGGAGGAACTAATTCTCTGTAGAAAGGCCGGCCACACAGCATCTGTAAGAACTTCTCAAAATGTGGATGGGGGCTTTTCTGCAATGTAATTGGCTGGGTGAGTGTAACAAATGAGGGCTCTTGAACCCCATCTCACACCTATGGAATCCAAATCTCAGGGGGTAAGGCTTAGGAATAGCTGGGTTTTTAACAAGCATCCCAGTTGATGCCCATTGAAATTTCAGCCTACCACCATGCATCAACTGAACTTCCAGATGAATTAGTTGAAGGTAAAAGAACTCAAATCATAAAATCCCTAAAATAAAATATAGATGATTATGCTGAATTGTGGATGGAAGAGGACTTTTTAAAATGAAAAGAAGTTAAAAAAACACACAAAACCTATCATGTAGGTAGATTTTAATACATAAACCTTAAAAACTTCTCTATGACAAAAATGTAATTAACAAATTAATAAACAGCAAACAAACAGAACAAGATATACAGGTATGGCAAAGAGTCATTATCTTTACTATATAAAGAGCTTATATAAACTGATATGAAGAACAAGACCTCAATAGAGACCTTGGCAAAGGCACCAAGAGATAATTTCCAAGAAAATAAATATAGGGTAGGCACACAGTCCTTGGGGCATGCCCACTCAAATATCCTTTTTGAGTAAATTATATTTCTCCTAAACTCTAAGGGACCCCATGAGACTTGCAACCATGGGAGCAATGGGCAGCAGCAGCTCATCCTGGGATAACCCCCTATCTCCAAGGCGACCTTTTCTCTGACTTTCCAGTGAGCCAATGCAGCCCCCGCCTAGGCTCCCTCCTGGTGCTTCTTTTATAGTAGGCCCTTCCTTGTTTCACTATCTCCAGCTTTAAAAAAACATACTCTCAAAAATAAAAATTTAAAAAAGAAAAGAAATATAAGGTAAAGTGCTTTGTTCTAACTCACTGGTAAGAACAGAAGACACAAATTACATCAAGTAGATAATATTATTTTACATATCAAACTGATGAAGATTTAAAAAGCACTGATAAAAAACTAAAAAATAAAAAAGCACTGATATTACTCAAGTTATATAGACAGTGACACAGGCACTCTCACACATTGCTGGCAGAATTGTGAACTGATACCCTTCCCAGAAAGCAATTAGAATCAAGAGCTTTTAAAATTTTCATAACATTTATCCCAGAAATTTCTAGGAATCTATTCTTAAGGAAGTAGAGATGTGGATAAAGAAATATGCCCAAATAGTTTCAGGGTCAAAAATAAAAACCATCTTCAAGATTTTAAGAGAAAAGTGGTGGCTGAATAGGCAGAAGTATTGTGCACCTCCTCCTGGGGCCAGGCTGGAAAGGCAGCTAAATCAGAGAACATCTACCTGGAATTAACAAATTAGACACAGCTGAGGAGATAATTTTCAACAAGGAAGGGCAGAGGACACCTAGAGAAAGCTGCTTGCCAGCCATAACCCATGTGGAACCAGCACTGTGCCCTGGCACTAAGTGGCGCAATAACTCCCTGCAGGCTCCCAGACATCAGCAGTGAGCACTCACCAGAGTGACCTCCTGCACCAGGCCTCCTCAATAGCTTGCCAGGACCCAGGATGCCAGGACCTGGCTCCAGAACCCTACAGTGAGTACAAGCCAGGGGGACACCTGTGTCCCAACACTGCCCTGGGCCCCAGAAGCATGCTGCTAGCCCAGTGGTCGGCAAACTGCGGCTCAGCAAACCGTGGCTCTTTGATCCTTGAGTGTGGCTCTTCCACAAAATACCAGCTCTTCCGCAAAATACTGACTTCTGCGCATGGACCACGAAATTTCAATCACACTGTACGTGCGCGCCCGCATGTGATATTTTGTGGAAGAGCCACACTCAAGGGGCCAAAGAGCTGCATGTGGCTCATGAGCCGTGATTTGCAGACCACAGTGCTAGCTTGACACAGAGCCATCTGGTGCCTGCTCCACCCCAAGCCCTGGGACCTGCTGCTAGAGTGACCCAGAGCAACCCAGCCCATTCCCCACTCCAGGCCACAGGAGAGCACAGATTGTGTGACCCAGAGAAACCTGTGCCTGCTTCACTCAGGGCCCCAGGAGGGGTGACCCAGAGCAACCCAGCATGCGCCTCACTCCAAACCACACGAGAGCACTGCAGGGGCAATCTGGTGTGCCCAGCCAGGGGCCACAGGACTGCGCTGCATGGGCACTGCCAGAGGTATCTAAGGCACCAGCCTGCTATGGCTGCCAGGCCCCCACAGTGAATTACATACCAGAGGGCATTGGGTCCTGACAGAGAGTTGCACACCAGAGGAGCTGTGCATGTGCACCCACCACCCAGAGCATCTGAAGTGGACAATTGATGGACCAGATTAGTGGGAGAAGAGATACAACTCAGAGCAGAAACAATAAAGATATGAGACTCAAGGCAGAACCAGCCTCTGGGCTAACAATTTGTGGATCATTGGCCTAATAGAGTCTTCAACCTCTCAAACCCCAAGCAGGGTGCCCAGGGCCAGAGAGAGACAGAAAAATGGGGAGACAAAGAAACAACTCCCCAAGGAAAGAAAAGGAGGAAGAGCCAGAAAAGGAATTAAATGAAATGGAAGCAAGCAATATGTCAGAGAAAGAATTCAGAGTAAGGGTCATAAAGTTCCTAAACTGACTGGCAGAGAAAATTACCAACATAAGTAAGAATCAAGAGGAAATGTAGAATGATATAGCCACAATAAAAAACATAATGGAAGGTTTCAACAGTAAGCTAGAAGAAGCAGAGGACTGAATTAGCGAGTTAGATGACAGGGTAGAAAAAAACACACAATCTGAACAGCAATTGGAGAAAAAACTAGAAAGCAGAGGAGAGCTTAAGTGAGCTTTGGGACAACATGAAACAACGTAACATCCATATAATTGGGGTGCCAGAAGGACAAGAAGAGGAGCAAGAGAAAGAAAATTATGAAAAGACCAAAAAAAAAAAGAGGAACAAGGATTAGAAAACCTATTTGAAGAAATAATGACAGAAAACTTACCTTATTTGGGGAAGAAAATATTCACACAAGCACAGAGGGTCCCCAAAAAGATCAACCCAAAAAGACTCACACCAAGACATGTCATAATTACAATGGCAAATGTTAACAACAACGAGAGATTCTTAAGGGCTGCAAGAGAGACAGAGAGTTACCTATAAGGGATCTCCCATTAGATTATCAAATGATTTCTCAACAGAAACTCATCAGGCCAGAAGGGAATGAAATGAAGTATACAAAGTGATGCAAAACAAGGAACTGAATCCAAACCAAGGCTATCATTCAAAATTGAAGGTAAAATCAGGAGCTTCACATATGAAAAAAAAGACTAAGGGAGTTTATTACTACCAAGCCAGCAATGCAAGAAATGCTAAAGGGACTATTGTAAAAAGGAGAAATAGAAACGGAAGAAGGAACACAAGCATAAAGAATAAAAATGGCTACAAACAAGTACTTATCAATATAACCTTAAGCGTAAATGGATTAAATGCTCCAATCAAAAGACGTCAGGTGGCTGAATAGATTAAAAAAAAAATGACCCATATATATGTCATCTACAAGAGACCGACCTCAGAACAAGGGATTCACACAGACTGAAAGTAAAGAAATGGAAAAATATTTTTCGGGCAAATGGAAATTAAAAAAAAAAAACTGAGGTAGCAATACTTATTTCTGACAAGACAGACCTCAAAGTGAAGGCCATAACAAGAGACAAGGAAGGCCACTTTGTAATACTAAAGGGATCGATAAAACAAGTGGATATAACTCTGATAAACATATATGCACCCAATATAGGAGCACCCAAATACATAAAAATACTTCTGGAAGATATCAAGGGAGAGACTGACAGCAATACAATCATAGTAGGGGACTTTAATACCCCATTGATATCACTGGATAAATCTTCTAGACCAAAAAAATTAACAAAGAAACAGAAATCCTAAACAACTCAGTAGATCAGATGGGACTCATTGACATCTTCAGAACATTTCACCCCAAAGCAATGGAATATACATTCTTCTCAAGTGCACACGGGACATTATCAAAGATAGACCACATATCGGGACACAGGCAGTCTCTTCGAATTCAAGAAGATAGAAATCATATCAAGCATTTTCTCAGACCACAATGGCATAACATTAGAAATCAACTAAAATAAAAACAATTTAAAAATCAAACACTGGGAGGTTAAATAGCATGCTATTAAACAATGATTGGGTTACCAAAGAGATCAAAGAAGAAATAAAAAGCATCCTGGAAACAAACGACAATGAAAACACAACAATCCAAAATCTATGGGACACAGTGAAAGCAGTCCTGAGAGGGAAGTGCACAGCTCTACATGTTTACCTCAAAAAACAAGAAAAACTGGTAATAAATTATCTAACCCTACAACTTAAAGAATTATAAAGAGAACAGCAAGAAAAACCCAGAGTAGCAGAAGGAAGGAAATAATAAAGATCAGAGCGGAAATAAACATAGAGACCAAAAAAACCCACAAACAACAACAACAAAACAACAATACAAAAGATGAATAAAATCAAGGGCTGGTTCTATGAAAGGATAAACAAAACTGATGAACCTCTACCTAGGCTCACCAAGAAACAAAGAGAGAGGACTAAAAAAAAAAAAAATCAGAAATGAAAGAGGTGAAGTAACATCTAAAAACAGAGACATACAAAGAATTAAAAAAAAATACTACAAACAACTCTACTCCAACAAACTGGACAACCTAGATGAAATGAACATATTGTTAGAAAAATACAATTTTCCAAAAGTTAATCAGGAAGAATAAAAAAAATCTGAATGGGATGATAACTATTGATGAAATTGAAACAGTAATCAGAATGCTTCCAGCAAACAAAAGCCCTGGACCAGATGGCTTCACAGGGGCGTTTTACCAAACATTCAAGGAAGAACTAAAACCTATCCTCCTCAGACTACTACAAAAAATTCAAGAGGAAGGAACACTTCCAAACTCAGTCTATGAGGCTAGAATTACCTTAATTCCAAAACCAGTTAAAACACAACAAAAAGAGAACTACAGACCAATATCCCTGATGAACATAGATGCTAAAATCCTCAACAAAATTTTAGCAAACTGGATCCAGCAGTATATTAAAAAGATCATACTCCATGATCAAGTGGGCTTTACTAGGTATGCAAGGTTGATGCAATACCTGCAAAACAATAAGCATGATAAATCACATAAACAAATTGAAAGATAAAGATCACATAATCAGATCAATAGATGCTGAAAAAGCATTTGATAAAATCCAGCACCCATCTATGATTTAAAAAAAAACACCTCTCAACAAAATAAGAATAGAGGGAACATAGCATAATAAAAGCCATATATGGCAAACCTACAGCCAACATCATATTCATTGGGCAAAAACTACAAGCGTTTCCCTTAAGATCAGGACCAAGACAAGGATGTCTGCTTTCACCACTCTTATTTAACATAGTACTGGAAGTCCTAGCCACAGAAATCAGACAAGAAGAAGAAATAAAAGGCATCCAAATTGGAAAGAAAAAGGTAAAATTGTCATTATTTGAAGAAACTGTATATAAAGTAACTTAAAGATTCCACAGACAAAAAAAAACTTTTAAAACTGGTAAATAAGTTCAGTAAAATTGCAGGATGCAAAATAAAACCCAAAAATCGGTTGCATTTTTATACACCAATAATGCACTATCAGAAAGGAAACTAAGAAAACAATCCCATTTATAATTACATCAAAAAATAAATAAAATA
>NW_006300369.1:62569-63383 GCF_000327345.1 Myotis davidii
TGGAATTTAAAAAAGCCCCTGAATAACCACAGCAATCCTGAGAAAGAAGGACAAAGTTGGAGGGATCACAATACCAGATATCAAGCTATATTACAAAAAAAAAAAAGCCACTGTTCTCAAAATAGCCTGGTACTGACGCAAGAACAGACATAAAGACCAATGTACCAGAACAGAGAACTCAGAGATCAACACAAGCCATTATGCTCAATTAATATTTGACAAAGGAGGCAAGGTCATACAATGGAGTCAAGACAGTCTCTTCAATAAATGGCCTTGGGAAAATTGGACAGATACATGCAAAAAAATGAAACTAGACCACCAACTTACACCATACACAAAAATAAACTCAAAATGGATAAAAGACTTAAACATAAGATGAGAAACCATAAAAATCTTAGAAGAATCTATAGGTAGCAAAATATCAGACATATGTTGTAGCAATATCTTTACCAATACAATGGAAACTAAGAAGAAAATAAACATATGAGACAACAAAATAAAAAGCTTCTGCACAGCAAAAGAAACCATCAACAAAACAAGAAAGCCCACTGCATGAGAGAACATATTTGCGAATATTATATCCGATAAGGTTTTAATCTCCAAAATTTATAGGGAACTCATACATCTTAACAAAAGGAAGATAAACAATCCAATCAAAAAATGGGTAAAGGACCTGAATAGATACTTTTCGAAAGTGGACATATAAAAGGCAAGAGACATATGAAAACATGCTCAAAGTCACTAATGATCCGAGAGATGCAAATCAAAACAACAATGAGGTACCATCTCACACCTGTCAGAATGACTATCTTTA
>NW_006300369.1:63800-74075 GCF_000327345.1 Myotis davidii
GGGCGGGGGGTAAAAGATTAACTGAAGGACTTGTATGCATGCATATAAGCATAACCAATGGACACAAGACAGTGGGGGCTAGGGGAGGCCGGGGGAAGGTCAAGGAGGAAAAAAAGGAGACATATGTAATACTCTTTGTAATACTTTAAGCAATAAAACAAAATTAAAAGAAGAAAGGATATATGCACCCCTATGTTCCTATCAGTGCAATTTACCATGTCTAAGATTTGGAAACAGTCTAAATGCCCATCAGTAGATGAGTGGATTAAAAAACTGTGGTATATCTACAAAATGGAATACTACTGTACTGTAAAAAAGAAAGAACTCTTACCATTCGCAACAGCATGGACGGCCATGGAGAGCATTACGCTAAGCGAAATAAGCCAGTCGGAGAAAGGTAAATATCACATGATCTCACTCATTTGTGGAACATAATGAACAACACAAACTGATGAACAAAAATAGATCCAGAGACATAGAAGCATTAAACAGATCTTGAAAACTCAGAAGAAAGGCAGGGGAGGATGGTAAGAGGGCTAAGAGATCAACCAAAGGATTTGTATGCATGCATGTAAGCATAACCAATGGACACGACAGTAGGGAGGTGAGGGCATGTGCTGAGGGGTAGGAGTGGCCAGGGAGAGGTCAATGGGGGGGAAAGGAAGACATATGTGATACTTTAAATGATAAAGAATTAAAAAAATAAAAAGCATCTTTAATGTCCAACATTAGATAAATGGGGAATGGTTACATAAAATATGGTCTTTCCATAAACTATTGCAAAGCCACTAAAATTACATTCATGGTATGGCGTTAGAAGTCAGGATGTCACCATTACCTTTATTTTTAAAATATATTTTTTATTGTTAATAGTATTATAGATGTCTCCCATTCCCTCCCCCCTTTAACCCTATCTGCCCAGCCTCTACCCATCCCCAGGTCTTCACCACCCTCTTGTCCGTTATTTTTAAAAATGTTTTTATTAATTTTAAGAGAGAGAGGAAGGGAGAAGGAAAGAGAAAGAGAAACATCAATGTGAGAGGGAAACATCTATCTGCTTAGGCAGCCCCCTCATAGGAATGGAGCCTGCACCTGGGCATGTGCCCTGACTATGAATCTAACCAGCAACTTTTTGGTGCATGGGACAATGCCCAACCATCTGAGCCACATCAGCCAGGGCTATCATTACCTTTAGGGAGTGGGATGATTGGCAGAGGGCATTAGGGGGCTTCTGAGAGCTGGTAATATTCTGGATTCTGGTTATACAGGTGTGTTCACTTTGTGAAAATTTATTGAGTTGTACTCTTTGGATATGTATACTTTTCTGTATGTATGTTATTCTTCAATAAAAATGTTACTTAAAATTGTGTCTTTGAAAGTTTGTAGTAACATGGAAATATGTGAGGAAGGCAACATTAAGTTAAAAAGGTAAAATAAAGAATTGTGCATTTAGTGTAATCTGAAGTTTGCAAATAAAAAATGCATTAAAAGGCAATATGCTGAGTGTTTAATTTAGATACTGTTTACTCTAGATAGTGAGCTTGAGGGTGATTCATTTTTTGACTGCTTTTTCATTTCTATACTTTCCAATTTTTCTTCAACGGACAGGCATTACATTGATAATAAGAAAAAGTAAAATATCAGAGAAAAATGTGAATTGATGAATCGTGGTGAAAACCCCATAGTCCAGACTGTAAAACTGAGAACTAGATTTGATCAATTCCTGTGGAAGTGATTTAGACTCTTAGGGACTAATGTACTCTGAGGATTTATAGGGGACTGACTTTCAAGCCAGATGCCAGTGAAAAATATAGTTTTTAGTGACTGAAATATTCTTATCTCCTTTCTGGGGTTATACCTACCAGCTATTAATGTACCTGAGAAACCAAACTAGCAATCAGAAGGTCACTTGCAATTTGAACACATGGAGCTGAATGGTTTTGAGGGCTCTTTGACTGGGTTATTTGTAACACATCTACCAGACTGGTGTTCCAGTTACTTGAACAGAGCTGGACAAACACTGACTCTCCCATGTTCTTTTTTCCACTGTCTCTAACTAGTTACCAGAATCTTCTGTCATTACAATATTACCTGCCTCCTATCCTCATTACATGCTACAGTTGCCAAGGTAACAGCTCATTTAACATGAATTACATTCTAAGTTGGTAGCTCCCAGGTGAGATATTGGGAAGCATCTTAATTTCATTGGCAGAATATCTATAAATTATATTTACAATAAGTTGCTTGGGGGAAGAGTTAAAGATGGCTAGTTTCAACTACAGTGAACTTTAAAAAATATTTTTCAATTTGAAGAGTCATCATTTCCTGATTTATGTGTCTAAATCAGGAAATATATCTCTTAGGTGTGGAGATGCATATTACTTTTGGGGCCTTTCGGTTCATGATAAACATCAAGGGAGTTTTTTTGCTTTTGTTTGTTTGTTTTTTGTTTATTTTTATCAAGGGTTTTGACAATAGTACTTCGGAAAATGGCACTGGCACTTAAAAAAATAGGAAAATCATCAAGGGAGTCTTTTGGGAGAGGGAGATGATAGTGAAACATTGAGTGAAAGTCCAGTGGGCATGTAGAGAATGATTTACATAATAGAAAAACTCTTATGTTGTATGTGGGATGAATTACCCTGGAAACCGTCACCAAACTACCTAGCTACCTTTATGTTCTGGTTTCTAGGGTAACAGATATTTACTACCTCAGATGTACATGGCTGGTGCTGATGTTCAATTTCTCACTTAATAAGATCCCAACCTTTTGCTTTTTATAGTGCTAAAATTTGCAATTAAATGTCAATAGCATTCTGACTATGGCCCTCATCCCTCAAGGCTAAATATAGAGAAATAACATGGAGACATCTGTCCCATGTCCTGCTGCACACCAGAATGCTATCAGTATATGGACTTCAACTTCATGCCTTGACTCAGCATCAAGGGCCCAAATTCTGTAACAACTGAGGGGCTATAATTTCACTCCTCTCCAAATCACCATCCTCAGCTGCTTATCTTTCTTTCCTGATGCTATGCACCTGTTATTTCTTTTAAACGCAATTGTTAGGTTGGAATAGATTGCTTTTAAATTGCCTCCATTTATGTTCAACAATTCTGTGAAGAAACTGGTAGATTAAATACTTTTGTCCCATACCCATTGAGTTTTAAGATGCATTTTGGTTTCTGATCTTATAGTAATTAGGATATTTTCCAAAGGAATTCAATCACATTGGAAATGAAAGTGATTATCCAGAACTGTCCTTATGATAATAATACAGATTCAACATTTATTGAATCCTTACTCTGTACTTTGTGCTGTGCTGAGTGATCTAGGTGCATTATCCCATGTAAGTACCTATTTTATAGATAAGAAAATTGGTAGTTGTATTTTACAGATGAGGTAACTGAGACTTAGAGAGGGATCAGTAGTTTGCCCAACGTCACATAGCAGGTAGTGTAATCAGAACTTGAATTCAGCTGTCTGGTATCTGTATCCCCACTTGTAATATTTTTATTTTTGACCAGCAGTTCCAAAATTCTAGTGTGCATAAAAATCCCTGGAGGGCTTATTAAAACAGACTGCTGGGTCCTATCTCCAGAGTTTCTGATTTAGTGGGTCTGGGGCAGGGCCTGAGAATTGGCATTTCTAACAAGTTTCTAGGTGATGCTGATGTTTCTGGAGTAGAGGACCTTCACTCTGTACTCCATGGCCTCCAGTCAAGGGCATAAAAGACTACAGGAACAATGAAACAAAGCAGGCTTGCTCTCTCCTCATGGGTCAGTGCTCAGGGATCCTGGTAAAGATCTGATGTTTGGGTTTCAGTTGCTGCCTCTGCCTCTCCAGGAAGACCAGACAACTGGCTAGAAACTCCACCATGGGAGAGAACACAGCACATAGGCAGTGCTCACAGGACATAATATATCTAGAAAGGGCTGGACATATCTGGGTTAGGCTCAGATTCCAACATAGTCCTGACAGCTACAAAAAGCTGATGCATGTACAATATGATCTTGTTTTTCTTTTGGAAGCAACTCAAAGAGTTAAAGTAGAAGAACAGTATTTTCCTAGTATAGCTGTTTTCCAGTTGGGATTATGATACAACTGACACATTCAGTCTGATGCCACGTAGGGTCTGAATTAGCACTACCTGTGAAGCTGCGGAAAGAGCCATTGCCGTGCAAACAAACTCTCCTCAAAGCTTGTTGTTCACACTTACCTTATAAATAACATATGTTGCCTTCATCAGACAGAGAGAGGCATAAGTATAGCATAAAACTCACCCCACCATAAACTTGTTTCTCACACTTTTCACTCATTTCCCATCATGTACCTTGTATTTCCCTGAGATACAGCTGAGGTCGCTGAGTTTTGAGGCAACAAAGCAGATTGCAGTGTTCATTAGTGTGGCTGCACATTAGAATGACTTGGAAAGCTTTTAAAAAATTAAGTGCTGGTCACCCTACCCCAGACCAATTAAATCAGAATCTCTGTGGATAGGCCCTACTTAGATGCATTGAAAACAAATTTGCAGGTGATTCTGTCAGGCAAGATTAAGAATCAATAATGGTACAAAAAATAGGCTCTGCTGTTGTGCAGACTCAATTTCTACCTCTGCCCCTAATGAGAAGATGACATTGGGCAAATGGCCTACCCTCTCAGAGCCTCAATTTTCCCATGGGTAAAGATAGGCATAATAATAGAACCCATTTGACTTGTTTCATACTGCTGTCTCTGAGGATTGAATGGACTGGTGTATGTAGTGCATTATAATTGTACAATGCCTAGCACAGAATGATCACTCACTAGATGGTAGCTAGTGATAAAATTAAAGCATCCCACTTTAGCCTACATAAATCTCACAATCTTTCGGTTAGATTTTAGAACCACTATGATAAGGTAAATGACTCTTCAGAACATCTACCTTGCAAACCTCTCCCATAACAAATGTGAAAAGTGATGCTTCTTTGGATGAGACAACAAGTAAAAGCAAACCAAAAACAAAGTAACCCTAATACTCTAAGAGACCAACCCACAAAGTGCCTTAAGGAAATAATAGACCACTTGGGATCCTCAGACCACATTTTGACAACCACTGAAGAATGCAAGATGGTCTACACTGTAACTGGCGGCCTCATTAGCTGTCACCAAGAATTTCTAGAGTATTCAGGGGTCATAATACAAAAAAACCCCTTAATATCTGTTGCCTGTTACCTTACAGGATTTACACATTTATATTACCTCTTTACCTTCTGGTGGCATGTGAGTTTGTGACGCCTGGTACAGAAACCACCCAGAGACCTTTACAGTTGAAGCAAAAACCTACAAATATCTAAGTGGTAGAAAGGATTTAAGGAGAGAGATGTATCAAGAACAGAATGTCTGCCCTGGCCCGGTAACTCAATTGGTTAGAGGATCATTCTGATACACCAAGGTTGCAGGTTCAATCCCCAATGAATGCTTAAATAAGTGAAACAAAAAATCTCTCTCTCTCTCTCTCTCTCTCTCTCTCTCTCTCTCTCTAAATATCAATAAAATTTTTTTAAAAAAAGAAAAACAAAGAACAGAATTTATCAGGCCCTAAGAGACATCAAAGAGGGTTACCTCTTCGAGGGACCAGATATTAGATCTCAGTATAGTTTAAAGTTAAGTTTAAAAATCTAGTGTTCTATCTTACCTCCAGAGCCAAATAAAGATAAAATTGCAATCTCATGGTGAGTCTCTGCTAGTAGCCAAAGATAAGGCACATGAGAGTCACATTCATTACATCCCGGGCAGTATCTTTCAAAGGAAATCTGGTTTATGTCTATAAGTATAATTCTTTAATGTGATAATAAAATGGTCCAGGGTGAATGTAGAGCCTCCAGTTGAGGGAGGTGCAGAGGGGAAATGAAAGGAGGCTGCTGGAGAAAGGACAAGGCACTCACTTCCATCCCCACCTGCTTGTTGAACAGGATTCCCTTCTGTTCTTATAGAACAAAGGCAGCTGTACAGATCTCCACCCAATACAGGACCCCCCCCTGTATTCCCCCACACATGGTCTGAGCCTGGTGGCTATAAACAAAAACATCAATAGCACCAGGGCCACACCACCCATCACCTCCCTCACACATGCACACACCACTCAGTGATAGGTTGGATGCAAGGAACTGCAGGATCCAGGGGTGAGCCCTGAAGACCCTAAAGCACCAAGGGTTTACCTTTACCCAGGTAGAATTTTTTAAAAAAATTACTTGTTATTTATTTATCTTCATTACCATTTATCCCCTCTTCCACCTCCACCTATCCCTCTCCGCCCCCTGCAATCATCACACTGTTATCTCTTGCCCTATGTACTTGAAACAAAAGGCCATGAAGGTTTGTGAGTTATGCTGCTGCTGAGGTCAGACACTGCTTTGATATGCAGGGAGAATTTGAGAAGTGCTTAGTAAGAGAAAATAAATTGATTTGTCAAGTTCTTTCTCTCTCAATAACGATAAATTATTTCATAATATTGTTTCCCAGTACTAACAAGCATTGGCTTTCTTGCTTCTCTTTGTGTTTTAAGTCATGCTTCCTTGACAGTATGGTAAGTGGGCCTCCATTTTTCACTCTTGCCCCAGGCCAAGCACATGTTAGAAGCTGGCCTGTAGCTAACACAATAAGATGTGAGAAAAGGAATGTGGTATAACTATTGGAAGGGAGACAAAATCATCATTATTTGCAGCCAATTCAGTTGCCTATACAGAGAACACCCAAGGGAATCAATTGAAACACTCATAGATTTAACAAGAGAGTTCAGAAGATATAGCAAAGTGGCTGAATACCAGTCAATAATTTTCCTGTAAGCTAGCAGCAACCAGTTAGAGATATAATAGATAAAAAATCCATTCATGATTTTAAAAAATAGCATAAAGTCCCTAGGAATAACTTTTTAAAAATGACTAGATTATACAAAGAATAAACAAGGATATTTGTATATCTCTCAGCAACCAAGATTTAAATAAATGAAAATTGATACCATAATTCTGGATGGGAAAACTGTATTTTATAAGAGAGCAACTTTTAAAAAATTACATGTTTAATTCAAGCTAGTCAAAATTCAATGTTATTTTACCTTGATAAAGTGATTCTAAAGTTCACCTAAAAGAATAAATAGGAGAGAATGGCAAATAATTTTTGAAAAAGAATAATAATGATGGAAGACTTGGATAGTAAAAGGTATACTAGGCAAGATAGTAAAATGTATACATAGTTATAATGTCTAAAACATATTAGTGCTGTAACAAGAATCAAAAAAGAAATAAGTTGGACAGAAAAAAAGCCTTGGGATTGATCTACTAAAAAGACAAGAACCTGATATACAATAACCGAAGTATCACAAACCAATGAGGACTGAATTAGTCATCAGTAGTAAATGTAAAAAAAAAAAACAACCCACATATGACAGCTTTAATGAAATATAGGCAAATGTTTACTCCTAAGACTGGGAAAACCTTTCTAAGCATAAAAGCAATGGAAAAAATCATAAAAGCATTGCTAGAGTTGACACCATCAAATTTATTGGCAAACACAAATGGAAAAATATTAAAAACATGATTGATGTCAATATACTAGAAAGAGCTCTTATGAATCAATCAAAACCACCAATACAAAAATAGAAAAGGACATAAACAGAAGAGATACATACAACTAATAAGTATATGAAAAATATTCTAGCTCACTAATATTTTATGAAATAAAATTTTTAAATGAATGAAATTGGTGAAGATGAAAAACTGAAATTCTCAATGTAGATCTGATGTGGTGAAGTGTACACACTTATGTACTGCTGATGGGAGGGTAATTTTCTTTTCTGGAAAGCATATTAGTAATATGTATCAAGAGCCGTTTAAACATTCATACCTCTTAAATGAACTAAAGGAACAGCAGCAGCATGCTGAGAAACAACACAGGTTTGAGTACCCCAAAGGTGGCAACCCTGATTTGAACTAAGGGGACTGCTTCACTCTTTGATCCATTTCCTCATTCATAAAATGCAGAGAATTAACAGTACTAATCTCACAATATATGCAAGTCACTGAGTATAGTGTCTGGCATTCTCTAAGTAATAAGTAAATGTTACCTCTTTATATACGTGAATTACATATAATAAAAAAAGTTTGTAATTTTGACCCACTCAACTTCTAGAAATTTATCCTAAGGAAAATTCAGGAATTCAGAAAAATTTTTTATATACAAGGATATGCATCACATCCTCATGTGCACAAGCAACAGTCATTGAAACAACATTAGTATCTAGCAATAAGAGAATAGTTAAATGAATTATAGTTCATTTAAATGATGCTGAAGTATTATGAAATCGTTTTTAAAAAAAGAATGTGATTTTGAAGACAGTCTAGATATGCAAAAGATGCTAACAAGTTACAAAAAGCAGGGTATAAAACTGACTCTAAAGTATAATCAAATTTTGAAAAACTAACATATCTATTTTGTACATAGAGAGGTACTTAAGAAAAAGGTCCATTAAAATATTGACCAAATTATTAACAATGTTTATCTCTCCGTGTTGGGGTCATGAATTATTTTTCCTTATATTACTTATTATTCAGTATTTTATACATTTTTATAATGAATAGTATTATTCCCATTATCATATAATTTGAAAGGGCAAATAGTAAAGGGTGTCCCAAAATTCACGCAAGACGTAATTTTGATAGAAAACAAAGGTTTATAATTTAAAATTGTAAATTTTTATTGATTCATAAAGTATACAGTATAGGGTTATGTATGGAATAGCATATCAGGTAAATGGCCTCCACGGCTTTCCTGGCACATAGGCACTCTTATGTTGAAATTTTCCATGACCGAAATGCAGCTGCTCAGGCAGTAACAGTTAATGGTGCTCGCTATCGCGACATGATAATCCAGTTTTTTGTGCCTAAATTGAAAGATATGGATGTGGACTACATGTAGTTTCAACAAGATGGTGCCACAAGCCCTAGAAACAATTCAATTACTGCATGAATCATTTCCTGGTAGTGTAATTTCCCGTTTTGGTGATCAGAATTTGCCACCCAGATCATGTGATTTAACGCCGTTGGACTTTTTTCTTTGGGGTTTTTTGAAGTCTAAGGTTTATGCAAAAGGGTGCGTATCTGCCAGCAAAGCCGTGGAGGCCATTTACCTGATATGCTATTCCATACATAACCCTATACTGTATACTTTATTAATCAATAAAAAATTTACAATTTTTAATTATAAACCTGTGTTTTCTATCAAAATTACTTCTTGTGTGAATTTTGGGACACACACACACACACACACACACACACACACATAAATCAATTGCTTAGCTGTATGAATGGACTTCCTTAAGTGCCCATTTTACAGCCATATTCAATGTAGGACATTTGGAAGACACATTATGAAGACAAACATTTCATTTTGGTTTATTCTTTCCAGTCTTCCTTGTATGTATAAAGAAATTCTCTCCTCTTTAATAAACCCAATTCTCTACTATACAACAAGCCCATTGGGAACAAGGTTTATAACTCATTTATTTGTGTATTCCTACAGTATGCACATTGTAGGCACTCAGTAATTTATAGGTTGAATTTTAATAAGAAAAGAGTCTGAAATTCTTCCACCATAAGATTTAAATGAATACTAAAGATTAAAGTGTTGCCCGGATGATGCAGCTCAGTGGTTGAGTGTTGACCCCTGAACTAGGAGGTCATGGTTAGATTCCGGGTCAGGGCATATCCCTGGGTTTTGGGCTCAATCCCCTGGTAAGGGGCATGCAGGAGGCAACCCATCAATGATCTCTCTCATCATTGATGTTTCTATCCCTCTCTCCCTCTCCATTCCTCTCTCTGAATTCCATAAAAACATATTTTAAAAAATATTAAAGTGTTACCACTTCCAGGGATATTTGCATTTAAATTCATCAGTTTTTCTAACAAAGATTAATTATGATGTGGCACACAAAAGGTGTTGCTCTAGGTACTATGGGGGATATATAGAAGTTATTCCTACCTATTAAATGGTTGTAACCTAAACTAATTATGGAGTAGATTTGAAAGGCAAAAGAAGCAAGAAGAGAACTACACTGAGTGGCCACATTATTATGACCACCCCATCAGTACTGGGCCACCTTTTGCCTTCAATACTGAGGCGATTCTTCTTGGCATTGACTCCACGAGATGTTGAAAGGTGATGCGAAGACTCTGACACCATGCCTGATGAATAGCACTGTCCAGTTCTGTGAGATTTGATGGTTGTGGAACCAGCTG
>NW_006300369.1:74141-75013 GCF_000327345.1 Myotis davidii
GACTGTCCAATCCTTGTGTTCCTGTGCGAATTGGAGACGTTTTATCTTGGTAACTGCAGACAGCAAAGGTGTTCGAATAGGCCTTCGGCTGTTTTGCTGATACTCGCTCCATGGCTCTGAGCGCCAACAATCATCCCATGTTCAAAGACTGTTAAATCACGTTGTTTCCATATCTTCAGAAAAAAATCACTTCTGCTGTTGTGGTAAACAACCTGCTTCCCTATTTATAATGGTCTGGCCCTCTAGCAACTTCAGCACGAAATTATAGCTAATTTGCCTACAAACATCAGGTGGTCATAATAATCTGGCCACTCAGTGTATATCCATCAAGGAATCACATGTTAGACACTTGCTAGGCAATTGACTTACATGTATGAAATTCTTACAAAAAGGCTTTGAGGCAGAATTTTTTCCATCCTATCTAATAATAGAAAAACATGGTAATTAACCATACCTCTAACACGCTTCCTATTGGCTAATCAGGGCAATATGCAAATTAACTGCCAACAAAGATGGCAGCCGGAAGCCAGGCAGCTGAAGCAAGCAGGAGGCTTGCTTGCTCCAGTGATAGAGGAAGCCAATGTTCCCCGCTTGCCGCTGCTGGGCTGTGAACTGAAGGCTAAGAAACAATGTTGCAATTATAGAAGCTAAACAACCCCGAGATATCTGCTTTCAGCCAGTCCAGCCTCAGAGCTGGAGCCACAACAAAGTTTCAATTACAGAAGGTAAATAAATCCCAGAATAAAGAAAAGAAAAACAAGAGAGACTGGGAGCTTCAGTTGCAGGCTTTGCCCGCCTGAAAACAGCCCTCAGCCCCTCATCCAGGCTGGCCAGGCATCCAAGCAGGACCCTCACCCTGATCCGGGACACAC
>NW_006300369.1:75840-86675 GCF_000327345.1 Myotis davidii
ATGCCTGATCCCCCAGGGAGTGGTGCTAAGTTGACAGGTGGACATCCCCCAAGGGGTCCTGGACTGTGAATGGGCGCAAACTGAGGCTGAGGAACTGCCCCTCCCCCCGGAGTGCACAAATTTTTGTGCACCGGGCCTCTAGTCTATATATATATAAGCCTTAGCAACTGGCTAATCAACCGACCAGCCAATTGGCCAGTAGCTATGACACCCAATGACCACCAGAGGGCAGACACTCAATGAAGGAGCAAGAAACCACAGGCATGGAAACATGGAACAGACTGATGAATCTCAGAGGGAAGGGAGGAGGGGGAAGATATTAACCAAACATCTTATATGCATACTAGAGGCCTGGTGCACAGATTCGTGCACTGGTAGGTTCGCTTGACCTGGCCTGCTGGGATCAGGCCAAAACTGACTCTCCCATATCCCTGAGGGGTCCCAGATTGCGAGAGGGGACAGGCCAGGTCGAGGGACTCCACTGGTGCATGAATCCATGCACCAGGCCTCTAGTCCTATATAATAAAAGGGTAATATGCAAATAGACCAAATGGCAGAACAACCAATCAAAGCATAATATGCTAATGATATGCTAAGGCCATTCAACTGCTCGCTATGACATGCACTGACCACCAGGGGCCAGACAGTCGACTGGTCAACCAGTCGCTATGATGTGCACTGACCACCGGGGGGGGCAGATGCTCCGACCAATAGGTTAGCTTGCTGCTGAGGTCCAGCCAAGATGGGTCAAACATGCCCTGGAGCCCTCCCGTGGTCCATCCCTGGCCTGATCATGAACCAGTGGGGTTCCTCAGCCTGGCCTGTGCCCTCTCGCAATCCAGAACCCCTCAGGGAATGTTAGGGAACCGGTTTCAGCTTGATCCCGCAGGTCACTTACCTTGGGAGGGTGCCAGACACAGGGCTCAAGCCTGTCAAGTGCTGCTGCAGCAGCGTGAGCCTCTCCCAATCAGGACTGATTGGGTATGAGACCATGGCAGGCACAGTGGGGCCAGGATGAGTGGGAGCAGCAGGTAGGAGCTGCAGGTGGTGTTGGACTGCGGGTTTCGGCCCAATTCCTGCAGGCTACCTAGAGGGACCCCACCTGTGCATGAATTTGTGCACCAGGCCTCTAGTATTTTATAAATGTGGAAATGGCCCAGGTGGAATGGCTCAGTGGTTGAGCGTTGACCAATGAATCTGGAGGTCATGGTTCAATTCCGGTCAGGGCACATGACTGGATTTCAGGCTCAATCCCCAGTGTGGGGTGTGCAAGAGGCAGCCAATCAATGATTGTCTCTCATCACTGATGTTTCTATCTCTCTCTCCCTTTCCCTTCCTCTCTGAAATCAATAAAAAATATTTTAAAAAATGTAAAAATCAAGGCTCATATAAGTTATGCAACTTATCTGCCACAGAGTTAGTGGCAGACCTGGGATTTAAAACTTGGACCTTCTAAGTCTGACTCCAGACTGCTGACTCTGGAACACTGCCGATCAAATAGTGTGTGTGTGTGTGTGTGTGTGTGTGTGTGTGTGTGTGTGTGTAATTACAGTGCTAAGCAATATCAAGTAAGTGTCATACTGATTATGTAAATTATTATATGGAGAGGCAGTAGAGCAATGGTTAAGAACTCAGGCTCTGGAAATAGCTGCCTAGGTTGGAATTCTGGCTCTCCATTTACTAGCATATACTCTTGGGCAAGTTACTTAACTTCCTTATCCTTCAATATTTCATACATAAAATGGGAGCTCATACCTAGCCCATGTTATTGCTGTAAAGATAACTTAGTTAATACAAGTAAAGGGTAGTGTCTAGCACTTTCAATAAATAAACAGAAAATAGCCAATAAATATTGGTTATTATAGGAAATCAGAGGAGAAAGAAATAAAATCCAGCTGAGAATGGATCAGGGAAGTCTTTATGAATGAGGAGACATTGAAGAAAAGATTGAATGTTAGTTAGGGAGTAGTGAAAGGGAATATAGTGGAGGTTGGAAAGCTCAGGTTGTATGGGGCCACGAGTAGAGAGGAGATGAGGGGTGGCACCTAGCAGTGGGAGCTATTGAAAGGTAAGCCAAGGGTCATGAATGAAAAGCTTAAAACTCTGGAGTTAAACCACTGGGCAATGGGAGCCATGAAAGGTTTTAGAGGAAGATAAAGAGAAAGTCTTCTTTGGCAGTAATCAAATCTGACAACTTTGCAGTTTTATCCTTGAGTGTTACCAACTGCAGAAAACAGCAACTCTGGGGACTGATGATTGGACTGAGAGAAAGGAAAGGGGAGAAAATGAGAGAGGTTGAAAAAATGAATGACAGAGGACTATAGAGAAGAAAAGTGCACCTGGTGGGACATGGTAGAAATGAGGTCATTCCTAATCCTCAGTCTAGAGGCAGCTCAGGAACTGAGTTTGAAGCCTAACCTACTTTTCCCCCATTTAAGACTTCAAGTTTCCATCTCAGTTTAGGGCTTCTTTTAACTTTGAGACTGTGCTTTTGGCCAGTGAGGAGCTGATGTAGGGCATTAGGACCCAGCAATTGTTGTAGTGAGAGAGGTAGAATCTGGATCTCAGTTTTTCTCTCCAGCTCCCTCCTCTCCCTTTGTCATTCTAGCTGCCTGCTGCCTCTGCAGCGTCCCTCTTGTTTTCTCTGTGTTAACTGCCAGCGCTTTAGACACACAGGGTGCGCAAAGCAGAGGATTAGTTGGGACCTGCCTTGGTGACTCCATGGCATCCCCCAGAACCGTAACTGTCGTGGCCCTCTCAGTGGCCCTGGGACTCTTCTTTGTTTTTATGGGGACTATCAAGTTGACCCCCAGGCTCAGCAAGGATGCCTACAATGAGATGGTAAGTGAAGCAAATGGGTGATGAAGAGCGCACCCGCAAGGGATAGCGAATTCCTCTCCCGGTCTTTTCTTCCTAGTCCTCAGTCCCATCCCCTTAACCCCCACCCCACCCGGACCCTCCCGTCTTCCCAACAACTTTACAGCTCGGAAGAAGCAGCTGGTCAGCAGCGATTTTATTTGTGGGCTAAGCTGAGAGCAACTGCTCTTCAGCCACTGAATGCCTGTTGGGGGAGGGGTTACCCAGCGAGTACCCCTCAATCCCCAAGCAATCCAGAAGGCTGAGACCTGCCTAACACCTGTCACCAGCAGGAACCCTTCCCTTCTTCCAGCACACCCAAAGTCGGGCAACCAGTCTGCAAGTCTGATTCCTCCCCTTGGAGCTAAGAGTTTAGGAAGCAGGAGAGTTTATCTTCGGGAAGAACAAAGGGGAAGAAGGGAGAGAGCTGGGAGAGACTGGGCTACTAAAACAAAATTTTAGGGGCGGGAAAGGTATTCCTCATTGCTAGCAGAGAGCTGATAGTATTCCCCTAGCAGCCTGGGCGTGTGTCTGTATCCTTGAGACAAAGCAGTCTTGGCCCAAATAAAGGTCACCAAGAGCTTGCTTCTTCACCTTCTCTCAGGGGAGAGCTGGATGTTTTGTTTTATTTTGTTATGTTTGTGGGCTAATCTGCACACTCTGCGAAGTCTGCCTTTTCTCTCCTGCAATAGTCCTTAATCCCCACCTTGCCTCCCTTGGATCCCAGAGCCAGGCCCTCTGAAGGTTTTCCCCTCTGCAGAGTTGGAATCACAGAAGGTGACTGGCCAAAACATCTCTGCAACCTGGGGGCTGGGCTCGCCAGTTCGCATGAAGAGGACTTGTTCTTCTGCCTTAGAGAAGGAGGAGATGGCAGGGGATGTTTCCAGCACTTTCAGTTACTGGCCTCTCCCCCTGTCACTTTGACTCTTTATTTCCCAGCTTCAGCTGAAGAGAAGCTGGTTCTCACTTTCTCTTTTTGCCAGACTGCCAGAAATAAGAGGGAGCCCATTACTGGGTTCTCAAGGTCAAGAAGGAAAGGAGCTTAGAGAAGGAATAAGGAGAGAGAGAGAGAAAGAGAGGCAAGAGGGACTCCTCTTTAGGGCTGTGGCAAGGAGGAATAGCCCCACAGCTTGACAGGAATACATAGCAATCCTGGAGCCCACTGTGGAATCTTCCAGGGTCCCTCAGCGCGAGCTGCATGTGGATGGAAACTGGCACATAAATTGTAGATGCTCAGAAAATGTTTGCAGGTAGCTCTGGCTTCTGTCTCAGGGTTAGAGCTGGTGCTTTCCATGTCTCCCTCATCACAGGATCACCCTGGGATGGGGGAAGGTAGCCGGTACTCAAGGGCCCAGGTCTAGCCCCAGTGGCAAATTCTAATAAGTTTCTCCTTCTTCCTTCCCCTCCTCCCAACATGTTTGACCAGATTAAATTAAAATCAGGTCAAACAGAGTATCCAAGGCAGCCTGCAGAGGAGAGATGAGGTAGCAAAAGCCACTAAAGGCAGCGGGACTGGGTGGAGGGGGAATGCCACTACATTTTTTCTTGGCAGTAGTAGTGTACTGTTAGATCACAAATAAATGAATATGCTCTTGTTTTTCTTTACTTTGCATATATTTATATGTTTTTGTGCACCTTAGGTATTTTAAGCTTTCCTTTCCTTGGGGATACAGTACCCTTCTTCAGTATACTCCCTGTCCCCCAGACCCTGCTCAGCTGCTTTCTAGCCCTCCATTCCCTAAGTTGCACTCGACGTACAGTGATAGGTTCTTCAGGCAATCCAACTAAAATGGAGTCACCAGGAAGCTTTCTACCAGCTTGGCAGGAGCTCATGAGGAGGAGCAGCCACAAATGGGTTTACAGTAGGTTTCTTCCTAGGGAGTGGAGCCATCTATTGCAATCTAATGAAAGGCAGAAGAAACAAATGTGAAGATTTCAAAGGAACATATTCAAATAGATATAATCTAATACAGCAGTACAGAACCATTTTGTGTGTGTGTGTGTGTGTGTGTGTGTGTGTGTGTTTACACATAATTCTGTGCTTCTGTGCTCAGGGGCACCTGGAGCGAATGGAAGAACTATATCTAAATTAGCTGGAAGATAGACTTCACAATAGTATTAAGCTTGGGAGGGATTTTTAGATTGTCCTTTTTCAGAGCCCCCTCCTGCATTGAGCACTGGTCCCTAAGCTGGAGATGGCTGTCTGAGGTAGGGCCCACTGAATAGTGCCTGGACTGACCTAGCTTTATTCTTGAACCTATAGGAAATGGGGGAAATTCAGTTATAGTACAAAGAAGGTGCTTAATTTATATTTGTTGAATGGATGGATGAATGAATGAATCACTGTAGCACTGTCTTGGCTGGTTACCATCCTTCATATTTCTCTATGATTCTCAGTTATACAGTTTAAGAGCTATTTCCTGATTCTTAGAAGGGAGCTACAGCCCCTCAGGACCCCAACCTTAGATTAGCTGAGATGATTATCTGGGTTTTTTTGTTTTCAATTTAGAAATGATTCCTCTGCATCAATGGAGTAAGTCTTATATTGACAGTGGTGGCCTTTATTGATAAGATCTCAAAATATTGTTGCTGCTGTTGTTTTAATATTATTTGTTCTTCAAAACAACTCTGAAATGTTTTAATATTTATTGTTATTTTCATTATTATTATTTATTCTTATTTTACTGATGGATAACTGATCCAAGATCATAGGGTAAGCTATTGTTGGAGCAGATTCTGTGATTCAGTACTCTCAATAGAGGAGTCATTAAATGGATTCTTTCTCCTTTTTCTGTATAAATTTGCATAAATTCAACTGCCACAATTCATACCTTGGGGTTTCATTTCACTTTGAAATCAATTTTTCAAATTCAGATTTTTTTCTTTTCTGCCAACTTCTTTTTATTGTTCTAAAGTCATTAGTGCAATGCTTAGGTGTTATCACCTCTCTGAAGAATCACTGCTAAAAACCAAACAGACAAATGACTATGAACTTCTTTCCTGTCTCTACTAGGGAAGCCAGGAGAAATTAGTGGAAAGAGTATAAGTTTTGAGTCATATAGTTTGAATCCTGAGTTAGTGCCCCAATTTCCTGATCTATAAAATGAGGATAATAATACCTACCTCAGAAGATTGTTGTAAATATTAACTGAGATTACATATGGAAGCATCTGGTACAGTATTGGGATATGATAGGTGTTCCAAAAATGTTCTGAGTGAGGTGATATTGATAATTGATTCTATTTAATGCAGTGATTTCCTCAATTGAGGAATTCGTAAATCGAGGGGTTAAAATCAGGCATATAGAAGAGCAAGATGTTATTTTCATTTGCCCTGGTGAATAGACTTTAAGCAATCAGCTAATATTGAAAAGTCCACACTTGTTGAGTAATGCACAGTGGATCCCATGCAGAATTTCCAGGTGCCTTTCTTGAATAGCCCATGTTGTGCATGTTGTCCTATACCTCCTCCAGATTTAGGAAGTTGTCATTATGAAGTATTCTAAATCCCATGGGAATTTAACATGACCAACCACTCCTCTGACCAAATGCCTTTATTAATTCACTTGAAATTGGAGAGCGCACTCACAAATGCTGCTAAGCAGCTATCTGTGTAGGCATGAGGAAAATATGAATGGTTGACTTGCTGTACATTCAGCTCCTTATAGCAGAGGTTCCATCCTGTAAGCACAAGGGGCCACATAAGAAATAGTAAAAGAAACGCCAAAACTCCTTTCACAATGAAGCCACGGGATTTTGGCCTTCAGGAAGACAGGGCAAGTCTCTGCTTCTTTACATCCTCTCATAGGGAAGATTTGTTGATTTGAGTTATATGCTTATCTATAGTTAAGTGCCCTCCTGTTTGTGTAACCCTAGGCAAACACTCCAGATATGTTTGGGCAGTTTATTTAATGTCCATAGGTAATCTTTTATGCTTCCAATCACTGCCATTCATTGCTTTCCAACTAAGCAATAAGACAGTAATTCACTGATGTGACTGCTCTCTGAAGTGGCACAGTACGTTTATTTCCTCAGAGAGGAAGGTGACCCTGAGCTGTAAAATGACTTTGCTTAGTTCCATAGCTAGCCATCCCAAGCTAAACTACAATGGAGCTTATACCAGGGATCTTGTAACCTCTCAGTGGCCAACAACTGTGCTTGTTTCAGAGTGACCTTTGACTGAGAGTAGAAATCAGACTCTTTTGCCCTAAAATGCAATCAGGGAAGGATCCACCTTTGTTAGTAGGACTAGGGTTCCCAGCTTCCTCTTTAGGTGAGCATTCTATGAAGTGGTTATCTTATCTAATAATAGACAAACATGGTAATTGACCATACCTTCGCTACGCCTCCCATTGGTTAATCAGCGAGATATGCAAATTAACTCGCCAACAAAGATGGCGGTTAATTTGCATATGTAGGCGCAAAGTGGCGGAGCGAAGACTGAAGGCAGCTCCGGCTGGAGCAGCGAAGGCTTGAAGGAGGTTCCGGCCAGAGCGAAGGCCTGGGTCCCGGGTGCCAGAGGAAAACCAGTGCCGGCAGCCAGGGGAAGGGAAGGCCTATTGCATGAATCTTTTCGTGCAACAGGCCTCTAGTATATTATATTTATTATATATTATATTTTATATGTAGTGCTTAAAATGTGTTTATCCTTCATGTGGATATTTGGCAATTAAACATATAATGACTTTTTATTGCATTTAAGAAATGATCTGTGATCCACATGTGGCATATTCTTCTACAGGGATTTAGGTAAATCATATTTGAGTCAGTAAATTTTGCAGCATTTATATAGGCATTATGGTGTAAGATAGCAACCAGGCTGGTTTGGGGAGGGTTGTAGGTTACAGAAAAATTAAGCAGAAAGTACAGAGTCCCCATATATCCCCTTTCCCTTACTTTCCCTATTATTCACATCTTGTATTAGTGTGCTACATTTGATACCATTGATGAGGCAATATTTATACATAATGATTAATGTCTATAGTCTTCATTAGGTTCACTCTTTGTGGTGTACATAGCATAGGCTTTGACAAGTATTTTTGTCAGTATCCTCTTCTGCTTTCATATAGTTTCTTCCCTGTATATTTTATTGAAGTATAACATACATACTAAAATGTGCACATTAAGTGCAAGGAATTTTTACTCCTATGTAACCAGCACCCACATCAAGAAACAGAACATAACCAGCACCTCAGAAACTGCCCCTCATGGCCCTTTCTAGTTATTACCTCCCCAAGGGCAATTGGTATACTAACTTCTAACAATATAAATTAGTTTTACCTGCATTTGACCTTTATATAAATGGGATAATGCAGTATATCAGCCAAATTATTTTTTCTTTTACTTAATTGGCATTGGTGAACTAAAGTGGACCAAAACACTTGCTCCATATTCCTATTTTATCCTAGTATCTGGCTTGGATCTGTTGTTAATTGTAATTAAAGATGAATATTATTAGACATTTTTGAGCTGTTCAAATTTAATGTCATTAATATGAGATCATGGACTGTGAAATATTGTGAAGAATAAATGACAAAAAAAGGTATGACTAAAGGAAAACTACATATGCTTTTGATTCATAACTGAGTCATATCTCCCCATATGACAAGAATGGATCCGCTTGATTCAACGCTATTATTATTAAAATAATTACTGTGGTTTGTAAATTTATGGATTTCTAATGGTGTAGTTAATTAATGTGTACCTATGGCCCTTGGTTGATGCTATGATGCTATGATTCTTTGACTAAATCTCCAAAATGCTTATTTAATTTACAAAATGGGAAACTGAGGTAATAAAATACTTAGCAATTTTCTCCAAGCAATCTAGGGACAAAAGGGAAATTGGAATTTAGCTTATCTTAAGAATCCTGGTCCAAGGATATTGCTGAATGATTGCCTTTGATTACGGGATTTGAAACATTCTCTTTCTTGCTTCCTTTCCCTAATAGGAAACTGTGATTACAGTGTCTGGGTCATTGCAATAGAGAGAAATGGACCTAACACAGTGAATTGCAAGAGTCTTTTGGGAGAGTCACTCAGGCAAGCCTCTTTATTCTTACAACAAAACCTCTTTATTATTAATGTTAGAACTGAGGTGGCCTGGACTAAACATTGATGGGACTGGCAATCTTTTGATATCTCCATCCTATTCCACAGAAAAAAAGAATAAAACGCTTCCTATGCTATCAAGACCCTATCTAAGCTTAGTTCTATTTCTAACAAATTAAGTACTCCCTGTCTGGAGTCTTGGAGAATAGATGCTGTCTGTACCTATTCAGCTCTGAACTAATGATTTGATGACATAACTTACCCAAATACAGTTTCTTCTTGAGAAAAGGAGGAAAGAAAGACAACAGCTGCATAAAAATATCCACATTTGCAGTTTAAGAGGTTAGATAAACAACTGAAAAAGTAATATGGAGTTACGCCAAGTAGAGAGAAAAAAAATCACTGAAGTCACAGGAACTTGATTTAAAGGCCCGGAATTTGACCCTAGGATACAGATTCCACGATAGTGTAGATCAGAATCTATTCTTGAATAATGGGTGGTTAGCCCTAACCAAAAAAGGAGCGCTTTGCAGAAGCCACTCAGCCAGCATCTGGAAGGTTTGATTCTAAAATGATGGTAAGAAATTCTTCTTCACTACCTTGTTCATCATGCCAGAAGCTTACACTTAGGATTTAGGAATTGCCTCCTGGAAAGCTTTGTGTTACTAATAGAAATAGTCTTTACTTAAAAGTGTTAAGCAAACCTCTTCAGTCTAGATTTCTGTCCCTAATGTACCCCTACTACAGTCACCAGAATGCAGAGGGGGAGAGAGTGGGCAGGTGGCATCTAGATGAATAGTAAGGGGAAATGGGCAGGTTTCTCCTCACCACCAGGTGACCTAACCCTCAGTTCTGCTCTGTTCCATGTGGGTCTGGCTCAGTTCAGCCCAGGGTTTTACTCTCCTACTGGTCAACCTCTCTCCTAATTTCTCTCTGAAAATCCCCAATTTAAACTAAAATGGAAAGAGGTAGGAAGACGAACATCTTGTATTTTCTTATATGCTCAGGAGCAGAGTAGGGACTACGGTACGGTGAAATTTTAAATAAAGACAGGATCATACAGGAATGGGATTAGGAAGAGGTGAGTGAGGCAGGGTTGTGCAAATGTAGAGTTGCATCCTGCCTTTATTTAAAATTTTGACTTTTGTTATGGATATTATTTACCTTAATCAATTAGTATTTTTGGTACTCTCTTAAAATTTTTACTCAAGGTAAATAGCCTCACTTACTTAACCTTAGTCACAGCCCTACTAAGAAAGATGAGGCTCAGAGAGCTCAAATAATTTGCCTATGGACACACAACTAGAAAAAAGCAGGGATGGGATTTGAACCCAAGCTTGTTTGAATCCAAACCCCTGCTTTTTTAACTGTGCCATCTGTCTTTAACAGTCCTCATAGGGGTTTATCTTGTACCACTCATGGTAATTCATGAAATAAGGGTGCATTCACTTGTCCAGAAGTGAAAGAAATGACTTAACATTTGTTTGAAACCTAGAGAGTATGAACACTATTCTAAGTGCCAGATGCTTCTGAGAGGTCAAGTTGGCTTTCTGCCCAATTCTTATAATACTTGTCTTGCATCTGGTGCTTTTGACTATCATCTTACTTTTTCTATTTTAATTTTTAAATTATTAAAATATTGTTGGCATACAATATTATATTAGTTTTAGGTGTACAATATAGCGATTCTACATTTTATACCTTATAATTTATCAGCACAATAAGTCTAGTAACCATCTCTCACTGTACAAAATTATTAACAATACTAGAGGCCTGGTGCACAAAAATTTGTGCACTCGGGGGGAGGGGGGTCCCTCAGCCCGGCCTGTGCCCTCTCGCAGTCTGGGACTCCTCGGGAGATAGCGACCTGCTGGCTTAGGCCTACTCCTGGGTGGCAGAGGGCAGGCCCAATCCCTAGGTGCAGCCCCTA
>NW_006300369.1:87179-102620 GCF_000327345.1 Myotis davidii
GACTGAAGCTCCCAACCGCTCCTTTTTTTCTTTTTTTTATTCTGGGCCAGCTTTAGCTTTGAGGCTTGGCTCCAGCTCTTACTGCTGAAAGAAGCTTTCTGGCCTTTGCATACAATGTTGTGAATCTGCTGGCTGAAGTCCGGTGGTATTTGTTAAAATGTTTCTGAAACTGGTATTTGTTAAAATGTTTCTGAAACTGCAGGCCTGCAGCCGCAGGCTGGGAACTTTGGTTTCCTCCATCACTGAGGCAAGCAAGCCTCATGTCAGTTTCAAGCTGCCTGGCTGCCGGCCGCCATCTTGGCTGACAGTTAATTTGCATATCTCGCTGATCAGCCAATGAAAAGCGTAGCGGTCGTACTCCAATTACCATGTTTCTCTTTTATTAGTGTAGATTATTGTCTATATTCTTTGTTCTATACACTATATTCCCATGGCTTATTTATTTTTTAACTGGAAGTTTGTACCTCTTATTCCCCTTCTCCTTTTTCAACCATTCCCCTCAACTTCCCCCTGGCAACAATCAGTTTGTTCTCCATATCTATGAGTCTGTTTCTGTTCCACATATAAGTGAAATCATATGGTATTTGTCTTTCTCTGTCTTACTTATTTCACTTAGCATAATAGCCTCTAGCTGCTAGCATAAAAGCATAGTATCTCAAATGGCAAGATTTCATTCTTTCATATTGCTGAGTAATATTCCAGAGGCGGGGGGGGGAGAGAGAGAGAGAGAGAGAATGTGACATCTTATCCATTTATTTATTGATGGACACATAGGTTGCTTCCATAACTTGGCTATTTTACACGAACTTAGGGGTGCATATACCTTTTCAAATTAGTGTTTTTATTTTGCTGATAAACGTGGAGAATAGGGGACCCTTATTCACTGTGGGTGGGATTGTAAATTGGTTCAGTCACTATGGAAAACAGTATGGAAGTTGATAAAAAATTAAAATAGAACTGCCATATGACCCAACAATTCCACTTCTGAATGTTTATTTGACTAGTCTTTTCTTAAAACTCCTCTTGGTCCCCATGACCCTGTCTCTGCTAGTTTTCCTCATACTTTTCTGACCATAGTTTCTTCTGTCTACTTTGTGGACACTTTTCCTCTCCTCATTTCTTAAATGTGTGTCACACAACTTTTCCCACTGTATACATTCTACCTGGACATACTGATGACTATCCATTCTGTGTTTTTACTGCAGACCTTTCTTACTGACTGCCTTAACAAATGTCTCCACTTAGATGTCTTAGAGATACTTCATCTCAGAAAAACCCAAATTAAATTCCTCACTCCTTCTTGCCCTCTGCCACTCCCAACCAGTTCCTCTATGTTCATTCCCAAACTTCTATCCAGGCACCCAAGCCAGAGATCAGAGAATCTTTCTTGAGTTATCTTTCCCTCAGTGTCCACATCCAATAAGACATTAAATTCTGTTGATTTTGCATCCAAAGTATCCTTGACTCTGTTCCCTTCCCTCTATCCTACTGTCATTACTCTAGTCCAGGTCTCTACCTGGTTTCCTAGCTTCCAGGCATACCTCTTGTATCCATCCTCCACATTATTTCCAGAGGCAGCTTCCTTACAAGCAAATTATATTGCTCCCTTTGGATTATAGGGTAAAGTCTAGCTCCACAACACAACATATGTGATCTGATTCATATCTATCTCCCCAATTTCATGTCTCCCCTCCCTCCCCCAACTTATGCTGAACTGGGGCAGTATGCACAATACACCAGTCTAATTTGTTTTTCAGGGCCTTTGCTCATCCAGCTTCCCCTGCCTGCAATACACTTTCTTTATTGATCTTACAAACAATTGTTCTTCTTTTAAGATTCTACTCTAGCTTTTCTCAGTCCTCATCTAGGAAGACGACCATTCCCTCAGGTGTACCTCCACTGTACCCATTTACATAATTTTATTCAGCACCCATAATACTTTAAAAAAATATTTTCATTGCTTTTTTAGAGAGAGAGGAAGGGAGAGGAAGACAGAGAGATAGAAACATTGATGAGATCATCTGCCTCCTGCATTCCTCCTACTGGGGATCGAGCCCGCAACCTGGGCATGTGCCCCGAGTGGGAATCAAACCAATAACCTCTGGGTTCATGGGTCAATGCTCAACCATTGAGCCACATCAGCCAGACTCACCCATAATACTTTATTGCACTTATGTATTTGCATAACTATTCTTTGTCTTATAAACTCAAGCTTCAGGAATGGAGGGCCTTTGAATAATTAATATCTCTATCCAGAGTACCTAGTCCTGTGCCTAGCATAAGGAGACAATAAATATTGAATGAACTAATGGATACTTAATGAAAACAAAGCAGTGGGCAAACCCAATGAGACACAATAAAATCTTATCAATTTACTCTGAGGATCAGGCCACTATGAATAGTAAAAAATATGATTATCTATTAGGCTAAGGTCAGTATAATTATATTACTTTGTAATATATCCAGTGACTCCCTCCTCTGTCCTATGATGTCTCCTTTTGGGCTACAATTAGACATTGTGCAGACCTCTGTTATATACCACTAACCATGCTGCTTTATAATGCTCTTTATGTATCTCTTTCCCCCCACTAGACCAAGAGCTTCTTGACCCTGTCTTATTCATCTGTATATCTCCATCGAATAATCCATAGTAGGTGTTCAATAAGTATTTGTTGAATTAAAATTAATGAAGTTGGACCAAGCTAATCAAAGGAGTGTCTTGTAAAGGCCTGGGGATTTATCTCAATGACCATGAGAATAATTTTTGTCTTACTATATTTTAAAGATACACAGGGACTGACATTTACAGACATTTAAATTTTCTACTTGCTTTAGCACAGACACATTTTTATTTTTTACCAATGTCACAAATATAAACTCCAGCTCAGCTGAAGTTTCTGAATTATCATAGATTTCAAATTAGGGAAGTCCAAATTAGTGAGGCTTTACCATTCTGTGCCTTGCCTTGTTTCATTTTTGTTGATTTTCATATGCATCTGGATTTGGACAAGGCAGGCACTTGTGGATATGACTAATCTGTACCAGTTTTTATGGACCTGATGAATTTTCTTTTAAATTATTAATGCTTATGATTTATAATTAGGAAAAAAATTAAACTATAAAGCCAAATTCTCTTACTTTCCATACTGTTACTACAGTTTAAATCATTTAAATTACAGGGATCTCAGCAGATTGCTTGCTTTTCTTCTTATCTTAATTACAATGCTTTTGTCTTGGGGAACAGTAAAAAAAATGGGATACCCTTGGCTGGTGTGGAAAGGGAATGGTGGGGAAGGAGGACCTTTCTTGTGTTAACTTCATAGGTAATGCGGTGATTTCCTTATGGTATTCCACTTTAGAAACGTGCTTACAAGACCTATGTCCGAGCACTTCCTCTGCTGAAGAAAATGGGAATCAATTCCATTCTCCTCCGTAAAAGCATTGGTGCTCTTGAGGTGGCCTGTGGCATTGTCATGACCCTTGTGCCTGGACGTCCCAAAGATGTGGCCAACTTCTTCCTGCTTTTGCTGGTGTTGGTTGTGCTCTTCTTCCATCAGCTAGTCGGTGATCCTCTCAAACGCTATGCCCATGCCCTGGTGTTTGGAATCCTACTCACCTGCCGCCTGCTGATTGCCCGAAAGCCTGAAGACCGGTCTTCTGAGAAGAAGTTCTCTCCCCAAGGAAACATAGGAAATGCGGGGAAAGCAGAGGAACAGCCCTCCTTATATGAGAAGGCCCCTCAGGGCAAAATGAAGTTGTCATAGAAAAGTGGAAGTGCAAAAAGTGGACCTTCCAGGCAGTTGCCTCCATGACACCCAGGAAGATGTCACTGTGTGTTTTTCATTTGCTTTATTTATCTTGGGGGGAGGGTGAAGGGAAAATATAATCTACAAGTTAATGGCCCTGTTAGTTTGTGTACACCTATACCCTAAAATGACCTCCCCACATAGACAGACATATGTGCACCATCTTTAATCACTCTGGGGAACTCTCACATCTTGCTGCATGTACATGTATATGGCTAACTACTGAAGTGTTTTTGTGAGATGGACTCCAGCAAGCATGTGACTGTGAGACTGTATGTGTGGGAAAATGTATTTACTGTGTGTGTGCATGCACATGCGGAGGAAAAGGCTCTGATCTTGAACTAATCCTGCATAGGTATCCTTCCCTTTATAAACCCAGTCTAGTGAAGACAGAATAAAATAAATGTCCTATAAAGAGAATCTACTTTTGGTATAAAACAAATGATGTATTCCCATGGGATGGAGGAATCCCTTGATAGATTAAACTGAAAACTTAAACCTACCACTTTAAGAAAAAGGTCGTTCAACTTAAGGCACTGAGTTATATGTAAAATTAATTTGCCTCTACTTTTAACAGTTGTTTAAATTTTAAATACTCCATATTGAGTTTAATTAAAATAAGGAATATATGCAGTCAATAGATAATCTAGTTCTTCAAGTGATGAAATTGGAAGTTTCACCTTGCTTTTGTCCAAGCCCAACCTACTAAGCTCAGAGTTTGAAACTGAAGCAGTAAACATGCGTTTTTGTTAATTTTCTTAAGCCAAAAACTGGCTCACTTCCATTATTCTCAGCAGCTAACCAGGATTTGACAGCTTCTCCACTATTGTGGCTGAGGGAGCAGGGATTAGTCCTGTTAGAAGTCTGTGAATCTCAAACTGTCCTCTTAAATCATGTGAAATTTGACCGAAGAGTTGTACCCAGTGTTTCCCTGACAAATAGATTCACTACTCCTATTGAATTTTCATTGAACTTTGCTAGTGTAAGCAGAGATCTAAGTTACCCCCAGAGTTGTCGCCTCTGCATTTCTTTATTATTCCAGTAGGTGGAGTTTAGCTGAGGGAAGGACATTTGATATGGGTTAGTTGGGTCCAGCAGTATGAAAATTTGCTTTCTTCATTACATACTGATGTTTCTTCTTGTTAGATGTGCTTTGATGGTTTTGATATTATTGTGCCAGGGATGGGAAAAGGGGTGGGGGTGTTTTGTGTGTGTGGAGTAAATTATTGTATTTCTTCAATATCATTGTTCTTATTAATTGATACCTCTCTGTCTTATTTCTCTCATTCTTTCAAAATAAAAAAATTGAAATTTGGAGGAAATTGTTGGGACAAATATTGAAAATCTGGAAAGTAAGGGTAATATCAAGGGATTTGGGCTCTTTTTTTGTCTGGATAAAGGAGAAGAAAGAGAAGGGGATGTATAGTCACTTAATATATTAAGATTACCAATTTTCCAATCTCATTTAGGTTCCTCCACACCTCTGTGATCGAAAGCTATAAAATTAGGATCTCAATGAAATTTCCAGATTTGGGGAATTCTGCTTCATTAGGTGATGTCAGGGGAAAGTAGAAGAATGATTTCAGAGAAAATTGCAGGTATATTAAATAAAGATGAACCAGTTTCTCTCACTACATGTGTCCACGAAGTGGCACAAGTTCCAGTGCCACAGACTTGTCACATTAACCAAGTTATTTCCTCTCTCAAGGCCCCAGTTTCATCATCTACAAAAAAGAAGGGGGATTGAAAGCTTAAAAGCCCTTTCAATTTACAACTGAACCTATGTAATGATTAAAATGACTCTTGAGAAATGTTCAGTTTTAGTAGAAAAGGAAGAACAGCTACCATGGAAATATTGAACACTCATTTCTCATGCATTATTAAATGAGTTCATTAAAGTGCTCTGAAAAACCATACAAATATAAAATGTGATAAACAGTCATTTCTGCTGTAATCTCCCAAATACATCAACTTAACCTGTGATTCTTCATGTCTCCCTAAAATAGCCAAGTTTCCTTCTACAGTTTTTTTATATATATTTTATTGACTTTTTACAGAGAGGAAGGGAGAGAGATAGAGAGTCAGAAACATCGATGAGAGAGAAACATCGACCAGCTGCCTCCTGCACACCCCCTACTGGGAATGTGCCTGCAACCAAGGTACATGCCCTTGACCGGAATCGAACCTGGGACCCTTCAGTCCGCAGGCCGACGCTCTATCCACTGAGCCAAACCGGTTTCGGCTCCTTCTACAGTTTTACCTACAGTTTATAGATATGTTTTGGCTTCAAAAAAATCAGCGAGAGCTGTTAAGTTTATATCTTTCCTCTCTGATTCCTAGTCTAGTAAGAGATTAAACTAGGGACTACGCTCAGGTCTCACACTAAGCCTTTGTTGCTATTTTAGCCAATTTCTTTAAGGTCCATCACTCCTCAAAGTTAGGAATTTTTATGTGTAGACTTGGCTGGTTATGTGCAAGGTGCCACATCTGGCCCAGGACACGTTTTTAGCAAACCCTGGAAGGTACGGGTACCCATCCTCGGTTAAAGGAGGGTAGATTCCGCCCCCCCCTACCCCCATCCTTCCCACCACCTAGTTTCACATGGGGAAAATGATAGCTATAGAGGTCACAGACCCTTTAACCTAAGTCTCTTGCCCAGCATAGGAGAGGCAGTCTTTACTGCAAACTTTGCAGTTTCATATTTTCCCGCCAAGTCGCGACGTTTGGGGTCAATCTGGGCAAAGCCATCGATATAATTAATCTTGTTAAGTTCAAGAATTCAGATGCTGATCTGTTTTACGCAAAATAAAAGAATGTGAACATTATTAGGACAGCGGAAACGCCGGCCAATCAGTTTGCTCCAGCCGCAACGGCCCACTCACCACAAGTACCAGAGACCTAGTGGGTGGGGCGAGCGACGCCCCAAATTGGGTCTGCGTCAGCGTCAGCGTCAGCGTCAGCGTCAGCGTCAGCCCCAGCGCGCGCGCGCCGCCTTGCGCGGTAGAGCTGAAACCCAACCAATCAGACTTCAGCAGAGCGCAGCCGCTCCGCCCGGTCGCCGCCTGCGTCTGCGTGGAAGACTGTGCGCAAGGCGGGACTCGCTCATTTGAATCCTGGAGGGGATGTTTGAACTCCGGAGGTTCGGGGACAGAAGAGTGTATTAGGTAAGGGACTTTTAAATACCGCGTGAAAGGGGGATTCCGAGATCAGAGAAGCTCCTTGACTTCTGAGCAGGACTATCCTGCAAGATGTGGCTGGGGTAGGGTTTTCCCCGAGCCTGGGAAGCGGGCGGTGGGGGGTGGGGAGGCGCCGGGGAAGCCTTGGGAAGATATGGGATAGGTCAACCGGGTGGGGTCTGAAGCTGTTCGCTTGCCTTTCTTTGAAAGGAACATAGGAAACAACTCGGAACTTGGACTCTCCCACAGGTTTAGACACGCATATTGCTCTCCTGCTCTGGTCTCATCTGCTCTAGGGACGTGGGATTGAGTGTCATTCCGACCATTCCCTTAGTTTTTGTCATTTGAAGCCAAAACTTCAGAAGTCTGGGTTCCTCTCTTCCCTTCTACCTACATCCAGTATTTTATCATGATCTTGCCCAGCCTATCTCCAACACTTATCACGAACACAATCATTTTCTACCTTTTCCACCGCTGTACATTAGACCTAGTTCAGGCTACAGTTACATCTCTTCAGGACTTCTGCAAGACCCTTTTAATTGCCCTGTTTCCACTCCTTGACCCCTAGCATTCTATTTTTCACACTGCAGCTAAAGTGGCCTTAAAACATAAATCAGATGGCATCATTCCCCTCTCTAACACTTCTCCCTACCCGATAGTTGCCACTTAAAAATCCAAACTCCTTACTCTAGCATACACTGTCCCAGTATGGTAGTCCCTGGCTGCCTTTCTGACCTCATCTCCCACTACCCTCTGCCTCTTTCATATCACTACCCCTCCCTTCCCAACTGGTATTGCTACTGTTTTCCTAACAGACAAAGCTCTTGCTTCAAGGACTTAGCAAGTCTTAGTTTTGCTTTTCCATGAAATACTCTTCCAGCACATCTTCACATAGCTGTTTCCTTTCTGGCATTCAAAAGTCCGTTTAAAGGTCAATCAGGGAGGCTTTCTGTGAACACTTATTCCAAAGTAGCTTCTCACTTCCACCTCATTTCTATCACATCACTGTGATATTATGTTCACTATTAGGTATATACTTATTTATTGACTCTCACACCACCACCCCCATAAGTTTCATGAGAGCAGAGACCTTGACTATTATATGATCTTATCCCTGGTAGCTAGAACTGTGCTTGGAATATAGATGATGTTCAGTAATTACCTATTGAATAAGTGAGTTAATTAATGGGGAATTTTTCCGTTCTGATAATCCTTAGTTTGCACACCAGTTTGACTTTTGAACTATGCAATTTTAACTTAGCACTATAAAGTGGGGAGCATAAAAGATGAAAAGTAAAATTAAGGAGAGGTGGAGAAAAATAGGAGTGATTGGAGAAATTAAGATTGAGTTCATAAGATGGCTTAATTTTGGACACACTTATGTGATATAGCCATTTTAAGAAAATTGCTATGTTACCCGTATTCTTACTCTTTTATTTTCCTCCAGGAAGGCCAGTTCAGCTGGTCAGTGTTAACTTGGAGAGTTGTTTCTCTCTGTTCCTATTTAGGTCAAGGACTTTCTGAGAAAGCTAACCTGTAAGTTTTGTTGCCCAGATTTTTGTCAGTTTTTTTATGGTATACTTGTTGTATGTTAGGTAGTATGTACTAAATGTTTAGAATACATTCAGATGTGGGTCTTGTCTTTGTGGAGTAGAAAGGGACAGTTTGGTTGGTTAATGGTAATGACACTTGTTTCTGCATAGAACATGTGCAGTAATGTCAGCTCAAAAGAGAGTTAAGAGCTCTCTGGCACCAAGAACTTCACAACATAGTAATAGTTATCAGACTAATCTCTTGGCTTGGAAACTGAAAGAGGACCTAAGCAGCTCAAGGAGCACCTCGAAACATGGACAAAACAGTCCAGTGGAAGATTCTGAACAAGCTGATGCTGATGAGCAAGCAGAAGATGCTCTGCAGATAGCAGTAAGATACTTTGAGAAAGGTAAGACAGATGGTTTTCCTTATGAAAGTCCTATTTCTATCAAAATATTCTAGACTTCTTTGTTGAGGAATTATAAAGGAGAGCATATTTTTGCTCATTAATGTTTTTCTCAGCTTAATAGACATTTATTGAGCTCTTACTACATATGGGTATGCTAGGTACTAGTATACAACAGCAAAGCACATTCCTGGCAGAGTGGTTTCCAAACTGCTGCACATTGGAGTCACCCGAAAATCTTTAAAACACACTGATGCCTGGCATCCACTCTTAGTTTGATTTTATTGGTATGGGATGCAACCTGGGCATTGGGACTTTTTAAAGGCTCCTAACATGATTTCAAAGTTTGGGAATCATGCCCTAGTACTGGAACAGCTTATAGTCTAAAATCAGTGCGTTTAGTTAGTTTAGAGCAGAGATGCCAAGGCATGATTTAGTTTTCCTTACTGAAGGTGCTGTTGCTGTTAAATATTCTAGAGTTTGATCCCTTAGGCCACTGCCACCACCATGCAAATAGAAGTAAGATATAAGGGAGCGAATGCCTGGGTGGAATGAATTAAATATTCTGTACGCTCCCTAAATAAAAGCGACTGTTACGCTTGCGTGGCAGGAAGGCTAGAGGCCCAAGTGGTCCCATTTTCATTCGGATGGACCTCAGTAACCAGATGGAATGTGTGCTTGCCCTGTGTCAGGAGGAAACCGCCTGGGGAAACGCTTCCTGTAAAACTCTCTCCTTATTGAGGTAAAGAGCAAGGGTCCCCAAAACAATCTGATTCCCACTCTCCGATGTAAACTATAGCTCCTGCCTCTCAAGGTGTCGGGGGGAACAGTACTTGGAGTTTATGGGAAATTTATCCAGATGTGTAAATGGCTGAGTATCCTCAGAAGCCAGTCATGGTGCACTGTCAATACCCTGTGCTGATGTCTGGTGGTGTTATGGGGGACCCTGACTTGGGCCTTGCCCAGCAAATGGAGTGGAACTTGCGCTCTGATACAATTGGGTATCCCTTCCACTTTGGCATATCGTAAACCTTTTTCAATGGACAGACAGACTAGGAAGAAGAGAGAGAGTCCAAGGGCTTCTTTGATCCCCATGTACACACAGATCAGATTGCTGCAGGGTTAGAATCTGTCCTGTTCTGGTGGCCCACTCTAAACAAGAATGTGGATTGGATTAGTTATATTTACTGTAACCAGCAAAGGCTTGTTAACTATCCTCAAGATGCAGTTAAAGGGATAGTGAACAGCTAGATGCTACCCGCAGGGTGACATGGGAGAATAGGTTGGCATTAATATGTGTAATTTTGGGGGTTAATGTTATACATTCATCTCTGACAACACAGCCAAACAGAACCATCACTGAGGCCCCACAGGGATTGACAGCTTTGAGTTAGCTGAGAATTCTTAAATTGAGGATGCTTTCTCCAATTTAGCAATGGTTCAGAGAATGGAAGGGAATGACAGAGGTGGGATGTTATATTATCTCTCATGTATGAGAGGTCTTATCTAAAGGTTAATTGAAACCTCATTGACCAAACAGCAAAATAATCTTCTAGACACTGCAGAGCATGAAAATCAATGAATGTTAGCTGAGTTTGAAGAAAAGAGTTAAATAAGAAAAGGGGGATTTGTGAGAATAAACAAGTAATCTTTTCTGTCAAGGGAGTTTAGGCAGCCACCACTTTAGCTCAGTGGCTTGCAGCTCCTCTGGAGGCTGCCATTTTGAAACGGCAAAGGTCAACCCCTTCCTTTAAATTAGCCCATCTTGCAAGACTGGGTGCCTAAGCTCTTCCAATCAAGAGTGAAGGACAGGAACAAAAGCCCTAGCAGACACCTGCTCAATGGGCATGTGCTCCCATACCATGTGAGTGTACATCCTCCTGCAGGAGTAAAGATATTTGCCTTGCAAAAAAAAATACTCTAGAGTTTGAAAAGCTTTGAAGGACTTTTAGGAAGATATTTTATGCATAAAGCTATTCCTTTAAAGCAGCGGTTCTCAACCTGTGGGTCGCAATCCCTTTGGGGGTCGAATGACCCTTTCACAGGGGTCGCCTAAGATGATTGGAAAACACATATATAATTAAATGTTGTTTTTGTGATTAATCACTGCTTTACTTATGTTCAATTTGTAACAATGAAATTGGGGGTCACCACAACATGAGGAACTGTATTAAAGGGTCGCGGCATTAGGAAGGTTGAGAACCACTGCTTTAAAGTATCCCAAATTGTAATTGTTGAGGCTACAGACTGAAAGAATTTTAAAGGCCCCACTATTTAATATGGTTCCTTTTTCTAGGTCCCTTTAAAACTTCTCGGAGTAAAGATAAAACCTTGGAAAAACACTTGAAAACTGTGGAAAGTGTGGCTTGGAAGAATGGGTTAGCTCCAGAAGAAATTGACATCCTATTAAATGTGGCACTCAGTGGCAAATTTGGTATGTTAAGAGGATAAATGAGTTTGCTGTTAGTTTTGCCTCCCAGACTTTGAATTAGGTTGTTCTTTGGAATCAGTTGCAGTTCTTTTTTTTTTTTTTACTATTCTCTTTATAAAATAAAAATTGTAATTTCTTACATTCCAATAACCCTATGAACCAAAAGTTTCTATGTACATATGTTGAAATGTCTAGTTATCACATAACTTTACAAGTAAAATGTATAGACTCTTCTTACCAAATACATGGGAGCCATTTTCAGTATTTCTCTTAAGAATACATATAATTTAAATGTTGCTGGAAGGCACCTTAAAAGATAATATGGTCTACTCCATTACTTTTGGGTTCACTTATCTATGACAAGTCCCTGTTGATGCTATTTCCATTTCAGCATCTATGACCTTAGCAGTCAAGATGCTTTTTTTATTTTTTATAAATGCTTCCTTTCCTGTTCTAGTTCATTTGGAATGGACGTGGGAGTGGGGTTTTTAGAAAGAAATAACATCTTCCCAGTATTCTTTTTATTTGAGAAAAATATTTTAACCTATTCTCATTTACATTTAGACTTGGAAGGTATTTTAGACCATGTACATCTTCATTTTAAAGGTGAGGAAATTGAGGCCCAGAGTTATTATAGAGATTTGCTTAAATGTCAGAGCTATCACTGGAGAATTCAGACCTCCTAACTTACCTTCTAGGGTTATTGCTATCGATTTTTCTACCTGTTTTTTTGTTTTGTTTTGTTTTTGAGAATTAAGACCACTATCCAAACTGGATACTTTTTATTCTATTTCCTGGCCCTTGCATAGTGTAGTCCTTTGTGTATACACTAGCATCATGCTTACAAGGGTGTGTGTATTGTAAAGCAACAACATATTACTAGCTGAATTCAGTATATGACTCCCAGGTATTTCAGTTCTTGGCTTTTACTTGATTAGTTCTCTGTGTTTTCCTAGAAAGTTAAATTTGACCTAATAAAATTGTCTCTTAGCCCAGCTGGTGTGGCTCAGTGGTTGAGCATCAACCTTATGAACCAGGAGGTCATGGTTCAATTCCTGGTTAGGGTACATGCCCGGTGGTGGGCTCAGTCCCCCGTGGGGAGCATGCAGGAGGCAGCCAATTGGTGATTCTCTCTCATCACTGATGTTTCTATCTCTTCTATCTCTCTCTCCCTCTCCCTTCCTCTCTGAAATCCATAAAAATATATATTAAAAATATCTCTTTAAAAAAAGTTTTGAAAAAATAAATTGGCTCTTTTTCTCATAAGTGGCCTCAGATTGTTTGTTCTAATATCTTTTCATGAATCTGTGGTTAACTGATTAGTGTCTGTCAAGAAAAAATCTCTACCTTCTGTCCTTAAAACATATATAGAATGTACAGATATTTTCTATTTTGAAATTTCTCTTTTCTTTTTTGATATATCAGAAATTAATGCTTAGAAGGCTTTTATGACATTTGCCAGGCCTTATGGCAAATGCATGCCTCTTTCAAAATGCATGCCACAGACTTAGAAACTTTTATATATTATTTTTTAAATATATTTTTACTGATTTCAGAGAGGAAGGGAGAGGGAGAGAGAGATAGAAGAGATAGAAACATCAGTGATGAGAGAGAATCACCAATTGGCTGCCTCCTGCATGCTCCCCACGGGGGACGGAGCCCACCACCGGGCATGTACCCTAACCAGGAATTGAACCATGACCTCCTGGTTCATAAGGTTGATGCTCAACCACTGAGCCATGCTGGCTGGGCTATATATGATTGGAAAAAACAATCTCTAGCTTTTTAGTCTAACATTTTTTTGTTAACCTGGAATTTTGTGATGTCAAATGTGGCTTCCTTAACTGCTTTTTCCCTTTTTAGTTATATCTATGATATCCTCCATCACTATTAGATCTTTACATGTAGCTCTTTTGCTCAGTTGTAATGTGTATTCAGGGACAGGTGTGATACAAATGCTGTAATTGGGTGCAAAGAGACTTTAATTTTAGATTCTAGAAATTAATTTCAAAGTCATTGGGATGTAAGAATAGTCTGTAATGAATAACTTCTTTGAATTTGGTACATGTGTAAAGTGTTAGTGGTTAGACTATTTTAAATTTTAGAAGGATTAGGGGATGGGAGTGAGGGAAAAAAGAGAAATAAAAACAAGGAAACAGTGGAAAGCAGGTTTTTATTCTTGTGATTCATTATCTGCTTATCACTGCTTCCTTTCTTCTCCACAGAATGATGTGGTAGAAATTGATAGAAATGTATTATTGCAGTTAGGATGAATAAATCTAGAAATCTAATGTACTACATGATGACTATCCTATATAATAAAGAGGTAATACGCAAATTAACCCCCACGCCCTCATAAGATGACTGCCTATGACCAGGGTGGCTGGGGGGTTAGTGAGGGATGACCAAACGACTGAACAAGCAGGCTGTGTGGGGTGATCAGGCCAGCAGGGGGGGCAGTTGGGGGTGATTAGGCTGGCAGGGGGAGCAGTGAGGGGCAACCAGGCTGGCAGAGGGAACAGTGAGGGGCAACCAAGCAGGCAGGCAGGTGTGCGATTAGAAGCCAGCGGTCCAGGATTGTGAGAGGGATGTCTGACAGTTGGACATCCCCTGAGGGGTCCTGGATTGGAGAGGGTGCAGGCTGGGCTGAGGGGACCACCCCCCCCCGTCCATGCACAAATTTTGTGCACTGGGCCTCTAGTAGTTAATAATACTGTATTGAACACTTGAAATTTGCTAGGAGTAGATTTTAGGTGCTCTTACCACACACAAACAAATGGTAGCTGTGTGAGGAGATAATATGTTAATTAGCCTGACTAGTTGTTATTTCACTATGTATATATATCATATCATCATGTCATACATATTAAATATATACAGTTTTTATTTAAAAAAATAGAGGTCTTCACCTTCAGGGAAAAAAAGACACGTGTATAAGATGTTTCTGAGAATGCTACTTGCAAGTGAAGTAAAGAACAGCCTTATTTCAGTGAATGGATGTGATCACCATGCTATAATGCATATAAAATTGTTTAAAGACATATGTAAGATATTTCTAAGAATGCTACTTGTGGGAGAAGATGAGAACAGTGTTATTATAGTGAATGAAGGTGATTGCCAGACTTTAAGGCATTTAAAAGAGTGGTTAAAGACACATGCATCCAAGATGTTTTTGAGAATTCTACTTGCATGAGAAGTTGAGAACAGTGTTTTTTCACTGAATGATTATGCTCACCACACAAGAATGTGAATAAAACAGTGTTTAAATACAAAAGAAGAAATTAATGAGATACCTATTTAATTCTTAAAGCCTTAATAAGCAGAATTTAATATAGGGTGTATACAAAGCTTTTTTCAAAATCACTTATCTTGCCAGATGTGAGGATATTGTGGAAGCCAGAGAGTATTATGGAAAAATTGGACCAGTTTAGAATAGTACTGCCAACTAATTCCAAGGATAGCTGTTCATTCTGCTGTCCTCTCCACTTTTTTTTTGGAGGGGGAGTGGAGTATACAAATATATTTATTTATTCTTAAATGTAGCAGCCCATGTAAGATGCCTGTCAGTAGCTTTAAATAAACCAGAGTCTATTGTGTCATTAAAAATAATAACAAAAGAATAATCCTTGAAATTCTCTGCTGAGTACTTTTTTGAGATATAATTCACATACCATAAAATTCACACTTTTGAAGCATCCAATTCCTGGTGGTGGTTGTTTTTGTTAAAAAAAAAACAAACCACATTCACAGGTTTGTGCAACCATCACCACTCTCTAATTGCCAAACATATCGTCACCCCCAAAAGAAACCCTGAACTCATCCTCCCTTTTCAAATAGAAACATTAGAGCCAAAGAATTTGCTTTATAATCTACTTATATAAAAACCATGGGTGGTGTTCATCACATGCAGATGAACAGCCCTGACTAAGCGTAAGGAAGTCAGTCCTACAGGGGTTGTCTTGGCACAGGCTGCACCCTCCCACAAGCTGTTTCCTGGAGTTGTTTCCTGTAAGGGCGGGGTTTGAGGCAGGAACCCGCCCTGGGAGCATGGAGGCAGATCTTTCTAAAGTGTGCCATGCCAGCATGGCC
>NW_006300369.1:103855-121006 GCF_000327345.1 Myotis davidii
GGATTTTTTGTTGTTGGAAATGAATGAATGGATTTGCATTTGTTGACTATTCACTCTTGTAGTTTGAAATGAGGTGGACTGGAAGGTACAGGCAAAGAGAATAATTATTATTCTTTAAATATATTTTATTGATTTTTTTTACAGAGAGGTAGGGAGAGGGATAGAGAGTTAGGAACATCGATGAGAGAGCAACATCGATCAGCTGCCTCCTGCACACTCCCCACTGGGATCTGCCCGCAACCAAGATACATGCCCTTGACCGGAATCGAACCCAGGACCCTTGAGTCCTCAGGCCGATGCTCTATCCACTGAGCCAAACCCGTTAGGGCAACTAATTCCCTTTTAATGTGCACGAATTTCGTGCACCGGGCTATATATTAGAAGGTAAAGGTACATTTTTTTTGAACTGTATTTTGTAATGATAATAAGAGATGTCAAATTTTATTCATGTTTTTTATTGCGTTCATTATAAAGTGAGATTTTTAGGACCAAGAGTGAGTAAGTAAAGTATCAAGATACTAAAATGAAGTTTAATTTAGAGTTTGTCTGCTTTCCAGGGAGTGCTGTAAACTCTCGGATGTTGAGATGCATGATTCCAGCAACTCTAATATCAGAGGATTCTGTGGTTAAGGCGGTCTCCTGGCTTTGTGTTGGCAAGTGTTGTGGTAGCACCAAGGTAATCTTTTTAATCACTTTGAAAAGAAGTCCTTCAGAACCACTTAAGGCAGTGGTTCTCAACCTTGGCTGCACATTAGAATCACCTGGGAATCTTTTTAAAATCCTGATTTCTGGGCCTCATCCTCCGGCAATTCTGTTTCTTTGTTATGGAAGGGTTGGCAAGGACGAGCCACTTATGGAGTAATGGTACTGGCCTTTTGTGCAAAGCCTATGGTTTTGGAACAACATAGCTTGATGCAAGGACGCTGTTCAAACAGAAATTTTTACTGAGGGATAAAATCTACCAACTGGCTTTGTGCTAGAGGCTTCTAAAACAGCCCTGAGGGGGGAATTAAGTTCTTCTGTGCCACTTATATTTCTCTAAAGATAAGCATTTGTCTCTCAATAGGTACTTTTTTATCGTTGGCTGGTTGCAATGTTTGACTTCATTGATCACAAGGAGAAAATTAACTTGCTCTATGGCTTCTTTTTTGCTTCATTGCAAGATGATGCACTGGTAAGTAAAAATTGAAGAGCATCATGCATCAATCAGATGGCATGTGCTTGTATATTGACGTACCACATGTGCTTCAAAGTGCCACACAATGTGTTTTTCCTTATTTGAAAAGATAGCAAAAATAGAAAAGTATAAAGAATAACATTACACCCTTGCACCTGTCTCAGATTAACAAATATAATTTTTTTACTGTATTTGCTTTATATCTTCTTTTAAGGAAATACAACATTACAAATATAATTAACTCCGCATTGGAGTCTCTTTGCTGACCGAGAGCAGTGATTCCTATCTTTTCCCTTTTAAAACACTTACATGGTGTCTTTTGGGTCATTTATTCTACATTTTCTTGATTAACACTGCAAAATCTTCATCAGAATTAATGAGGAGAGGGTTGCTTTTCATGAGATGCCAGTAGACTGATTTTGTTTGAATAGCATAATTACTCCCATTGAAAACATGAATAATTCTAAGAAAACAATCTACTGTCCACCTGGAAGACTTCAAAGACCATGTGAACCATTCATCTAACCAAATTCCTCTAATTTTTAAAAATTGACATTTCTACTGTGTTCATTGCATTGAACTAGGCAGTGCAGAAGATTCAAAGTTTAGCAGATGGTTTCTGTATTCCAGGGATTTATAATCCATTTGGGGGATTAAGGAAAGCACATAAAGTTAAATAACTCAAGAACTAAATTATCAAAGACAGTATATAATAGTGTGAGGAGAATAATTGATGCGATATTTCCTGGAAGGCAGAGAAAACTAAACCAAAGTGATTAGACAAAGCATTATAAAGGGTTTGGGTATTGAGCTGTGCCTTGAAGATTGAATAGGATTTGAGATTTGATAAAAAGAAATGATGTTTGACAGGACTATTCCAAGCAAAGTTGTGAGATGTGTAGATTGTGTCTAAGTAAGATAGGAGACCTTAAGTAGACGGACTGATTTACAGTTGGTGTGAGGCGGTGGTGGGTTGTAAGGCTTGAAAAGTTGAGTGAGGAGAGATTGTAGAGATTTCTGAATGTGATGCTAAGGAATTGAACTTTATCCTCTGTTCAGTGGGGAAATCATTGAAAAAGTTTGGGCAGGACATGTTGAAAGGAACATTGTAGGAAGCTGTATCTAGTTATGCCAAACAGTATGAATTAGGAGGGAGGTTAGAGTTAGGAAAACTATTTAGGGGACTAATGTGGTAATCCAGGTACAATATGACGAAGTTGTAGACTGGCAATTCTTAAATGTTTTGTGGTCTCTTTGAGGCTCCCTGAGACCTTTCAGACCTCCTGAAAATTATTTTCATAGCAATATCAAGATGTTATGTGTTATTTTCACTGTGTTTGCATTTGCACTGATGGTGCTAAAGCAATGGTGGTTAAAACTGCTGGTGCCTTAGCCCGAATCAGGACAGTGGAGCCAAGCTCTACTAGTGGTCATTGTATTCTTCACTGCAGAAAAAAACAAGAATGCTAGTTTCACTTAAGCATGTCCCAAATGAAGTAGTAAAAATCAACTCATTAGTTTTATTAAATTTCAACCTTTAAAATATGTCTTCAATATTCTGTGTGATGAAATGGAAAGCACAAATAAACCTCTTCTGCATACTAAAGTACAATAGGTGTTTTGAGGAGAAGCACTTGTATGATTGAGTTATGAGCTAAACTATTAGCCTTTTTTCATGAAATACCATTTTAAATTGAAAGAATGACTGACATATAAACTGGTTATTTAGACATGGGCATTTGGACAGATGGTGAGACTGTCATTTCAAAGAAAACAAATGGCAATATTTGTTGCCAATGGCAAAATTTGAGCTTTCAAGTAAAAATTCTAAGTTTACAAAATTTGTATCTGCAATTGTAAACTTTACAACTTACATAAAGACTTAGAGAGCCCTAGCTGGTTTGGTTCAGTGAATAGAGCATCAGCCTGCGGACTGAAGGGTCACAGGTTCGATTCCAGTTAAGAGCACATGCCCATGTTGTGGGCTCAACCCCCAGTAGGGGGCGTACAAGAGGCAGGTAATCAATGATTCTCTGTCATCATTGATGTTTCTGTCTCCCTTCCTCTGAAATCAATAAAAATGTATTTTAAAAAAGACTTAAAGACTTTTCAGATGAGATTGGTAGTTGCAGTATTAATGAATGTGATTTTTATTTGTTAAGCATTTTTGTTGTTGTTAATCCTCACCTAAGGGTATTTTTTTTTCATTGATTTTTGTTTTTTTAGAGAGAGTGGAAGAGAGGGAGGGGGAGGAGAGAGAGAAACATTGATGTGAGAGAGACAGACCGATTGGTTGCCTCTTGTGCCACCCGGCTGGGGATCGGACCTGCGACCCTTCAGTGTGTTAGTCAATGCTTTAACCACTTAGCAACACCAGCCAGGACATGAATATGATTTTTATTTTTTTTAACTTTAAATTTGTTTTTATTGTTGATAGTATTACAGATATCTCCCATTTCTCCCCTCCTTCCCCCCTTCCTTCAGCCGTCACACCCCGCCCCAGGTCTTCACTACCCTGTTGCCCATGTCGATGGGCTATGCATATAAGTAAATAAATTCTCTTCTCATCCCCCCAACCCCACATTGAGGTATGTCAGTTAGATATTGTGTAATTAAATGTATCAATATTTGGAACTCAGTGAACCAATATATTCTAGATGATATAAAATCATGCATGTATAAAAATTCATTCAAAATGCAAGATATATCAATGAATTTTAATGGAACAGAGTAAATGTTCATTGATAAGGTTTCAGAATCCACATAGCCACTAACCTTTAAGAAACTACTTCTTAATCAAGTTTTTGTATAGTACCAAAGACTAATATTCACAATTTTCTGAAAAGGCTATTAAAATACTCTTTTCTTTTCTAACTACATATCTGTGTGAGGCTAGGTTTTCTTCATGTACTTCAATCAGAACAACATGGCTTTTTTAACTTTAATAATTTTTTATTTTTCAATTACAGATGACATACAATATTTTATATGTTACTAAGTGATCACACCAATAAATCTAGTACCATCTGACACCATACATAGTTATTACAATATTATTGACTATATTCCCTATGCTGTACTTCACATCTTCATGACTGTTTTGTAACTACCAATTTGTACTTCTAAATCCCTTCACCTTGTTCACCCATCTTCCTGACCCCCTCTTACCTGGCAATAGTTAAAATAGAACAGCATATCTTAACATGTTCAAGGAAGAAGCAGAGAATCTAACTGTATTCTACTAAGGCAGAAACAGTGAAGGAATTTGTAGAAATGTAAGTCTGTGCCACTCTAGTCAATTTTTTGTTGGGAAAATATAGTTATTTTTCAAAAATGTCATTTATGTTAGCATGTACTGGGTTTATTATTTTTCATGAATAATAAACGTTTTAAAGTTTCTAATATAATGAATATTGATAGATATCCATATAAATGAAAGCTTTTGGGGAAGGGGGTCTCTAATTTTTTAAGAATGTAAATATGAGACCAAAAAGTTTGAGACTCACTGTCCTAGACCAAAGTGGTGGCAGTGAGAATAAAAAATTGAAAAGATGTATTTTAGGGGAAATTATAAAGGAAGAAGTGACATGAGCTGGTACTTAAATTGGATTAAGGGAAGGGTCAAGAAATAAAGATCTGTGTTTTTAAGTCAGCATGACTCAATGATGGTAGCTTTGATACTAAAAGGAAATTTGTGAGAAGGAGATAGTTTGGAAGGAATATATTAAATATAAACTATGCCAGGTATTTAACTAGTATTGCAAATACAAATATAAATAAGACATAATAGTTAACTCATGTGAGGATTATATGCCAGGCACTAGGTGATTTATATGTAGATACAGTATTTCATGAACTCCAAGATACCTTCAGTTGTAAGATGCATCATTATCTTATGGACCACTATGAAAGAATTCTACCATTAATACTGTCACATAACATTGATGACAGGATTAGTCCTATTTTCAGAGATGTTAAAATGTAAAAGAAAGAAATGTTAGAAGACTATGTAAAGTATTTCTCTTGGTTCTGAGAATCTGAAACTTCTTTTTTTCCCTTACTTCAATATTCTTATTTTACTGGATTTTGAGACAGAGAGAAAGACATCAATTTGTTGTTCCACTTACTTATGCACTCATTGGTTGATTCTTGTATGTGCCCTTGGCATATTGGGACAATGCTCTAACCAACTAAGTAATCTACCTGGCCAGGGCCTTACTTCAATATTCTTTTTGGTTTTAAATATATTTTTATTAATTTCAGAGAGGAAAGGAGAGGGAGAGAGAGAGATAGAAATGTCAATGATAAGAGAGATCAGCTGCCTCCTGCATACTCTCCAGTAGAGGTGGAGTCTGCTACCCAGGCATGTGCCCTCACCAGGAATTGAACTGTGACCTCCTGGTTCATAGGTCGATGCTCAACCACTGAGCCACACAGGCCGGACTTACTTCAATATTCTTGGGGGCAAAACATTTATTGAGTACCTACTATTTTTGTACTTTGTCCAATACGATAGCCACTGACATAATATGACTAGTGAGCACTGGAAATGTGGCTAGGCCAAACTGAAATGTGCTGTAAGTGTTCAATACATACCATTTTTATTCCCACTTTAGAGATGAGGAATCTGAGGCACAGAAAAGTCAAATAATTACGTAGGGTCACATGACTAGAGCAAGGATTTATGGAAAATTATATCATTTCCGTTTTAGAGATGAGACAACTGAGTCCTGGAAAGTTAGGTAGCTTTGCTAAGGAAAGCCACTAGTATGAGGCTGAGCCTAGAAGGTCTTTACATTTAGTAAGGGAAAAGATAAGTACAGTATGATGAATCCTGTGATAGTACCCATAGGGTTCTATGGGGGTTTGAGGAGAGGTATCAGAATAAGACTAGGGATCAGGGTTAGAGTTACAGAAATTGGTTTTCAACAGGGACAGAGATACCTCTCCTGACAATAAGCAAAAAGGATAGGTGTTGGTGCTAACAAATTTGTGGGTTAGTAAGTGACACGAAGGAATTCCTGACTGGTGACCTTGGTGATTTTTCAGTCAAGTACGAGGCAAGGTCTTCTGTTGAGAGTGAAGAGGGGGAAATAGAATATAGTATTTAAGGAGAGAGTGTAAATTTTGAAATAGCTCCTGATGGAAATGGGCATAGTAGATGATTAGAGATGCAGAAATTTTGAAGGACCAGATGAGGTTACAGAGTACAAATTTGTAATGTTACTAATATGCAAGGGTAGATAATTTGTCCAGGGTCAGACAAGGAGGCAAGAGAGTGATTGAGCTGATGGACTAGGGGGTCTAGAGAAAAAAGGGGAAGACGGTAAAGACAGAAGACTGCAGATAGGGAGCCCACACAGCTAAGGTTCATGATACCTTGGTGACATTCAAGACGTGTATTGGGATTAAAAGCTGGAATCATAGGAAGTATCATTGGAGTTGAAGATTTCAGCCTGGCCTGTGTGGTTCAGTGGTTGAGTGTTGACCTATGATCCAGGAGGTCACGGTTCAATTTCTGGTCAGGGCACATGCCCAGGTTTCGGGCTCAATCCCCAGTGTGGGGCGTGCAAGAGGCAGCTGATCGGTGATTCTCTGTCATCATTGATGTTTCTCTCTCCCTCTCCCTTCCTCTCTGAAATCAATAAAAATATATTTTAAAAAAAGATTTCAGGAGGAGGTGGTTAAGTATGTTGACCAGACTCAGAGTTATCATGGGATGAGTTGCTGAAGTAGAGTGAAGGAATGGAGTTTTTTGAATTGGAATTTGTTGTCATTACCCATCTGTCAATTATTGAATAAGGATATGGTAAACATCTCCCAATATGAAGGCAAAATTGTCAGTTTTTCCTTAAAGTTCTGCCAATTTTTGCTATATATATTTTTAGTCTATTAGGTGTATGCACAATTATAGTTTTCATATTGTCCTGTTGAATCTAACCTTTTTTCATGAAGTAACCCTTTGTTAGAAATGCTTTTTGTTTTAGTTTATTTTGTCTGATATTGACACTGCTATTCTGACTTTATTTTGGCTAGTAGTTGCTTGGTTTATTTCTATCTTTTGGTTTTTTAAAAAAATCCTTTTTTTCCCCACATGCCTTAGATGCCTCTTTTAATATCTTTATGTTTTTTTTATTGATTTCAGAGAGAGGAAGGGAGAGGGAGAGAGAGAGAGAGAAATATCAATGATGAGAGAATATCATTGATTGGCTGCCTCATGCATGCTTTCCACTGGGGATCGAGCCCACAAGCCAGGCATGTGCCCTGACCAGGAATCGAACCTCGATATCCTGGTTCATAGGTTGACACTCAACCTCTGAGCCACACTGGCCAGGCTTTAGCTGCCTCTTTTAAATAGCATATAACTAACTAGGATTTATTTTTAAATCCTTTTTGATGATTTTTTACTTTTACCTAGATAATTAGTTTATTTACCTTTGTAGTAATTATTGATATAATAGAAATAAGGTCAAGTATCTTATTTTGAACTTTCAAAATTACCTATGATTTCCTGATTATTTCCCTCTGAATCTCTTATTTTGGATTGATTATGGTGTTCCTATTCATGTTTGGACATTAATACATTCTGTGTGTGTTCTCTAGGTGTTACTGTACCTTTATTAACATGCATATATAAATGTAAAATGTAAAACAGTCTCAATCTTTTACTATTTTTTCTTTTTTGGAATATATAGCTATATTCCCTAAAATACATCAGTTTGCATATAATAGATTTACTATTTTTAAATATGTTTTGATTTTAGAGATTGAGGAAGGGAGAGGAATAGAGAGAAACAGCAATGAAAGAAACATCATCAATTGGCTGCCTCCTGCATGCCCCCTTCTGGGAATTGAGCCTGCAACTCGGGCATGTGTCTGACCTGGAATCAAACCGTGACCTCTGCCCTAACCAGTTTGGCTCAGTGGATAGAGCGTCGCGCTGCGGACTGAAGGGTCCCAGGTTCGATTCCGGTCAAGGGCATGTACCTTGGTTGTGGGCACATCCCCAGTGGGGATTGTGCAGGAGGCAGCTGATCGGTGTTTCTCTCTCATTGATGTTTCTAACTCTATCCCTCTCCCTTCCTCTCTGTAAAAAATCAATAAAATATATTTAAAGAAAACCCAAAAAAACCGTGACCTCTTAGTTCCTAGGTTGACTCAACCACTGAGCCACATTGGCCAGGTGGGTTTATTTTTTTAATGAATTAAACATTTTAAATGTTTCTAAATTTTAATTTTTAATGTTTTTCCTTTTTTAAAAAATATTTTTATTGATTTCAGAGAGGAAGGGAGAGGGAAATAGAGAAACATCAATGATGAGAGAGAATCATTGATTGACTGCCTTCTGCACATCCCCTACTGGGGATCAAGCCTGCAACCCAGGCATGTGCCATTGGCTGGAATCAAATATGGGACACTTCACTCCACAGGCTGACGCTCTATCCACTGAGCCAAACCAGGTAGGGCGTGTTTTTTATTTTTACTTAAAGTCTAAAGCAGGGGTCCTCAAACTTTTTAAAGGGCCGTAGTTTGAGGACCCCTGGTCTGAAGGTAACCATTATCTTTACCTTCATCTTGAGTGCTACCAGGACCTTAGAATGCTTTAACGCTGATTATACTCCTCTCAGATTATATGTTATTGTCTGGTTTTAGTTCTAGTTCATTTTTTTCCATCCTCTTCCATATACACAAAAGTAGACATTATTTTTATCTTCATAGTTGATATTTGTGTAGATTTGTCTACACATTTACCAATATCTTTGCATCACAGACCTTTTAAATAGCATATATGATTCTAGATCATTTTCCTTTTTCTAAAAAGTATATCATTTAGACTATTCTTTCAATGAGAATATTTTGATGCTAAACTTTCTGTCTTTGTTAGAAAATGTCTTTTACTATGCCCTTGTTCTTGAAAATTGGTTTTGGTGTGTGTAGAACTCTAGCATTAAACTCTTTCAGAACATTGACAGTAGTATTCCATGGACTCCTTTCCATCGTTTTTGAATCAGTCTAATTGTAATCTGTGTTCCTTTTCTCTCATGACACTTAAAAAAATCTTTATTGAGGTATAATTCACATACAATACAATCCATCCTCTTAAAGTAAGGATGCTTTTTAATACGTTCACAGATACGTGCAACCATGAGTATAGAAAATTTTAAAACATTTTCATTACCCCGGAAAAACCTATTACCTTTAGCTATCACCCCCCACCTCCCTATTTAGGGGTTCCTAACAACTCCTAATCTATTTTTTGTCTTTAGTGATTTACCTATTCCGGAAATTTCATAGAAATGGAATCATTTATAATCTTTTATGACTAATTTATTTTACTTTGCATAATGTTTTCAAGGTTTATCCATGTTGTAGCATGTATCAACACTTCATTTTTTAACCTGTTATATTTTACTAGATGCCCAGTATGTGAAATTTGTGCACTGGGCTGGGGGAAGCCCTCCGCCTGGCCTGTGCCCTCTCACATTCTGGGAGCCCCACAATCAATTGCCCCCAAAGAGGTAGGCCCCACCCAACTGGCCAGGGCTCATGGGTTGGTGGCCTGGGCCTCCCTCTTTGGGGCGATCATGGAGTCCCCTGATTGATTGCCCTGCTTGCCAACAGCGTGGGCCTCCCTCTGCAGGGCTATCTGGCTATTGATGGCACCCCAGCAGAGGGAGGCCCTGCCCACCCACCGCAGCCCACTGGTCGGTGGCCTGGGCCTCCCTCTGCAGGGCTATCTGGCTATTGATGGCACCCCAGCAGAGGGAGGCCCTGCCCACCCACCGCAGCCCACTGGTCGGTGGCCTGGGCCTCGCTCTTTGGGATGATGGTGGAGGCCCCCCCCAATTGATCGATTGCCCCACCCACTGGTGGCCTGGGCCTCCCTCTGCAGGCTGATCATGGGGCAATGGCCGGGCCCCCAACCAATTGCATCACACCCTCCTTGGTTGGCCTGGCACCAGTGGGTATCATAGCGTGGTCATCCGGAAGGTTGTCCGGGTGGTCATTCTCCTGTTCGGTTGTTTGGTCAATTTGCATATTATACTTTTATTATTATAGACTAAAGGCCTGGTGTGTGAAATTCATGCACTCGGTGGAGAGGCATCCCTCAGCCTGGCTTGTGCCCTCTTGCAGTCTGGGAGCCCTCGGGGGATGTCCAACAGATGGCTTAGGCCCGCTCCCCACAGGGAACAGGCCTAAGCTGTCAGTCAGACATCCTTAGCGCTGCTGCAGAGGCAGGAGAGGCTCCTGGCCGTGAGCTTGGCTTCTGGCTGAGTGGTGCTTCCCCTGTGGGAGCGCATTGACCACCAGGGGGCAGCTCCTGCATTGAACATCTGCTCCTGGTGGTCAGTGCGTGTCATAGTGACTGGTTATTTCACCATTCGGTTGATTTGCATAATTGCCTTTTATTATATAGGATAAGAACAGTTTTTAAAAAATATATATTTTTATTGATTTCAGAGAGGAAGGGAGAGAGGGAGAGAGAAACTTCAATGATGAGAAAGAATCATTGATCAGCTGCCTCCTGCATGCCCCCCACCGGAGATCAAGCCCACAACCCAGGCATGTGCCTGGACTAGGAATTGAACCATGACCTCCTGGTTCATATAGGTCAACGCTCAACCACTGAGCCATACCAGCTGGGCCTATGATAGTTTTGAGTATTCTTAAATATATAATTCTTTAGTTTCAGTTACATTCACAATGTTGTATAATATCACTACTATTTCCAGAGCTATTTCATTACCCTAAGCCAGTGATGGCAAACCTTTTGAGCTCAGCGTGTCAGCATTTTGAAACACCCTAACTTAACTCTGGTGCCGTGTCACATATAGAAATTTTTTGATATTTGCAACCATAGTAAAACAAACATTTATATTTTTGATATTTATATTATATATTTAAATGCCATTTAACAAAGAAAAATCAATCAAAAAAATGAGTTCACGTGTCACCTCTGACACGCGTGTCATAGGTTCGCCATCACTGCCCCAAGCAGTAACTTTCCATTTATCCTCCCTCCAGCCCCTGATAACCTCTAATTTACTTTCTTTCTCTGTGAATTTGCCTATTCTAGTTACCTCTTATAAATGAAACCATATAATATTTGTTCTTTCGTGTTTGGCTTCTTTCACTTACCATAATGTCTTCAAGGTTCATCCATGTTTTAGCGTTTGCCAGAACTTTATGGCTGAATAATGTTCCGTTGCATGTATCTGCCACATTTTGCTTATCCATTCATCTCTTGATAGATTCTTGAGTTGTTTCCACTTTTCAGCTAACATCAACAATGCTGCAATGAACATTGGTATACAAGTTTATGTTCAAGTCTCTGCTTTCAGTTGTTTTGGATACATACCTAGGAATGGAATTACTGTATCTCTTATGTTTAGAATTTTGATAAACCACCATACTGTTTTCCACAGTGGCTACACCATTCTACCTTCCCACCAGTAGTGTATGAGGGTTCCAATTTCATCACATCTTCACCAATACTTATTTATCTGACTTTTTGATAATATCCCTCCGAGTGGGTATACAGTGATATCTCATTGTGGTTTTTATTTGCATTTCTCTAATGATTAGTGATGTTGAGCATCTTTTCATGTACTTCTTGGCTATTTATATATCTTTGGAGAAATGTCTATTCAGATCCTTTGCCTATTTTTAAATTGAATTACTCATCTTTTTATTATTGGGTCATAAGTGTTCTTTCTATATTTTACATAGAAGTCCCTTATCAGATACCTGATTTGTCTGGGAGGTATAACTAAGCTAGAATCACTTTAAATTCTTTGCTTGAGGTTTTCTTGGTCATATCAATAGTGTAAATCCAAACTGCAGACCTACATAGGGCCCAGCTCATGGTTATAAATTCTTGGGAGAGGCTTGTCCTGTGGTATGTAAGAGTGGATGAATGATGATTAGTATGTTTGACTCTCCCTTACTTTTGACATCATGTTGGTTTTGTTCATAAACTGAACTAATTGCAATATGAATGAATTTTTACACATACTTTGTAAAAAATGGGAAATAATAAAGCATGTTTTCCCCTTTCTTATAATAATTCAATAGACTTGAGTTCTTCCAGGCAGGAACTGAGCCTTTTATAACCCAAGTATTCGGTAACACAACATGGCACATAGATTGTGAACTTCATAAGAACCGACCTTTTTGTCTGTTTTATTCACTGCTCAATAAATATTTGTTGCATGAGTGAATTAATGAATAGGAGGAACTACTCATAAATGTTTGTCAAATCAATTGTGATATACTTGAGTAGTTTTCATGATTCTGGCTAGAGAGTTTCTTGCTTAGCTGGAGGGAGGGAAGGTGGCCTACATTTTTCTTTTTCTTCTATATTTAAAAAAATATTGTCCTAGCCCTACCCGGTTTGGCTCAGTGGATAGAGCGTTGGCCCGTGGACTGAAGGGTCACGGGTTTGATTCTGGTAAAGGGCACATACCTCGTTTGCAGGCTTGATCTCTAGCCCTGGGGTACGTGCAGGAGGTAACTGATCTATGTGTCTCTTTCACATTGGTGTTTCTCTCTCTATGTTTCTCCCCCTCCCTTCCACTTTCTCTAAGAATCAATGGAAAAAATATCCTTGGGTGAGGATTAAAAAAAAAAAGAAACTTACAAAAAAGAAAAAAATATTTATTGGAATATAATTACATATAGAAAATTGCCTGTATCATAAGTGATTAGCTCAATAAATTTTTATAAACCAAATGCATTTGTGCAAATATCATCCTAATTAAGAAATCAGGAGCCTAACTTTTAAAAGCATTACTTCAGAAAAGTCATTTTCATGTAATTTGGTGGGAGCCTGACTCTGGAGTGACTCAGTTATGGTAGTTAGGTATTTGCCAGAAAGGCAGTTGTAAAGTCCTAGGTACTTCTAAGTTTTTTCCTTTCTAGATGGGATGAAGGGAGAATGTCAGATGTCAGGTTTCCTATGCTGTTTGTGCCTAGGGCAAGTGATTGTGTGACACTTGCTTCTGTTTCATACCCAATATGATAGTGTTACTAATGTATCATATTTTAGGGGTGTGAGATAATGAGGGGTTTTTATACTGGAAGTTATATTTTGTGTCGAATATGGCATATGTGGTCATAATATGTATTCTTCCCTTAAAAAAAGGATCCTATATCTAAATTCATTCTTCTTACAGGTATATCCAGAGTCTTTCTGAATCCATTGCTAAGAGGCAATATGTAATGCCATATTTTATTTATGTTTTTAAAAATTTCTTTATTGATTAATAAACATATGTGTCCTTATCACCACATTACCCCCCACTCCCCCCACTCATGCCCTCACTGCCCTGTTGTCTGTGTCCATTGGTTAGGCCTATGTGCTTGCATATAAGTCCTTTGGCTGATCTCTCCCCCTTCCCCCCACCTGCCCCTACCTTCCCTCTGAGGTATGACAGTCTGATTGATGCTTCTCTGTGTAATGCCATACTTTAGACTTTACACTTTAGAGTCATGACTACAAAAATACAAGTTTGTTTTTAAAAAGTTTGTTTTTGTTACCTTCCTCAGTCCCATTTAATAATTTATTTTTCAATTTCCTAATGGAGTGTGGCTCCGTTCCAATAAAGTTGATTTACAAAAACAGGTGCACTGGAGTTTGCTGACCCTTCATCTAGAATAAAACCTCAAAAAGTGGACACTCAAACGGAAATGGTATAAGGGAACCAGTCATTCAGTAATTTAAGTAATAAATTTATTGAGTGTGTGCTATTTGACAAACTTTGGACTAAATGGTAAATTAAATTATGGTATTATATCCACTCACTGGAATGTTAAGATCATTGAAAATGATCATTTTGAATACCAAATAACATGAGAATTCAGGATAAAATTTTTGTATCTTAATAAATATTGGCTTTTAGAAGGAATATATGAATTTTTGTTAGGTAGAAGGAGTTTTTCTATTTTTCAGACTGCCTGCAGTGTTTTTATATACCAAAAATAATTTTTTAAATGGCATCATGAGATACAACTTAAAACTGTTGTCTTTAATCACTACTGTGTAGTATGATAAAGAGAAGCTTTATTGTTCAGTGATGTCCTTTTTACTTAATTAGTATAAGATCTACGTTTGAGGAGACTGTATTGCTGTCCTGTTCAAGATGCATTGTCATTTCTCTCTTTTTAAAAGTTTTTTTCTTTTAACAGTGCCCTTATGTCTGCCATTTCTTATATTTACTTACCAAAAAAGAGAATGGTGAGTATTTTTATTACAGTTATATTACATTCACTCTGTGGAATTAGCATTTGTATTGGCCTTTATAAAGTTAACTGTTAGCATTAGTTCTATGACATGATTTTGTGGGAATTGCTTTTTAGTACTTTTATCTAAGAGCATCTGCTTAATGGCTTAACTGAACAGGGTGTTTATATTCTTGATGTGTTGTAAGAAGAAGCTATATATATGAGCCACATGGGTCCTGTTTATTCTGAACCACATACATAATATTTCTTTTTTTTAAACCTTTACTAGTCAAACCATTTCGTGTGCGAAAACTGCTTGATCTTCAGGCAAAAATGGTGAGTACCAAAAAGACCCAAAACTAGCCAGTGTATTCTGTGATAGGTATTGGGCTAGGCTTTGGGGATATAAAATGGAATGAGTTATTACCTTCAAGGAGCTTTTTGCCTGGGCAACTCAGTCAACAAATAAAACTGGGGTCAAGGAGGAGTGGTGATACTTGAGAGAAATTTTAATGGATAAATAGTATTTAAGTAGGCCAAGAAGGAAGAGCAGGACACTCCTGACAAAAGGTACAGCATGAGCAAAGATGTAAAATAGCAGAAACTGTTTAGAGAACTGGGTTGGTATGGCTGGAAAATAAGTGTCAGGGAGTAGTAAGAAACAGCTACTTTATTAGTTTACTTTTTGTATGGATGTGATCTAGGAAAAAGCATTCTTTTCTGGATACTTAAACTTCAGTATATTCTCTGACCATTATCTTTTGTCCTTACAGCTCTCTTGCATTGTTATTTTCACTATACCTTCTAGGTAACAGAAATCTGTAAAGTTTTGGGTATAACACAATAGGAAGTTGTAGTGCCTATGCCTAACTGCTACAACCTGCATGACCTACCTGAAGGCATTCAAATTTAATGAAAAACACAAACACATGTGCACATTCATGCTTCTCTAGTGTGAGGTTTCCTATTAGTACAATTCACTGATTGTTCTTGTTTTATAGTTTCCAGTTTTGCTTCTATGGGTAAAATATCTTCTCTTAGCTCTGCGAGGATATTAATGACAATGTTTTTTGTCCAAATCACATTTCACTTCACATTAAAAGAAATTGTGAAGATGTACTTTTTCCATGTTAACAGCAAAACATTTCAACAGAATAACAAGATTCTTAGCATAAGATCTTGGTGATTTGAATTAATTGAAATAGTGTATGGTCAAGTGTATGATTTAGTACATGATTGTCTAAATTTTTTTTTAATATTTTTTTATTGATTTTTTACAGAGAGGAAGGGAGAAAGATAGAGAGTTAGAAACATCGATGAGAGAGAAACATCGATAAGCTGCCTCCTGCACATCCCCCACTGGGGATGTGCCCGCAACCCAGGTACATGCCCTTGACCGGAATCGAACCTGGGACCTTTCAGTCCACAGACCGACGCTCTATCCACTGAGCCAAACCGGTTTCGGCATAAAATTTTTAAACAAACAATTGTATGGCTTCATTATTAGCATTCTATACAGTATATTACTAAATTATTCCATTATCAATGCCCATTTATAAGGATGCATTCATAAAATTGTTTTGATTAGCTGGATTTTGGTAAATTTGTTCAAGTCCAATAATATGAAGCCTAGAAGACATAGCCATACTCACATGTAACCAAACATATATGCAGAATGGTAATAGCCATAATCAGCACATGAGAACAAATATATTGGATATGTAAATTTCTTGAATTTCTGGTACCTATAAAGGCCTGTATCCCTTCTATATCCACCCATGCCCCATAACTCCTGATCCACAGAGGAAGCAAAATGCAGAAATAGTCTTTCTGGTGGCAAGCATGAATGGTGGGATCTGGAGCAGGCCTGTTGTTATTTTAAAAGTACAAAGACCACCCAGCCAGTGTGGCTCAGTGGTTGAGTGTTGACCTATAAACCAGGAGGTCACGGTTTGATTCCCAGTCAAGGCACATGCCCAGGTTGTGGGCTTAATCCCCAGCGTGGGGTGTGCAGGAGGAGCCAATCAATGATGATGTTTCTCTCTCTCTCCCTCTCTTTTCTTCTCTGAAATCAACAAAAAAAATATTTTAAAAAAAAGCACCAGTGCCTGTTGAGAATGATCTTTGGAACAGGAAGGGGGAGTTAAGTCTCATCTTAAGGATTGGTGAGAATGGTTTCTGGGATTCTCCCTCTATCAGGCATGAGCTTGTGTGACTTAGGCTGTGATTTTTTAAAAAAATATTCTCAGATTTGTTTCCTTAGAGTTTCTTTCTTTAGTTTAGTTTTTTTTCATGGTAGAGGCTTTTCTCTAATGCCTGGTAAACGATATTTATTCATTGGTAATAATAAAGCACTAAAATGGTGATTGGAAACTTGTGTGTGTGAGCAGGATTTGTTCATTGTCAGATCTTGATGTTTCTCTTATTGGGGAGCCCCCTATATGACTGTGTCATTTTTCCCAGAGAGGAATTCTATCTTTCCTGCCTATGGGGTGTATTAGGCCTCTCCAGAGAAACAAAACCAATACTATATGCATACGGGTTGGGGCTAAAGTAGGTTTACAGTTGTGAGTATGACATACACAGTTTATTCTTGCATTATTTATTAATTACTGCATTGTTTTCCATACAAACAACTGTAGGTTTACAGTTAAATATTCTCAGATTTGTTTCCTTAGAGTTTCTTTCTTTAGTTTAGTTTTTTTCATGGTAGAGTTTACAGTTGTTTGTATGGAAAACAATGCAGTAAT
>NW_006300370.1:0-1000 GCF_000327345.1 Myotis davidii
AACTTAAGAAATATTAAAAATAAAGCATAAAAAATTATCCTTTAGTGAATAAAAGACTGAAAACTTCCCTTCTGCACTTATTTCTATATTTCTATACTTACTACTTATTTAAGACATTGATTCTACATTACCTCTTGGATAGAATAAGAAATTTCCATTATCTATGGGAAATACGACGTTCATACAAAATAAATAAGTAAAGTTAAAATCAAAGAGCATTTGTGCCATAACCAGTTTGGCTCAAATGGATAGAGCGTCGGCCTGCGGACTGAAAGGTCCCAGGTTTGATTCCGGTCAAGGGCATGTACCTTGGTTGCGGGCACATCCCCAGTGGGAGATGTGCAGGAGGCAGCTGATTGATGTTTCTAACTCTCTATCTCTCCCTTCCTCTCTGTAAAAAAACAATAAAATATCTTTAAAAAAAAGAGCATTTGTATTCAATATTTTTTAAAAGTTTAAAGCATTTTCTTACCTTCATAAGCTGTTCCACACCAAATACAATACAGAGGTGTTTCTCTTAAATAACTCGTCAATATCTGTAATTTCTCCAGTACCTAGATATAGGACACAAGCACATTAATGGTTCACATTGACCGGGATGTTGGTTTTCTGGTCTCTGGGATCATGCTGAACTAGCCCAAGGTCATAAATCTTCTGCTACACTCTCTACCAGTCAGGAATGGTGTGAAAGGCAGAATGTTTTAGCATGTGTCCCACTTTACCAGCTACCCTGATTATTTTCGCAAGTTTTCCAGACAGAATAAAGACTACATGTTAACATTCAGAAATAGAATTTGGCTGGATCTATTAGGATGAGGATTGTTTAAAGACCACTTCTACTTTCAAAGAATCTACCTTCCCCGGTGGGATGAGGGAGAGCACTGCCTCCCTGTGCCATTACAGTTCTCATCAGTGGTCTCCCATTTAAGTGGAACATAGGTTTTTCAAATTTTGAATGTTTCCTACCAAAGTCTTATGTACATGTAACCACAGAAATGTG
>NW_006300370.1:2543-6401 GCF_000327345.1 Myotis davidii
TGAGGAATCAAAAACCAAATAAAAAAAAAAAATATATATACATATATATTTAAATCCTCATCCCAGGACATGCTTTTTGAATTTTAGAGGGAGATGGTGGGAGAGACAGACAGAGGGGAAAACATCAATGTGAGAGAGAAACCTCAATCAGTAGCCTTCCTGTACATGGCCTACACACCCCAAATGGGAATTGAACCTGAAACCTAGGTATGTACCCTGACCAGGAATCAAACCTGCCACCTTTTGTGCATGAGACAAACCTCTAACCAACTGAGCTACCTAGCTAGGGCCCAATTAGAATATTGTATTGTCTCCAAGTCACTGTCAGTCTAGTAGGGAAAATAAGCTATGGGCATAAATAGCTTAATGGATATAAAATAATACATATAAGGACACATATGTAATGCCTTAACCAATAAAGAAAAATATACAAAATAATACATACAAGCTAGAAAATCTTAAGAGTCAAGACATACATTCAAAATAAAGTGCTAGGGAAATATATAAAAATGAGGTTGCTCCTAGCAATGTATTTCAAGATAATAGAAATTTTTACATTTTGAGACTTTAAAAACTATATTTTTAAAACTGATTTTGAGAGAGAGAAATCAATAAAAATTATATCTATTTTTTTGTCAGATGGGCAAAAAATACATTTTTTGGTCACAGATTTTTAGTAATTAGTTTATTAGATGTGCCATTAGATGAAAAAGGTTGAAAATTGCTGCTTTACTCCGCAGAAGACGAGGTATACCAGAATTGGAATGTTTTGTTGGTTTGTTGTTTTTAAACGTAAATTCATGGCAAATCACATTGGGTGCCAAAACACTTCACTACCAAACTGAAAGCAGGAAAAAGGCTTGCCTTCTGAGTATCCAATTGTTGACAGGCTCGCTGGCTTCTTCTAAGATCTCCTTCCAGCTTCATTTCATCTTGCTTACTTTTAAGTCGCATTCTAATTAAAGAAAAAAATAGCACATTACAGGTCTGTACTTGCTTTATCCATTTTCTATGCCCAAGTACTAAAAAACTACCTGGTCAGTGGGCTCAGTGGTTGAGGGTCAACCTATGAACCAGGAGGTCACAGTTCGATTCCCACTCATACTTGTCTAGATTGAGGGCTCTAACCCCAGTGTGTGGCATGCAGGAGGCAGCCGATCAATGATTCTCTCATCATTAATGTTTCTGTCCCTCTCTCCCTCTCCCCTCCTCTCTGAAATCTATTAAAAACAAAAACACACTGAGACCAGATGAAACCAAAAGCCGCTCAAATACAAAGTTTTACCGGAACTGCTCTGCAGCGTTTTCTTCAGCTTTGTTTTTCATGTGAATCTTTCTTCTGTAGCTTTCTAATTTTTCCTCTGCTTTCCGTTTTAATAAAGTCTCATGACCAATGCCACTTTTTCCTGTTCAGATAACTCTGTGAGAAGCTTATTAAATTTACATTTCAAAACGTGACAATTTTATATTTACAAATTAAATGCAGTTGTAACTTGAGTACAATCACTCAAAATCATTTGATCAGAATGACAGGAGAAAACAGATTAAAAAACAACAACCTTAAACACACAATTTGAGTTTTTACAAAGACCATTATTAGTTTGATCTAATATGACAGTAATACTATACAATTTGTTTAAATTGGGAGAACAACTCCAACAGTTACACTTTCATATAAATATGATGAACAAATAAAACATCTATTTTTCAAATATAATTCATTCAAAGTATTAAGAAAAACATTTACTTTTAAATTTTATTTTGCAAATGCAGTTTACATTCAATATTATTTTGTATTCGTTTTAGGTGTCTAGCATACCAGTTAGATAATCATATACTTTACAAAGTGATCTGATATTTAAGGAAAACTTTTAATGGATAAATCTGTCTCAGAATACTTTCAGAACATTTCAATTGATAAGAATACCTTTGCATTTTTAATGGTTACAACAATTTCCCCCCAGATTTTTTATTATTTAAAATTTCATACTCACTAAAACTTATTTTTATTTTAAAAGGTTTAGAAATTTAACTAAGAAAAATTTTCCTCAGGACTTCCTACGATAAAAACTGTAACAGTACCACCATAAAAAAGTACTTATTAAGCAAATGTATGTGCTAGATATAAGCATAAGTTATTATTACTGGTAAATGTCCCTAAAAATAATTACATACCTGTTTTGACATTGAGAGGAATTGGTTCAACAATACCATCTCCTAAAAAAAAGGGAAGAAAACACAAACTACTTTAGAAATTCTTCCTCAAACTATCGACAAGCAGAGTATGCAACTTTACAACGTTCCACAGAAATCCTCTCCTGTTTCAGGGATATTCAAACTGCAATCTGAACATCAACACTGTAAATCAATGACCTCATTTTGAATACATAGTCCTCAATAAGGCTGACCCACAGCCTCCTGGGTCACCTAAAGGTAGTGTTTTAAGAAGTAAAAGACTTATATTAAACATCCAAGAGGATGACAGAAGCTACTTTAAATATATGGCCTCTATATTTTATTAAACGGTTTCACTTCCTACAAAGAGAAGTGAGAATGGAGCCTCTCCAACTTAGGCAGCTGCTACAGGTACAGAGCAAACAGGGTAGAGTCCTGGCATAGTCCTCAATGTTGTTTCATTTTCCTTTGGCCATTGTTGGCTGTTGTCTCCATTGTAAGCTTTGCTCATCCCCATTGTTAGTGACTTCAAGGCTGAGCTGGGCTGATAAGCAGCTCTTGGTGGCCCATGGTTGTCTACAGTGGATGTGGGAAGATGAAAGTTCTCCATAATACTTGTTAGCACATAAGAGACTAAGACGCTTAAGTTGTTTGGATTTCATCTACACAGAAATCCAAACAACTTAAGCGTCTTAGTCTCTTATGTGCTAACAAAGAAACAGTCATCTCTGGTACCCATGGGTGAACCACCATTTCGTGGTTAGGAACACTTTTTCATTTCTGGATGTGACTTACCACTCTTGCCAAGGGCCTGACCACTTTTATATCCCATCTTCTGGAGCAAAGCAAACCCTTTGTTTTCACAGCCTAGTGCATTCTTCAATCCAATGTCACGTCTTTCTTGTTCTTCTTCTTTTAAACTCTTCTGCCTATTTTTCAAATTAGCTTCTTGTTGCTTTTCTTCTTTTCGACGGGCTTCTCGAACTTGCCTCAGCATTGGCAATCCTGGTCTGATATCTTCTCTGAAGAATAAGGGAAAAGGATATTTTAGATGAGTACATGAAGTTTTCTCATGACTTTGAAACTTACTTACCTGACACTACTTCGTATTTCAGTGCTACCTCTCTGACCATCTTTATCATAAATATTAGAATGTAATCAGTGACCTGTCTCGAACTTGCCTCAGCATTGGCAATCCTGGTCTGATATCTTCTCTGAAGAATAAGGGAAAAGGCTGTTTTAGATGAGTATGTGAAGTTTTCTCATGACTTTGAGACTTACTCACCTGACACTACTTCATATTTCAGTGCTACCTCTCTGACCATCTTTGTTATCATAAATATTAGAATGTAATCAGTGACCTGAGAATGGCTATTTTAATAAAAATGATGATGGTTGTTGCCAGATTATGGAAAACTAAAAGTATACAGTTTAAAAAGTAAGTTTTCATTAATTTTTCTAGGTGGCTGGCAACAATAACGAGCCAAGCTGAATAGTAGCTAGGAGAAACAAAAAGATTAAATAAAGGAAAGGAGCAAATTTCCTAGGAAGAGGAGAATAAAAAGAATCAAAGGCAGAGTAAAATGTGTAACACTCAGAGGCTCCTTGTAGCACTGTATGGATACATAGATGTTGTTCCAATAAAGCAATAAAACTAACTTTCCAACCTCACATTTAAAGTTT
>NW_006300370.1:6572-7555 GCF_000327345.1 Myotis davidii
CCCCTGTGTCCTTCATTCTTTGCTGACTCCATCCACACCTTTGGGGACCCCTGGACCTGCTGGGGCTGGACCCCAACATTCCATGAGGTGTACACATTGACTTACTGGACATTAATGAAGGAATCAGACATATAGTCCTCTTCTTCCTCCATGTTCAACTTCATATAACAGAAGTATCTGCAAATCAAATAGGATAGGGTAACAGTTATTAATTTTTAAGAGTCTGATTCTGAGCTGGAGCTTGAGATTATGCATTTCTAAAAGGTGCCCAGGTGATGTTCATGCTTTCCTTTGGGAGCCCAGCCCTTTGGCCTCCTCATGGTTCTAGAGGAAGGTGACAATTCCTATACTCTCTTAGGCACAAGATGGCCAACTGTAGTACTTTAAGTCCCTGCAACAGGGGAGGGGATGACTTAACCAGGGCAAAGAAGACCCTCTTTCCTTACACGGTATGAATATGTGGGCTGTGGGGAAAGAAACTCTTCATTGGGGTTTCTGAACTGGAAGGATGTTAAGCTGGGCTGCAGATGGCCATCTTCTTGGCCATATGAAGAGATCCTGTTCTGCAGAATGAACCCAGACAGAGAAAACGGACAAAGATAGGCCTAAAAGCAATGGGTGACCAACCCTAGTTTCCAAGACCATGATTTCTGTAGTTCTTTCTTTGACTCTCTGACCTAGCATTCTTCCCAGCTACACAGGCTAATAAGTGTCCTCATTCCTTAAACTTGCTGGAGTAGGAATTCTGTCAACTGCAACCAAGAGTCTGATCATTGGATGAAAAAAAATATTACTGTACTAGTTTGTAATATTTTTAATGTCTATCTTGCGAACTGAGTTGTAAACCACAAAGACAAATCCCCTGTATGCCAATGCCTACACCATTGTGTCCCAAACATCATAAATTCTTAATGTTCAGCAATGGTGAGAAAAAGGGTCTTTAATGATATTTGTAATTTTGTGATAATAAATGCATTTTCCCT
>NW_006300370.1:7572-8971 GCF_000327345.1 Myotis davidii
CCCTACAGTGATGTCTTATTTTTTTAAAAAACTTGATGTAAAAATATCATCAATACAGAAAGCCACATAAAACAAATGTATTGCCTAATGAATTATCATGAGGCAAACACTCTTATAACCAGGTGGTAGCCTCCAAGATGGCCCCCAATGATTCTTGCATCTCGGTTTTCAACAACCCTGTGTAGTCTCCTTCCACAGTAAACATGATTGACCTGCATAACCACGCGGATATTGTGGAAATGAAGGAGTATGGCGGCTTGGTCATAAATGACACTACAGCCCTTAGTTAGATCACTCTAACTCAGAAGTTAGATTACTCACTCTGAAGGACGTTAGCTGTCATGTAGTGAGGACACTTGTGCAGCTCTGTGGAGAGGTCCACACCGGAGGAACAGAGGCTTTCTGTGGACAACAAATTTGAAAGCGACTGAGTGAGCTACCTTGGAAATGGAGCCTCCAGTGCCAGTCCAGCCTTCAGATGACTCAGCCTGGGCTGGCATCTTCACCATAACTTCTTAAGGAAGTCCACGCTAAGCTAAGCCAGTAAGAAACTCCTGATCCACAGAAACTGCGATAGAATAAATGATTATAGTTATTCAAGCTGATAAATGTCGGGATAATGTGATACGATAAAAGATAACGCAAACCATCCCTCATATCAGAAGCTAGAACCCCACTGGCAACCTCAGGAGCCCTCTTTGTCCTCCAGTCACTCACACTCCTTCTGGGCACCCCCTTTTCTTTACAGTTGCATCATTCACGTGTGCATCCTGAAACATTACAGTTTAGATTTGCCTATTTTCCTTTTTAGTATAATAAGTTTAAAATGCGGAAGATTACATTCAGCATTTGTTGTAATTCACCCACCAGATTCTTTGTTCGTAATAACAGGATTCTTACACATAATGGTTTAGCACTTAACCAGCGTATCACACATTTTTTTTTAGCCCATTTAACCATCATTAAATCTCTACAAGCTAAGACTATAGTTAGTCCTGCTTACTAGTTGGAGAAATTAAGGCTCCACATGGCTCAATGTCTTGTCAACACCACAAGGAAACCAGGTCTCCGGGCTCTTGTTACTGCACATGGGATTAGACTATTTTTAAGGGACCCGTTCGGTACTCAAGTGCTAGGCAGATCCGAATGGGTTACAGGCACTTGTTAAAGGGCACACTATGCTTTAGCATCCTCCATTCCCATCAAGCATAAGCATACACTCACCAAGGCGACAATCCAGACAGGATGGGGGTGGCTTAGACCATAGTGACAGCAGTGGGAGTGGGCGTATTTTGAAGGTAAAGCTAGCAAGGTTTGCCAAAGGATTGGAAACGATGTCAAGGATTAACTCAAGGCTTTTGGGCCGAATACCTGGAGGAAGGGGATTCCTAGGTGTTAA
>NW_006300370.1:9091-9601 GCF_000327345.1 Myotis davidii
TACATCCTGGTGGAGAGATGGGATAAGGGGATGGACTTACAACAAAAGGTGTCAAGGCGATCATCCAGACAGACATGGGGGTGGCTTGGACCATGGTGCCCGCCGTGGAAGTGGGTGTATTTTGAAGGCAGAGCTAACAAGATTTGCCCAGGGATTGGAAACGATGTCAAGGATTAACTCAAAAGTACGTCTCACTCTCAAACTCTCCCTTCAGCGACCGCCGATCCCCACCGGTTCAGGTCCCTCCCAGCTGCGAGCGTCCGCCAGCCGCGACCAGCGACCACACGGGTGGGAACGCGGGTGGCAGAGTGATGGGCTAGTCACAGCCAACACACAGATCACCACCCTCTGTCATTCCATCCGGGGCCTCAGCCTCTTACCTGGCAGTTCTACTCGCCCGGGGCCAGCGCACGACAGCGCACGCTCACCAACCTGCGGAGGACCTCGGGGCCTCCGCGCACACCTGAGTTTCCGGGTGCAGAATCCGTGGGAAACCTGCAGCGGGCGGGC
>NW_006300370.1:9753-13580 GCF_000327345.1 Myotis davidii
TCATATAGGACTGTCTCCATGAAAAATCCTTTGGGCTTCCTCACAAAGCCTGTATAATGTGAATTCACTTAAAATGAACTGGGACCCACCCCCTTCCCATCTCCTCCTTGCTCCCTCCTGCCAGCTTCAGCACCCCGTTCCTGTAGGAAGACGCAGGGAGACGTCCAGTGCGGGGCCTTCTTGCTGGGGCGATTGGATAGGCTGCTGGGCCCGGTGCAGCCGGGAGGGGAGGGTGCGGTGCAGCCAGCGGTGGACGAGAAAAGGCCAGGCTGGCGGGTCCGGCAGGTGTTTGGTCTCGGTGCTTTTCCGTTTTCCGGTTCGTGGAATGGGTTATTGACCTGTGTTTTTTGTAGGCATTTTTTTTTCTGGAAAAATGCCTCATTTGCAACTTTAAGTTATTTTACCCGATCCCCCCCGCCCCCCGACTAATCATTACTTTCTTTGATTTTTTTTGGTACCCTTGTCCTTTAAAATTTAGTTCTCAGGTTTTGCCACAAAGAAGTTATGTAGTTTCTTTTCAAAAGAAATGAGAGGGAAAGCCTGACTTTTCATTTCTTAGTGGTTACAATCACGAAGCTGGACTTTTAACAACTATTTTTTTTTTAATTTGTTACTTTAAGGTGTGAATTTAAAACTTCAGTCATGGAGTTAGCCCACAGTTTGTTGCTAAATGAGGAAGCTTTGGCTCAAATCACGGAAGCAAAGAGGCCAGTTTTTATCTTTGAATGGTTGCGATTTCTTGATAAAGTCTTGGTGGCTGCCAACAAGGTATGGTACTGCTTTTTCCCCCCCAGTTGGGTTAACATAATCAAGAATCTTATGTGCTCATGATTTGTGAGAAAACATATTTTAAAAGGTTGTAGGTCTCTCCTGGAACTTGAGAAAATTACTGTCATAGGGATGTATTGTCTGCACTTTTTCTATTGTGTGGCAGACCCCAAACCTCCTTTCAACCCCCCTTGTGGCCCATTTCATGCCTCCACCTGGACAGCTGAATGTGACTGGGGAAGAACACGGCTATATGACTGGTGTCACTTTGAATTCATCGTCTCTCACTGCAGGTGGTCCCTCCGTGCTGCCTAGCCACCCCAGTATCTTCGTTTGTACCTCTGAGGAGTTACTAATAGGCTTTCCCGCCGTTTTCTTCAGCCTGCGTACCAGCCGTGGGCAGACTACAGCCCGCGGGCCGGATACAGCCGGTTTGAAATGAATAAAACTAAAAAAAAAAAAAAAAACCGTACCCTTTTATGTAATGATGTTTACCTTGAATTTATATTAGTTCACACAAACACTCCATCCATGCTTTTGTTCCGGCCCTCCGGTCCAGTTTAAGAACCCATTGTGGCCCTCGAGTCAAAAAGTTTGCCCACCCCTGGATAGTCTATCTCATTATCCGTGTGCTGCTTTTCTGTCTTGAAAATTAGACACTTTGCTCAAAATCTGATGGTCTTTGGATGTCTGGTCAAATTTGAGCGTGAGTCGTGAAACGCTTTTCTGGGCAGGGTGAAGTGTGTTCATTGTACTTCACCTGCTGACTAGTCCAGTTCTTTGAGAAACCCTTGCTGGTAGTATCATAGGTTTCTCTTGTCTAGTCGTTCCCCAGAAGAGACTTTTCTGCTCTCGTGTTGTAGGGTGTACGACTACTTGCCTGGCTATAGGAATTGAGGGAGAAGGCCGGGGACTTCAGCATTCATTATGTAAACTTTCACTTAGCCACCCTGTTTTCAGTGCCATTTTCTCAGCCCACAGCTGTGCCTGGGCCCCATAAGTCCAGAATAGAAGAGAAAGATATGGGAGTCGTAGATTCTCAATCATTCCCTCCATTTCTAGACAGAACTTCACTTCTCCATAAACTCCTGGAGCCTCAAAACAACACGAATAAACAGCATGAGCTTTTAGGGGATTTCTTGTAAGTTGGGTCTCTTCTCAGCTCTCCCTACTGGAGATACCTGGCTTCCATCTTTTGCATTGATTCATTTCCTGTTTTCTTTACCCTTGTGGATTTGTGGTTTTTGGGGGGGTTGCCCTTTAGTATAGTTTTAGTAAGGTTTCTTTAACAGAGGTTTCTATTTTCTCTTAAACCCCCTCCAGCTGAATATTTGTTGCCTCTACTCCACTGAAACAGCTCTTGTTCAATCAATAATGATCTCAAATTGCCCAAATCAGTGGATCAGTATTCTGTATTAATTGACATAGCTGAACTTCTACCTGAAAGACTTAAGTATTTTTTAGTTCTGAAATTGAAAAATACGAAAGAGTATATATGAAGTTATCTAATGAAGCATAATAATATGGACATCTGTAAACCTCCATTCAAATTAAACAATAGATTGTTGTCGTTACTGTGGATGCACACTGCATGAAGTCCTCCTTATCGTAGTCGCCAAGACACCATTTGCTTTTAGTTCTCTTCTGCACTAGTTACTCCTCATTTCCTTCTCTTGGTTCTTTCTCAGTTCTGGGTAGCCTTCTTTTTTAAAAAATCTGTCTATACTTATTCTTACAGTGAGTGATACCATCTATTTTCAGATTTTTACTACTATCTATACCAGTGGTTCTCAACCTTCCTAATGCCGCGACCCTTTAATACAGTTCCTCATGTTGTGGTGACCCCCAACCATAAAATTATTTTTGTTGCTACTTCATAACTATAATTTTGCTACTGTTATGAATTGTAATGTAAATATCTGATATGCAGGATGTATTTTCATTGTTACAAATTGAACATCATTAAAGCATAGTAATTAATCACAAAAACAATATGTAATTATATATGTGTTTTCCGATGGTCTTAGGCGACCCCTGTGAAGAGTCGTTCGACCCCCAAAGGGGTCGCGACCCACAGGTTGAGAACCGCTGATCTATACAGTAATGACTCCCAGATAGCCAATGAGACACTCTACCTCTTTATCTTGGCTATCTAAACAGAATATTCAAAGTTAACATATTCAAAAACAAATTCTTGATTCCCCCTTTCCAAACCTGTCCTTTCTCCAGTGCTCTTCATCTCAGGAAATGAATATTTCATCCTTCCAATTGGTCAGGTCATAAACCATAGAGGCATTTTTTACTTTTTTTTTTTTTTTTTCAAATTTCACATCATAATCATCAGCAACTCCAGTTGGATCTATCCACTAAATATATCCAGAATTAAATTGCTTTTCAACTTCTCAATTGTTATCAGCCCCATCTCTCATCTGGATTATTGCAAAATGCTTCCTAATGCTCACTGCTTCAACATGTACCTTGTATTCTTAGCTCAGCCATCAGAAAGAACCTGTTAAAACATTTAGATCATGTCCTTCCTCTGCTTCACACTCTCAGAATAAAACACAAAGTTCTTACAGTGATGTATAAGGCACGACACAGCGTGGTCCCTTCTGTCTTTCTGATTTCATCTCCTACTACTTCCTGTCTCTTACTCTGCTCCAGCCATACTGGCCTTCTCACGGTCCTCAAGCATGCTAAGCATACACCCTCCTCCAGGCCTTTACACAGTTTTCTCTGCCTGGACTGTTACTTTCCCAGATATCTGCATATCTTACACCTTCACTTCTTTTCAGGGAGGCCTTTCCTCACTAATCTATGTAAAATAGTAATAACTCACACTATTCAGTTGTTTACTTGGTAAATTCTGTGTCTCCCCTCTAGAATATAAATTCTAGAGTTCACTGTTGCCTAGAATAGTCATGCCTTAAAATAGTGCATGACATATAATAAGTGCACAATACATATTTCTTGAATGAATGGATGAATTTTGAGTATTGAGTATGGGTAGATCTGAGTGTTTTTCCTGTTGCCTAAGGCTCCTTCAAAATTTCTTTTGA
>NW_006300370.1:14865-15221 GCF_000327345.1 Myotis davidii
CTGTAAACCTCCATTCAAATTAAACAATAGATTGTTGTCATTATTGTACATGCACACTTCATGAAGTGCTCCTATTCGTAGTTGTCAAGACACCATTTGCTTTTAGTTCTCTTCTGCACTAGTTACTCTTCATTTCCTTCTCTTGGTTCTTTCTCAGTTCTGGGTAGCCTTCTTTTTAAAAAAATCTGTCTGTACTTATTCTTACAGTGATACCATCTATTTTCAAATTTTTACTACTATCTATACCAGTAGTTCTCAACCTTCCTAATGCCGCGACCCTTTAATACAGTTCCTCATGTTGTGGTGACCCCCAACCATAAAATTATTTTCATTGCTACTTCATAACTGTAATGTTG
>NW_006300370.1:16897-21360 GCF_000327345.1 Myotis davidii
TAAGTGTTTTGCTAGTGGCCAATTTATAATGCTGTAGGGTTCACCTGGCTTGTTTTCCATTTCTTAAGGATCACTATCCTTTATCTCCTGATGTCATTTAAAAATATATGTGTGTCTTTTTTCTGTCACTGTGGTATTCATACTGTTTAACAGGAAGGTAATTTAAAGTTATGACTTGCAAAAAAAATTACTTGCTCTTTTTTTTTACTGTAATTATCTCATGTTTCAGGGAGAAGGGAAATAATGCTTTTCTTTGAGAAAGAATAGGTTTACATATCATTTTTTATTTAGCCTTATGGATATTTTTGCCATTACAGAAAGTTCTAAGTGGAATAAATTAGCACAGACTGGGTAGCTTAAAACAACAGAAATGTGTTGTGTCAGTGTTCTGGAGGCTAGAAGCCTGACATCAAGGTGGCAGCAGGAACATGCTTCCTCCTGGGAAGAAGCCTTCCTTGCCTTCTAGCGTCTAGTAGGTTACTGGCAACCCTTGGCATTCCTTGGTATTCCTTGATTTGTAGATACCTCTCTCCAAACTTTGCCTCCTTGTCACATGGTGTTTGCCCTATTCATCTGTGTTCTGTGTCTAAAGTTTTCTCTTGTAAGGGCACCAGTCATGGGATTAGGGTGCACTTCTTAGTCCAGTATGACCTCCTCTTTACTTGATTTCACCTACAAAGACCTTATTTCCAAATAAAGTCATGTCAACAGGTAATGGCATTTAGGACGTGAACTAATCTTTTGGGTAGGGGGACATTAGTCTATTCACAGCAGCTATTGTCAAGTAAAAATAGTTCTGTTTTGTCATGTCAATTTGATAATGCTTTTGAAAATTTTTTGTCAACTTGAAGTTAACTAAAAATAGCCTAAGCCCTGGACTCTCATAGTCTAATTTCCTTATTTAGGAAAGCTAAAGATTTGGACAGTGTCTTCTGGGAACTATTTATTTATTTATTAAATAAGAATTGAGGACATATTGTCAGGCACTGGGCATATAAAGATGAATAAGACAGGGTTCCTGACATCAAAAAGCTTATAGTCTGGTGAGTGATATCTGTATTTGAATAAATATGCTATTAGAAACATGAATCAAGCACTATAAGTATATGAAAACAAGAGTTTGAATTCATCACAAGAAAATGAGAATTTAGCATAACTGACAAGTTTTTAAAATGTGTTGGATGTCTTCTTTCTCTTAGATGGCTTATATTATTTTTTAACTACTTTTTACTTAACCTTTCACTTTCTGAAAGTGTGGGTCCTTAAGATATGATACTAAAGCTTTTGAGTTTGTCTTCATAGTCTCATTATATTGCACTTCAACAGGTCATGGAAACATGGGAATATGTTTACTTGCTGTAACCTAATTTCTCAGAAAGATACAATTTAATTGAACTTAGTAATTGTTTTTACCTTTCAGGAACTTTCTAGAATACTTAATTTTATTTTTTATTACTATTTACAATTTAGAGGTAAGGCCGTTAGGGCTACAGAATTTTTGTGTTTTGGTATGTTCTTGTTTAAATGTGGAATTTGTTTTGCAATCTAGTTTTAACTTTTCTTTATGTTTGAGTGTAGTCTCAAGGGCGAAGTGAAATCTTAATGAGTCTACAGAAAGTTCTGAATGGGCTTGGTGGTGCAGCAGCCTCTTCTCATCGTGATATTTACAAGAATGCCAGGTCCCTCTTGACTGACAGGTCCATGGCTGTTCGATGTGCAGTTGCCAAGGTTAGTACTAGACCAATTTATAATGCTGTAGGGTTCACCTGGCTTGTTTTTCATTTCTTAAGGATCACTATCCTTTATCTCCTGATGTCCAGTGTCTTGAAAACTGTTGTTTTATATTTTTTGTCCAACATTTTGGTTATTTCTGGAGAGTAAATCTGGTTCTTGTTATGCCATCTCTGGAAATGGAAGTTTTAGGGTGTAATTTAGTTTTTTTGTGTTTTTTTTAAATGACAGTGTCTACTAGAACTACAGAATGAAGCTGTGTTCATGTGGACTGCTGAACTGGAAAATATAGCCACTCTCTGCTTTAAGGCTTTGGAAAACTCAAATTATGGAGTGCGAGTGGCAGTGTCTAAACTCTTAGGAACAGTCATGGCAACAGCACTAATGCCTAAGCAAGCAACAGGTACCATTTCCAACCCCTGACCTAGACTGTAGCAGACACTTGAAGGTACATGGAATGCTTCCTTCTAAATGAATTATTACTCATAGGCAAGTCACTTTAAAGGATTTCAATCATTAGGTATTTCTCTACTTTTCGTAACATTACAGTACCCAAATGGCGTTTTTTCTTGGTATCGTCAAGAAATTTTTTATGATGATAATGTACAAGGTAATATTACAGCAAGTATGTTGAACACATAAGCAAGTAAGATTTATGCAATGATTTTGTATGATATTAATTAAGGGCTTTAAATCAGACACTTGATACCCTTTTTTATTTTAAATCTTTGATGACTAGATCACCATTTGTAACATAGTATTATTGTTCATTTTTTCTTGGCCATCGTTGTGAACAGAATCAGAGGCAGCATTGACTTTTCATGTGACATCTCCTGTGGCTCCCAATTTCATGGAGATGCTTCAGGGACAGTGGTGTGTAGAGCTGAGCAGAGCCAGCTGTGCTGTGTCCTCACCCCTACTCCATATCTATAGAGAAGGAGAGTCAGATGTTATAGAGTCAAGTCCTAGCTCCTATGTGTATTAGTTGTGAAACCCCTTGAGCTTTGTTCTCTTCATCTTTAATAATAATTATGTCGCCCTAACCGGTTTGGTTCAGTGGATAGAGCGTCGGCCTGCGCACTGAAGGGTCCCAGGTTCAATTCCGGTCAAGGGCATGTACCTGGGTTGCGGGCACATCCCTAGTGGGGAGTGTGCAGGAGGCAGCTAAATCGATGTTTCTCTCTCATTGATGTTTCTAACTCTATCCTCTCCCTTCCTCTCTGTAAAAAAATCCTTAAATACTAATTTGGCAGGGAGTTTTGTGTATAAATTTTCTTTGCATTCATGTGTAAATGAACCCCCAAAAAGGTAATCCAGTGACTTTTTTTTTAATCCTCACCCGAGGTAAATTTTTTCCTTTGATTTTTCAGACAGAGTGGAAGGGAAGGAGGAGGGGAGTGGAGAGAGAGAGAAACATTGGTGTGAGAGAGACACATTGATTGGTTGCCCTCTCATGAGCCGTGACTGATTCTGGGATCGAACCTGCAACCAAGGTACGTGCCTTGACCAGGAATCAAACCAGAGACCCTTCTGTCCACAGGCCTACGCTCTAACCCCCTGGTCGGCAGACTGCGGCTCGCCAGCCACATGTGGCTCTTTGGCCCCTTGAGTGTGGCTCTTCCTAAGCTTTAGGAGTACCCTAATTAAGTTAATAACAATGTACCCACCTATATAGTTTAAGTTTAAAAAATTTGGCTCTCAAAAGAAGTTTCAATGGTTGTATAGTTGATATTTGGCTCTGTTGACTAATGAGTTTGCCGACCACTCTATAACCCCTGAGAAAACCGACTAGGGCTCCAGTGACATTGTAATGCATTGGTAACTGACGAAGTTTCTTTGTGTCCATCTCAGTTTTGGGAAGGAAGCTGTCTGTGATCAGTTAGCAGTATCTGCTGTGGGTATATGCTTTGTCCTTGTGTTACACATATTGAGGTTACATCATTATTAGACTATTCTGTCATAGATTTATTGAATTGATTTTGATTTTTAGTTCTTTATATTCTTAGCATTTTTGCTTCAAATTGAATTTATTTTTACAAGTACATTGTCAATTTTAAGAAAATAGGAAAATTCAATGGCCTTATCTCCTTTGTGGTTACTTAGGTATGCTTAAAAATAATTACTTGAATTTTCAAGCTAGATTATTAGAAAGTTTTATTTAACTTATAACAAAATATTTTGTTTATAATTTTACTTTTCATCCTGAAAGTAATGCGCCAGAATGTGAAGCGAGCGACATTTGATGAGGTCTTAGAACTCATGGCCACAGGATTTCTGCGCGGAGGGTCAGGTTTCTTAAAGAGTGGTGGAGAAATGTTAAAAGTTGGAGGGTCTGTTAATCGTGAAGTGAGAGTTGGAGTCACACAGGTTTGTAATACATGTATAAAAGAGTTCTGTTCATATCATTGTGAAAATTCATGGAGGACTCTTACTAAGTATAGTACACACACAGATTTTTAATGTTGTCTGGTTTCTTTCAAAACATTTCTTTTACGAAATGAATGAATTACATTTAAACTCCAAATTGCATGCTTATATGGCAAGGTTAGATATTTAATGATGTATAAATAAGCCTATGTCTACTATTTTTATAAATATTTAAGAAAATTTTACTTTTTAGAAAATCAGATGTGAAATAATTCTGTTGTAATTTAAATGTTATTCAAGTTGCTTGAGACATTTAGATTTTAATTTTGATCACTGACCTGTAGCTAAAAATATTGGTTAATACT
>NW_006300370.1:23058-26931 GCF_000327345.1 Myotis davidii
AAATGTGTGAATAATCTATAAAAATAAAAGCATAATATGCTAATTAGACCAGGCAACCGTCTGGACGAAGCTGTGGTGGTGGGGGCTGAGACAGAGGTGGCCCCCAGCCACTGCACTGAGGCAGAGGCAGCCACTTCACCGAGGCAGAGGCAGCCGCTGCTGCGGCAGAGGCCGAGCCCCTTGCACATTTTGTGCATTGGGCCTCTAGTGAGTGAGATAAAGTTCTTGCCTTTATGGAGCTTACAATTCGATTAGGAAATCAAAGCAAGGTAAATGTAAATTCTATAAGACGGTTTAGTTTTATCACTCTTGGTAATATACATTAACTTTAATCAGGCACATTATATTGCCTAATAGAGGTCCTTAGAAATAAGAATTTAATGAAAGATAATAATCAGTAATTTATATTTAGAGAAAATAATTTTATAAGTTTTACAAGTACACACAGTTTAGTTATAGTTTTTGTTTATTTCTTTGCAAACCATTTTTTTAAATGTACAGGGCTAACTGAAAAATTATAAATACCTTCTGGACGAAGCTGTGGTGGTGGGGGTTCAGACAGAGGTGGCCCCCAGCCGCTGCACTGAGGCAGAGGCAGCCACTTCACCGAGGCAGAGGCAGCTGCTGCGGCAGAGGCTGAGCCCCTTGCATATTTTGTGCTTCGGGCCTCTAGTGAGTGAGATAAAGTTCCTGCCTTTAAGGAGCTTACAATTCGACTAGGAAATCAAAGCAAGGTAAATGTAAATTCTATAAGACGGTTTAGTTTTATCACTCTTGGTAATATACATTAACTTTAATCAGGCACATTATATTGCCTAATAGAGGTCCTTAGAAATAAGAATTTAATGAAAGATAATAATCAGTAATTTATATTTAGAGAAAATAATTTTATAAGTTTTACAAGTACACACAGTTTAGTTATAGTTTTTGTTGTTTATATCTTTGCAAACCATTTTTTAAATGTACAGGGCTAACTGAAAAATTATAAATTATGAATTAAAGGGTGCTTAAGTTAATGAGGTATACTAGTAAGTCTTTAGATATGTTAAAATAGCAATATATTCTAGGTGTACAACTTGAAAAATCTTTGTACATTGATTCATTGAAGAAATGTTTGAGTGCCAGAAATACTACCAAATCGTGGGAGGAAAATAGTGAACCAGATACAGAGAACTACCTGTTCAGGCAGCTTCTAGTTTAGTAATTAAAGGAAGAATTCATGCATTTCTAAGTCCAGAAATTGCTAAGAAGAAAAGAGCTATTTAATTAGAGTCCATAATGTTTTAATTTATTGTATTCTGTTATTCTATATTCTATTTTTTTTAGTCTAGTAATTCATAGTGAATGCAAAAAGAGCAAAAAAAGTTTTACTGTCATTTATGAGTTATTAATATTAAGGCCATAGTAGTCATTTGATTTAAAAATCCTAAAAGCTTAATTAAATATAATGCTATATATCTGGAATTTATGGGCCAAAATGTATTCTCAATTAGTAAATTCACAAGGGATTTACAGCTGTTCTATGTTAAATACATTCCAAGTCTAGTGGACATTAAAAGGTGATGGGAGGGGGCAGCAAAGTGAATGAGGACTTTGAGGAACATTCCACTAAGAAGTTCTAAAGCCTCTTTCCTTACATACCCATTTTCTGGTCAGTAATTTGATGATACTGTCAATATATAGCAGCACTTGAAAATAGCAGTAAAAATAGTAAGTAACAATAATGGCCACTAAAATTTATTAAATATGTATTGAGGGCAGCACTGTGTTAAATTCTTTATACGCACTGACTGATTGTAACAGTACTCTTCAAGATAGGCACTTAACCCTTTCAGCAGAGGAGGAACTTGACCTAGGTAGGCTGAGTATCTTGCCCAGTGCCAGATAGCTAATACGACTGGGGAAACTGGGGATTGATTTAAGAATATAATTATGTAGATCAAGAAAATTATATTTAATTAACGCTCATTGAGGACATGCTGCTGTGTTTCCAGAAGCAGTAGTGAATGACACTAGCAGTGAAAACAAGTCTGGAGCAGCAGACATCGCAGCCAGCCAGCATGTGATGGTCTGCGCCCTCCAGGAGCTGGGGAGCCTGGTGCAGAGCCTCAATGCCACTGCCTCCCCTCTAATTCAGGAAGCGTCTATAGGTATGATATCCACTTACCTGCAGAAATATTCTTTTACCATTTTTAAAATCATAGTATAATCGATATTTCGCTCCTGGTTAGTTGCTTGTCATCAAATTAGCAGTTTAGATTATTTGGTAAAAGTAGAGTTTTATTTAACTTAAAATTCACTGTGATAGTATTGAATTAAATGGTGAAATAAAGTTCGGGGAAACAAATAAAAAAGTCATGGTAGTTTTTGACTAAAATTTGCTGAATACTTTAATTTTACATCCACATTTATATTTTATTGAATGTAATTATACTTTGTTCTTTGTAGAAAATGTTCCTTTAAAGTATTCTGCTATTTATGAGGTAATGTATGTGTTTTTGGCAAAGTTCGGAAAGTATGTTTGAAGCCATAATAATTATTTATAGTCTAATAATTCATAGTGAATGCAAAAAGAGTAAGAAAGTTTTACTGTCATTTATGAGTTATTAATCTTAAGGCCATAGTAATCATTTGATTTAAAAATCCTAAAAGCTTAATTATGTGATTTTAATTGTACATAGTCTTTTGTTCATGAAATTGTTTGACTTCATTAAAGAGTAATTTTTTGAGTATTTTCTTTGTTAGGACTTTTGGAGACTGTGACTTCTGTGCTTCTTCATCCAAGTATGGCTGCTCGGCTCGCTGCTGCCTGGTGCTTGCGCTGTGTGGCTGTGGCATTACCTTTCCAGTTGACACCATTTCTAGACAGGTGTGCAGAGCGGCTCAACAACCTGAAAACTTCACCAGAAGCCGTTAGTGGATACAGTTTTGCAATGGCTGCCCTGTTAGGTGGAGTCCATCAGTGTCCATTGGGCATTCCTCATGCCAAGGGAAAGGTAGGACAGAAATCCTAGACTTGCAAGTGTTTGTCATGTGGGCTTCAGTCTGTTGGAACGCCTTCTGTGTTTACTGTTGAACGAGGTGATCAGAAGACAGACAACAGTTTTACTATGATATAAAATAAGTATTCTGCTAAAACGGAATTGACAGACTATAAAATTTTATATTTAATTATGACACAGGAATAACAAGTAGCTTTTTTTTGGTTATAGTATCATTTTATTTATTTTAGAGAAAAACCATAAGTAAGTAATATAATTTAGAAATCAAAGCTTTTCTTTCAGCTTTTAGAAATAAAAATTCACACTGCTGTATTAAAAGATGTCAGGAGAATATGCTAATATGCTATTGCCATTATTAAGCATTAGATAATAGAGTTGAATGGTTTTTTTTAAATCAGTTACTTTTCTTTCTTATCCTTTCTACTAACCTCCTACTACCAACATGATTTTCTTCTCAGGAATATTTTTATAAATATTATTTGCAACTTTATATAGGCAGATTTGGGCTAGATTTTAACTTTTTTTTTTTTTCTGGGTTATTAGGCCCATGACCTGTGAGTTCATTCCTGTGAGTTTCATAGTTACTATTTGAATCTAGGCTTCCTCCTCCCTTTGTTATACAATTGTGTCGTTCATTCACCTGTACCAAACTTATCTGTTTAGAGACCCAATTCATGTTTATCTCTTTCATGAAATCTCTTCAAAACTATCCAGTCTTTGGTAGCTTTTCTGACCACTACCACCTTTGTACTATTTGTCATTTAATTACATGCTACTTGTTACTTCCCATTTTTCCTTGTCTTCTCTCTTTAACACTCTAAGCACTGTAAGGTTAGCTTAATGGTATTTGCATACTAGGACTTGAACAAAC
>NW_006300370.1:26992-28618 GCF_000327345.1 Myotis davidii
CCTTGTATTTCATTCCTGTGAGTTTCATAGTTACTATTTGAATCTAGGCTTCCTCCTCCCTTTGTTATACAATTGTGTCGTGGCTGATTATCCTTGATATCTTTTTCTCCCATCTCTTCCACACACTTTCATATTTCACATTGTTCAGAGTCCCTTAGGGTCTACCTAGTACTCAGACTCTGGCAAACTCTACCCATTCATTCTAATTTCTCACTGCTCTTAAGTCAGACTAGTCATCTTGCTTTCTTCAGTTTCCATGCCTTTGCTCATGCTAATCTCTTACTATAGAATTTCTCCCCTTTCTTATTCATTCACCTGTACCAAACTTATCTATTTGTTTAGAGACCCAATTCATGTTCATCTCTTTCATGAAATCTCTTCAAAACTATTCAGTCTTTGGTAGCTTTTCTGACCACTACCACCTTTGTACTATTTGTCATTTAATTACATGCTACTTGTTACTTCCCATTTTTCCTTCGTCTTCTCTCTTTAACACTGTAAGCACTGTAAGGTTAGCTTAATGGTATTTGCATAATAGGACTTCAACAAACCTTTGAATATAGGATAATAGTACCAATAATAATAGTTATGTGGTTACATGGACCAGCGCTGTTCTGAGTGCTTTGCTGTATGAACTTATTTAATCCTCAGAAGAGTGAAGTAGGCAGTTCTCTTACTCCTGTTTTGCCAGTGAGGGACCTGAGAGAGGGAGGTTAATTTGTCCCAGGTCAGAAAGCAGGAAACAACAGGCAGACTGGCTCCACAACTCACTCTTAACCACTACGCTATTCTGGGTCTCCTCAGAGTCATCAGTGCAATTGGGTTTGAGTAGGTCTCGAAATTGCCTCTTTAAAAACATGTTAGCAGCAACAACAAAAAGGGACAACTTTTGTCTTAATAAAGTATATTAGCTATGTATTTTCTTATTTGATTTCTTTAACTTTTTTTTTTGCAGATGGTAGTTAGTATTGCTGAAGATCTCTTACGAACTGCTACCCAAAACAGCAGGCTGTCTTTACAGCGCACCCAAGCTGGATGGCTTTTACTTGGAGCACTTATGACTTTAGGTATAATGATATTGAAGTAGGATTTTTGTCTTATTCTATAACTGTCAGTAGACAATACAGAAAATTTAAGGTATTAATGTTAGAGATAAAGATAGAGTGAAATGCTAGCTATTATTAAAGCTTGTGTGGAGCTCTTTTTAAAATTTTTTTATTGTAAAGTATGTCATATATGTATATATATGTATGATTTTGGATTTTCCTTTTCTCGGTTAGGACCATCTGTCGTTCGCTATCATCTACCGAAGATGTTGTTACTGTGGCGAAATGTTTTCCCTCGTTCTTTAAAGGAACTGGAGGCTGAGAAGGCCCGAGGCGATTCTTTTACCTGGCAGGTAACATTGGAAGGCCGTGCTGGAGCTCTATGTGGTAAGAACTGAAAAGGATGCACTTTCAGAATATTTTTTTATTACTAAAATATTTGTGAAGTGAAGGAAAAGAACTACTTAAAATTTTTATTTTAATATGTAGTAAATTTGTAACATAAACTTATATGTAAGTTTACTATATAATTTAAAGTTTGTAGACCTTTAGATTTAGAAAGAAATTTTGTAAATAATGT
>NW_006300370.1:28857-33775 GCF_000327345.1 Myotis davidii
TGTTTTTTCTCTATAGTTGCAATTGTGGTTCTTCTTGGTTTTACCTGATTTTAGAACTTTATATTTTATAATAAGAATTGTAGGTACCTTTATATAATTTTATAAATTTATTTATCCTCCCAAAAACTGCTCCAAATCTGTCCTTTTGAAAATTTTATCTAGCAATGAGGAGTTTTGTTGCACATTGTCCTGAACTCCTAACTGAAGATGTGATTAGAAAATTGATGACCCCTATTGAATGTGCCATGACTATGATGTCGCAGTAAAAAAAGAAAATATTTGTGAAGTGAAGGAAAAGAACTACTTAAAATTTTTATTTTAATATGTAGTAAATTTGTAACATAAACTTATATGTAAGTTTACTATATAATTTAAAGTTTGTAGACCTTTAGATTTAGAAAGAAATTTTGTAAATAATGTACACCAGTTTGCTAATTATGAGATAACTAGGGACCCAGTGCACAAATTCATGCACCTTGAAAGAAACTGTATTGAAGTACTGTAAATTTGTCAGTACATCGTGTCCACTCTTGGTTCTGTCTGGAAAATTCTTTCTTTGTAGTCATCTAGATTCATGTTGGGTTATAGATTTCTGAATTCCTACTCACAGAAATCTCCCTAAAAGTAATCTTCCCTCGCTCCGTTTTGCTGCCCACCGTTCTAGCCTTTTCTAATGATTTTTCTCTATAGTTGCAATTGGTTCTTCTTTTGGTTTTACCTGATTTTAGAACTTTATATTTTATAATAAGAATTGTAGGTACCTTTATATAATTTTATAAATTTATTTATCCTCCCAAAAACTGCTCCAAATCTGTCCTTTTGAAAATTTTATCTAGCAATGAGGAGTTTTGTTGCACATTGTCCTGAACTCCTAACTGAAGATGTGATTAGAAAATTGATGACCCCTATTGAATGTGCCATGACTATGATGTCGCAGTAAGTAAACAATCATGACAGTTTCCAATTTCACATATTGATACATAGTCATGTTTTGTACTTACTTCTCTCTAGTATTCTATAGGAAACATATAAAACTTTATTTTTATAAAATGACCTTTAAAATTGCAGTAATGATATATATTGAAATAAAATTCTACTTTATAATGTTTCTGTTACTAACAGTAAAGGTGACAAAATACACTGAATGAAAACCTAATACTTATTGAAGCACTGTAAATTTGTCAGTACTATGATACATTGCTAAAAAAAATGGTTATAAGTAATACTTATTCTAATAAGATGATACTAACCATACTTTTGATATTTTAGTATTCCATCTGTAATTAAAGCTCATGGAGCTCATCTGAAAGCTAGTGCTGCAATGGTCCGTTTAAGACTGTATGATATCTTGGCTTTATTACCTCCAAAAACTTACGAAGGTAAATACGATTTGCGGTAGCTAATAAAAGTTTTTCTTTCTTTTTAAAAAAATATTTCTTTTTTACCTCAGAGAGGAAGGGAGAGGGATAGAGAGAAAACATCAATTAAGAGAGAATCATCGATTGGCAGCTTCCTGCATGCCCCCTACTGGAAAGGGAGAGGTAGATAAAAACATCAATGACGAGAGAATGATTGACCAGCTGACTCCTGCACGTCCCCTACTGGGGACCAAGCCTGCAACTCAGGCATGTGCCCTGACTGGGAATCAAACCCAGACCTCCTGGTTCATAGGTCGATGCTCAACCACTTAGCCACACTGACTGGGCTAATAAAAGTTTCTTAATGTCCCTTTCCGGTTCTTAGAGTTCTGACCATGGCTCTTCCACTGACTTACTCTGCAGAGGCAGACAACCATTTTCCTTTTCTTCATATAGACTATGACACAGCATTACTGTGCTCCTGGCCCCTTTCTGAGCCCTTTACCGGTATTAACATCTTTGACTCTAACCTCAGCCTTATGAGGTGATTAACTCTATTTTATAAAATGAAGAATCTTAGGTACATATAGGTAATATACTTGCCTAAATCTGAGAGCTAGTAAGTGGCAGAGGTTGTATTCAAACCCAGCTGGCTCATCTTTGAAGTCTGCTTTTAATAACTATCCTAATCTACCTCATATATATTACAAAATTGCCAATAATGTAGGAATCTGGAGGTAAACTAGTAATGAACTTGACAGAAATTAAATAAAATATAAAACGTTAATGCTAAAATAAGTCCTTGATTTGTTTCTAGTTCAACCATGCCCAAGAATTTTGACATGCTCTGGTTTAGTGTTTGTATATCATTGGGTAATTAATAAAATAATAATCACATCATATTTAATATATTTATAATGAACAATCTTTTCTCTATTTGAGTTTTTTTGGTTACTTTAAATAATTAGGGCTAAAAGGCACAATACAATAGTAAAAAAGGAAATACCATTATTGTATATTAAAAATAGCATTGAAATAGTTAATGCATATTTTTTAATAGGAAATAGGAACTTTATTATTTATTTCTGTTGAACATGTTGCTATTCTTTGTGGGCAATGATTGTGATTTTCTTCAAAATTCTTCTTAATCTGATCTGAAGTTCTGTGTTTTAGGGTCTTTCAATGCACTTCTTAGAGAACTGGTGGCAGAATTCACTTTGACTGACAATTCAGCCAACACAACTACTTCACTCCTCAGATCCCTCTGTCACTATGATGATAGTGTTCTTCTTGGCTCCTGGCTGCAAGAAACTGATCATAAATCAATTGAAGACCAGGTAGTAAACCATACAGGGAACTGAAACACTTGCTTAATTGAACATGGTGGTTTTCACTTACACCATTTTATTATTACACATTGTCACTTAAAAAGAAAATATTGTAGACTAAGGTTTAATTTTCATTGAGTTTTTTTAGACATGTAAAGATGGCTTCCTGGTGGTGAACAAATAGTGAAAACAGGTAAACAGCAATAGTTAGAATTTGGTGAATTCTCTTTATTCAATATTCTTTATATTTAGATAACCTGTGGTGTCTATGGCCAAGACCAGTTTTAGCTGGATTTTTTATTATTGGTGTTTTGTTTTGTTTTAGTTTGTTTTCTGACAGGTTGGAGAGGAATGGGAGTTAGTAGGTTGAGCATTTAGAGCTGTTTTGCCCATTGAATACATTACCTCGTATGTACTTTTAAAAGGAGTTACTAAAGCCTCATTTAAAGAAATTTTTGTGGGTTTAAGTACCTTTGCTTTGCTTTGCACATTTTAAGGTGGGTAGCATAAACATGTTTTAGAATGAACAGTCTTTTTCTTAAATTTATAAAAGGTGTTACTGATGGCTTTTTTAAAAGGCCAAATTATATATATATATATTTTTTAATTTTTTTTAAAATATATTTTATTGGATCTTTTTCTTAAATTTATAAAAGGTGTTACTGACGGCTTTTTTATATTTTTACCTATTTAAAATTTTTCAAACTCAATCATTCTGTTCTTCTTTGTTTTATTATGTTTTCTCCTTCCTCACCTGTTCTATTCTTCATGCCCAGTTCTTAGTAAGTAAATTTCCTAAAGTAGATTTTTGAATGATTTTCATATCATTCTTTTGCAGCTCCAGCCAAACAGTGCATCCGGAAGTGGGGCTCTGGAGCATGACCCATCCTCCATTTATTTACGAATACCTGCTGGAGAAGCTGTGCCTGGTCCTCTTCCTCTCGGAGTTTCAGTCATTGATGCTTCCGTGGCTCTTTTTGGTGTAGTGTTTCCTCATGTTTCTTATAAACACCGGTTAGTATAAAGTCAATCAGGTCATTTTATGTAAATTATATCCAAACTATAGATTTTCCTATCCCAGTTAACTCTTCAGTAGGGTGTATTACTGGTAAAACATTAAGCTTATACATTTAATAACATAAGGAATACATACATGATTTAAAAAATTGCATGCAAAAATATTCCACATAATTTGAAACTGTTTTTAAGATTTGGCTCTGTGTACTAGCATCTGGTATCCATTATAATAGTTCACCATTTTATAAGTAAGTTTTGATTATATCTTTAATTAAGGGCATCAGTTTGGTAAGTCTTTTGTTTGTGTTACTGAAGGAATAGTCCCCAATAACATTTGTCTGTTTGATGATCCAAGTCTAGAACTTGGGAAACTAAGGTAACTGGTTCTTTTTCTAATAGGACCTTTTGGTTTGCTATATTCTATGTCCTCATTCGCCATCCCTAAATTTAGTAGGCATTTTAAATATATCTATGGTCATTTTCCCAAAAGGAAGACAGAAAATGAATCAATGCAAAACTTTCACAGATAATTTACTTTACAAATATGCCTTAAAAATATTATTATGGATACCAAGATGGCAGCATAGGTAAACACTGGAAATTGCTGCCTCACACAACCACTTCAAAAATACAACTAAAAGACAAAACGGACATCATCCAGAACCACAGGAAGATTGGCCTAGTGGAAATTCTACAACTAGAAGGAAAGAGAAAAGCACACTGAAACGCAGAGGAGGTGTGGAAATATCAAGTGCAGAGATACGGAGGCACACGAGGAAAGAGCTGGCAACTGAGGACGCGGCTGTCTTTTTCATTCAGGAGGGATACACAAGCTCCCGACTGCTCTGAACGCCAGTTCCCGGCGAGTCTCTGGGGACCCAGACTCATACGGTGAGGAACTGGACCGTCTGGCATTGGGCAGAACTTGAGGGCGGCTTTCTCTCAGAGGTGCTTGCAGCAATTACCAGGACACTGAGACCCGGGGCCTCTTAGGGCAGGGCTGAGCATCAGCCATAGCTGTTTGCTCCACCCTGTTGATTCCCTGAGACCCTGCCCCACCCAAGCTGTGCGCAGAGGCTTTTGCATATAAGTGCCCTGGCCCTTTGCAATACGAAATTACCTAACTAACTGCAGCTGGGTCAGAGACCCAGAACATCCAAAAGAAGGCCCAAGGCCCCACAGCAACTTGCATTGCTTCACAGCTGGGCCTCATTT
>NW_006300370.1:35583-38159 GCF_000327345.1 Myotis davidii
TTATCTTTTTAAAAATGTTGGTAACTTGGTTAATTGCTTTTTAAAATGAGTGGAAATTTTAAAATAGGAAATTTTACTTTACCCAGATGATCTTTAAGAACAATTGGTTGCCATAAAAATGTTAAAGAACTTTAAATGTAAAGGAATTTTATAAAATATCTACTTTAGTGTCCTTGTTTTAATCTAAGGAAATCCAGCTCTAAGACTTTATGATTTCTCTAAAGTAATCCAACTAGTTATGGGAGCTAGAACCCAGAAATATTTTAATTATAGCCAATCACTTTTGTGGAACAAGGTTATGTATAAATAGATAAATTCTTTTAAAGTATAATAAATAACAAATATTCAGTGATTGAGGAATAAATAATGATAGGCTGGACTACTTTTTACAGATATCAGAAAATACTCATTATGCAATGTAAATGAAAAAAAGTAATATAAAGAGCAAGAAGTAATCTCAGTTTGGCATTTTAAAATACATAAAAATGTACATGTATTTACATAAGAATAAGACCTAAAAGAAAATGAATGTACCCAGGGGTAACTGCTTATTTCTGGGTAATTAGTTTTTGTTACTAGTTTTCAAATTAAATTAAATGAATATTTTATAAGGAAAGATATTTTTAAAATACGCTTTTTTAAAAAGTTAAGCAACCGAGGTCAGGTACAGGCAAATGATGCTTAACAGTAATGTTGGAGACCATGTGTGTCTTCTTATGTGTGACCTTAAAGCACTGTGAGTAATGCCCTGCCTTTTCACCCATCGATAGAATGGGAATCTGTGTCAGAGCAAGTGTGGAAGTAGTCAGTGTTAGTCCCCAGTAGTTCTCACTGGAGTTCTGATAGGAGGCAGGAATTCTGTGATTTTTTTAAAAATATATTTTATTGACTTTTTACAGAGAGGAAGGGAGAGGGATAGATACAAGGAGGGCCAGGTTGCCAGCATGTCTTATTCTGATCAGCTCCTCCTTTCAGAGGCTACATTTCTACTATTTGAAGCTGAGAAATTAGTCTTTCTTATTCCACTTGATGCAGGCGTTCCGGGGGGTCCAGGTACCTGAAGGTCCGTGATGCCCTGTGCGCACTTGGATTAGTGCAGAAGAGAATTCAAGGCAAGCCCGAGTAGAGAGTAAAGTGAAAGGGAGTTTATTAGGAAAGCAGTGGGACAGAGATTGGGCTACTCCACAGAGAGCAGCTTCTCCCCCTAGATTCCTTTGCCCAACCCCATTTCTTTTTAGAAGAATCTGAAATGATCTCATTCTCTTTTATCAGAATAGTCTCAAATGACTGTGATTGACTTATTTTTGTTAGCTGTCTCATTTAAAAATGTTGGAAAGAATAAAAATCTAACTCACTTCTGTTTTTTTTACATTAAAAAAATTGACCAAAGCTAAATCTTCGTTAAAAAATCTCCCTATTAGTTTCTAAGGATAGGGCATGAGGTACTATTTTCTTCTGAGAGTATTTTTTAAAACTATACCACAATTTTTTATTTTCAGCTTAAAAATCTTCCACACAGATGCATAATCAATCATTGTTATTCTATTCAAGAAAACCTGAGCACCTACTATATGCCATCACTTTTTTGGATACTGGTGTTCATGTTAAAAGCCATTGAAATTATGACCTTATTTTCCTGGTTGATACTTAATATTCAGTCTCTTTTCTTGTTTCAATTGATAGCCATCTCTCCATAGACTAATTCAGACATTAGAGATCTGATTGGACCAGCTGTGGAAATGAGATAGAAATGAGATAGCTTGAGGCATCATTTGTTAAACAATTAGCTCATACTTTCATTATCTCTGATTTCTTGACCATATTTGAGTAAAAAGTGTTGTTAATTTGCTGTTATTCTATTATAGACTGCAGATGTTGGATCACTTTGCTGAATGTGTTAAACAAGCCAAAGGTGTCCGCCAGCAGGCTGTGCAGCTTAATATTTTCACTGCTGTTCTTAGTGCACTAAAGGTATTTACTTTAAAACATAATAAATATTCTGAACTACGATTTTAATTAATGCCTTTAACAAGGCAGGCATACTAGATTATTGTGATGTTTAAAAGTATATCCCATGATAACTATGTTTTATATTAGTTGAGTTAAATTACTAGAAACTTTATATTAGGCTCATTGTGATTAATGAGTAGTTTATATTTTAGTAATGTTACTCTTTCAGTTTGACCCCTGAGACTTTACAAATGCCAGTAGTTCAGACAGTTAGAATTTTCAAAAATGTCTGGCTGATGAAATCTAATATTCTGCTGAAAGTTAACAAGATGAAACTTAAATTTGATTTGTGGTTTAGACCATAAATCAGGAGAGGTTGTGTTATATAGTTGAAAAAATTCTGCATTTAGAGGTTGTGTTCTGGTTTTGCATAATACTTGGTTTATGTCTTTGTGTAATTTATTTAATCTTCTTTTAACATCAGTTTCTACACGTGTAAAGTGAAATGACTATTGCTTTGTCTCTCAGAGTTTGTTACTGTATTTTGCAGCCTGCAGCCTCTCATGATATATTTGAAAACTTCTTATATTTTTTAGCACTGAGTTAATTATTTGAAAACTTACTAT
>NW_006300370.1:40329-45149 GCF_000327345.1 Myotis davidii
TTAGGAAAATGATTTGCTGTATAAAATTGTAATCATTCTAATAGGTTGGTAGAAAAAATGTATTAGGATCTTTTTTTGTCATTTTGTTTTATGTAACAGCATATAACAGGATTTTGTTTTTTAACCTAATCTTAAAACTGTCTTATTTTGGGAATTCAATCCATTCCACATACATTTCTTTAAACGTATTTTCTTGTTGTTATTTATCATCCATTGTATTTGTTTTCTCTTTTCTGCATTTTCTTACCTTTATTAGATCTTTTTTTTTTTTTTTAAATATCCAGCCTTCTCTCTCTCCCCTTTTCTAATACCCCAACCCAGGTCCAGGGTTATTGGTTGAATTTTCAAGTGTACTCTGAATTTTTTGTTTGTTTACAAATACAAATAGAATTAACTACATTGAGAGTCAAGAACTTCTGTATGCAAAGATGTACTGCATTCTTGATTTACCACTTCACATTGAAGCACCTGAAAATATTAATAATGTATAAATGCATTAGCATCCAACTTGCCAGCTTCATATTGGAACTCACAAGTTCAATTTTATTACTACTTGCCATTAGTTTGTTGAGATGATGAATGAGTTCCTTTAGGATTAGATAAAAGACACTAAATCCACTCCTCCCAAACGAGTTATTAAATTTCAACTAGTCTATAGGTTTAGTTTGCCTTAGACTTCTTGGTAAAGGTTTCTAGCTATGTAAAGCACAAAATTCCCAAAAGTGTTAAAAATCAAAATCAAGTAATCTTGTTCCTTAAGAGGTGCCACACTACTTTTTTAATGCTGTTTTATACTAGTTTGGAAGAAAAATTATTTTACCCAGGCAGTTGCTGCTTGCTTCATTTATATCAAAAAGTAGGTGCTACTGCCCTGGCTGGGTGGCTCAGTTGGTTGGGGCATCATCCAGTATACCAAAAAGTTGTGAGTTTAATTCCTCGTCAGGGCACATACCTAGGTTGCAGGCACATTTGTGAGACAACCAGTCGATGTTTCTCTCTCACACGGAGATGTTTTTTCCTCTCTCTCTTTCTCCCCCCTCCTCTCTAAAATCAATAAAAACATATCTGTGGTTAAGGATTTAAAAAAGAGAGAATAGCCCTAACCGATTTGGCTCAGTGGATGGATCATCAGCCTGCAGACTGAAGGGTCCCAGGTTCGATTCCGGTGAAGGGCATGTACCTTGATTGCGGGCATATCCCCAGTAGGGGTTTGCAGGAGGCAGCTGATTGATGTTTCTCTCTAATTGATGTTTCTAACTATCCCTCTCCCTTCCTCTGTGTAAAAAATCAATAAAATATATTTAAAAAATTTCTTTTAAAAAAAGAGAGTATAGGTGCTAGTTATCTTTCTTCTTTTATCTTCAGCATTTTCTCAGCCCTCTTTTGCTTTAATTTTTTGAAACCAAACTCCTCTAAAAGACTGCCCTACATGACTTTTTATGGCAAGACATCCTATATAATAAAGAGCTAATATGCTAATGGTCATCACGCTGTGATTCCCTCACACCATGACACCCTCACACCGTAACGAGCAATCACCAGGAGGCTGTGTGCACAGTGGACACGCGTGCGTAAGCGGGGACTTGACGTTGGAGGTCCCACGGCTTCATGTGGCACGGAGGCGGGTCCCAGCGGCTCTGTGTGGCACACAGGAGGGTCATGCGGCTCCGCACAGTGAGGCCGGGGGTCCCACGGCTCCACGTGGTGTGGAGGCGGTTCCCGCCGTTCCAGCCTATCTCTTTGGGGCAACCATCGAGGAGCCCCGGATGGGTGGGTGGGGCCTATCTCTTTGGGGTGATCGATTGCAGGGCTCCTGCACTGTAAGAGAGTACAGGCCAGGCTGGGGGACCCCCCTCCCCCTCCCCGAGTGCAAGAATTTCTGCACCAGGCCTCTAGTTTTACTATGCTTTGGATCAATTACATTCCCTCAAAACTAATATTTTAGTTTATATCTTCACAGAATAGTACAAAACTTAGTCTTAAGTGTTCCTCCCTGTTTCTTCTGTTTTAAGAATCCTAACTCAAAAATAATGTTTCACAGTTGTTTGTCTACATGTATTGCTTTGGTTCTTGGTGATTGGTAACTTTTGTGCTATCTTTTATTTCTTAAGGAATATATTTTTAAGTGTTTCTAGATCGTTGATTAAAAATTAAGATGATAATATTTACTAAAATTTAATATAAAATTAATATATTTTATTTCAGACATGGTCTCTTCATTCACTGGCTTTGATAGTGGATTCTAGTGGCCCCATGTACCGTGGGTATGTGGAACCAACATTGTCTCTAGTTCTTACCTTGCTGTTGACAGTTCCACCCTCACATATGGAAGTTCATCAGTGTTTGGGTAGATGCTTGGGTGCTATAATCACTACTGTTGGCCCTGAACTACAAGGTAAGCTCATCTTAAATTAGAGGAACTAGGCAGATAATTGCTATCTTTCAGTTTCCTGAATGTCATCATCATGTTGCTTAAAGAAATGTTGTAATAATAATCATACTGTGTATTAAATGCTTGCACCTTACGGAAGGACTGGAAATCTGCTTTTTACTTATTATTTTATTAAATCTCTACAATAAACCTGACTCTTAGTGTTTTTTGAAGTTTTAAACAGAGAAGACATTTCTAAATGAAGATAAAGATAAAAGTGGATTCCTTTGGCCTGGAGAATCATTCACTTTTCTTCATGGACTTTAGTTTCACTATTTTTTTGAACTTTAAGTATCAGGAGCATAGTTTTAAAAAAACGACTGCCATAAAGTAGATAATACTATCTAATTTTTCCCTGAGGAAGCAAGCCTAGGGATGATAAGTAACTTGCCTAGAATTACTGAACCGAGTAGCAGATTTATGATTCTAAGGTCTATGTTGTTACCTTCCAATTCCACTGAAATAATTCAACTAATGGCTAAATTAAACACTCACATCAGCAAATTACTGTGAATTTATCCTGAATATTTCAGCTTTTATTAAGTGCTTTCAATGGGTCAAGCTTTATTTAAAAAATGTATTTCAGCATTTATTAAGTCCTTTCAATGGGTAAAGCTTCTTAAACATTATTTCACTTAATTCTGACAGTAATCCTGACATAGAAATATCTATTTTACTGATGAAATACTGAGTCTGAGAGAGATTAAAAGCTTTTCCAAGTATACAGTGAGTAGTTGGAGTCAGAGATGAAGCCCAGATCCATTTCTTCTGCTTGCATTTTTAACTGCTATGGACAGATACTTTTAAAAAGAAAGAAGTAGAAATAAGATCTTAAGAAAAAATGCTAGGAATTGAAAAAAAAAATGTGTGATTTAGACATGTCTCTTTTTTGGACTCAGTGTCCTCTTTGAGAAAGTTGATAATTCTATCTTAAGTGAATATCAGAAGGATATGGAGAGAATCAATATGTGCCTTTGATTATGTATTTACCGAGTGCTTTCGGATATGATGACAATGTGGCAATGCATATTTCAAATTAGAATGTGACTCTTATGTGACTCTTATTTCCTTGCTTAGTCTTTATGCATATATAAAATTATTTTGTTTTACATTGGTAAAATTTTTAAATCACTTATATTTGAAAATTAAGACATTTTTATACACAGCATATAATACTATAATTTAGTATCACTGTAACTATCACTGTAAAAGTTACTCTTAATCTTATTTGGAAAATGGGATTTCAAGTTACTGTATGATAGAGGTGATAATGTTAGTTGAACAGACAACCAGACATGATGAATCTTTTGGCCCTTTTACATAAAACTGACAGGTTTAAAAGACAATATCGTTTTTCAGGAAATAAATACAAACCTAGCTAAATCTAACAGAGGTGCATCATTGTCATATATACCATTGTGTTTCGAAATGATTTCCATGGACTTTGCAGACGTTTTGTTTAGAAACAACCTAAATAGTAACCAGAAGGAGGGTTATTTAGAAGATAATTGTTTTCTAGGAGTCTTTTTGGTGATAATAATAAAGTAGTTGTTTTGTGCATTTTTTTTTTTCTTTTACTACTAGGAAATGGAGCAACTATTTCCACAATTCGTTCTTCTTGTTTGGTGGGCTGTGCAATTACCCAGGACCATTCAGATTCTCTCGTTCAGGCAGCTGCCATATCTTGTCTTCAGCAGCTTCACATGTTTGCACCACGACATGTCAACCTATCTAGTCTCGTTCCTAGCCTTTGTGTGAGTATAAAGCTCTTTTATTTACTGATTTATTTAGAGAGCTCCAAATTTGTTTCCCAAAAGCTCAAACTAGACTAAAATAAATAAAAAAGGAGGTTTCCTAGATGATGGATTCTAGGGTTTTTGCTTCAGTAGTCACTTTCTGACTATTTTATTTACCGATTCCCCGTCCCCCCCCCCCCATCTTAAGATATGTTTTGGTGAACTATTTATTTCTTAGCTAATAGTCCTTCATATTTTTAGAGTTTCCCACTCAGAATTTTATTTCTTGAAGTTTGATAACTTCTTAGAATCTGTTGCTATCCTCACAGTTGTTAGTTTATTCACTCAACAAATATTTAGTGAGAGCCTACTATATGCCAGACACCATGCAAAGTATGGGGATACATTTATGGATGAGATAAGATGAAGCCTCTGTCATAATGAAAATTATGGTTTCAAGGGAACATGATTAACAGTGATTATTTACAAATGAAATAGGTGCTAGTCAAGGCTATAGGAGAGCATTTGACAGGGAAACCTATTATAATCCAGACATTCAGAAAAGATTCCTGTGGGAAAAAATGCTATTTAAGGTGTGATTTTCAGGATAAATAGGAGTTAGTTTGAGGAAGAGCACGTTATTGGAGTGGACA
>NW_006300370.1:64566-64806 GCF_000327345.1 Myotis davidii
CTTGTCTTCAGCAGCTTCACATGTTTGCACCACGACATGTCAACCTATCTAGTCTCGTTCCTAGCCTTTGTGTGAGTATAAAGCTCTTTTATTTACTGATTTATTTAGAGAGCTCCAAATTTGTTTCCCAAAAGCTCAAACTAGACCAAAATAAACAAAAAAGTAGGTTTCCTAGATGATGGATTCTAGGGTTTTGGCTTCAGTAGTCACTTTCTGACTATTTATTTTATTTACCGATTC
>NW_006300370.1:65046-82060 GCF_000327345.1 Myotis davidii
CTGGTAGAGTAGCACAAATAGAAGCCCAGATACATTGGGTTAAAGATGGACTGTAAACAGAAACTTCTTTCCAGAAGTTTAACTGTAAGGAGAGGACAGTAGGGCAAGGGGGTGATGGAGTCAGGAGAGATTCTTTTTCTCTTACAGCAGAGAGAAATGAGCATGTTTAAATGCTGGTGAGATGGAGGCTATAGGGTGGGAGAGTTAATGGTATAAGGCAGCGGTTCGCAACCTGTGGGTTGTGACCCCTTTGGGGGTCGAAAGACCCTTTCACAGGGGTCACCTAAATACATCCTGCATATCAGATATTTACATGACGATGCATACCAGTAGCAAAATTACAGTTAAGAAGTAGCAACGAAAATAATTTTATGGCTGGGGGTCACCACAACATGAGGAACTGTATTAAAGGGTCGTGGCATTAGGGAGGTTGAGAACCATTGGTATAAGGCATAGAAGGAATATTTAATACTAGGGGCCCAGTGCATGAATTCGTGCACATAAGGCATAGAAGGAATATGTTAATACTACGGGCCCAGTGCATGAATTCGTGCACCTTGAACTGTGGGCTGTGAGGCTGCAGTGGACACAGGGGCAAGTCTCAGACCATCCTCCGCGCCCCCTCCCGGCCCCTCCTGCTGCACCCCCAGGCCCCTGTCTGCCGGGAGGCCCGCTTCCACCACCGCTACTCTTATGCACTGACGGCACCAGCCCCAGTCACACCTGCTGACAGCATGGAAATATATATATGTGTGTGTGTGTGTGTGTGTGTGTGTGTGTGTGTATTTTCAAGGTTTCTAATGGGATAGAGTTTCCAGGGCATAAGTAGATAGCTCTTCCAGTGCAACGTAAAGAAAGGAGGAGAGGATGAGTGTAGGTATAGGTTGGGAGAAGGGCCAGAAGTTTGAGGAGAATGGGACATGGGAGTTGGGAGTATATGGAGAAATACAAGATCAGTGTGGCCTCTTTGGCTCCATTGTGTGATTTATGATGGTACCAGTTCACCTTGTTGTGAGAATTTGTTCACCTGTAAACAACTTGGGTGCAGGCTTTGAGCAGCCAGATACTTTGATATATTCATAGCTGGGCTTTGGCCAAGTTGATTAATTAAATGACAGCAGGATGAAGGAAGTGAGGAAGTTAACAGTGGATTATGAAATTTCATTTGGATAAGGGTGAAAGACAACGACAGGAGGAGGCTGATATATAGGGAGAAGGAAAGGTATAATAGATATAACCATGGGAAGATATGGCTGAGAAAAGGGAAGAGAAGGTTATCCACAATGTGGTGAAGGAACTGGAAGGCCATGATATTAGATCTCAAGTGGTATATTTAGCTTTACTCCACCAAGTTTGCTCCTGTTTAACCATGGGGAACTGAATTAGTTCCAGATTATCAAGGAGTTTGAGTGTGCCACAGAGCAGAAACCAAATGTATAATGTTTACAAAGAGCACATGCAAAGAAAATAGTTAACTAGAACGTGCACTAAATTTAATTCTTCAACATGATATGAAACATCCTGGCAAAAGCCATGGTCTAATGCCCAAGCTCTGAGGCCATAGATGGCACGACATGAGTGAGGTGAACTGGTTACAGGATTGAAGCTGAGGTAGGCAACTGACAAATATGATGGAGATGCGGACACACATTCCACAAATTATCTAGTTCCTTTCCCCTTTTTTTCTCCTTAAAGGTAATTATACTATGGGGTTGACCTTGTGTGCTAGAACACATTTAAGAGGACCTGGGAAAGTAATAACATGACTTTCTTTATCTCAGTGGCAGTTATCCGTAAGCCACAGGGAATGCAATGAACTTCCTTTGTGTTAACACAGCATTATGTCTCCAAACCTATTTCCTTAGTAGAACCTCAAGGGTTTTATTACAAGGCATGTTGGAGCTCTTTCCTGAAACTCTTTCAAAAAGTAAGTAGTGAGATTACAGGCAGCTGGTAGGAAGGAGATGGCTTGGTAGGATAAGATGAGAAAAAGGGCCATTCAAGTGGCTGTCCGATTTCCATATTGACAGAGGTCCCTTCCATTACCAGATCTTTTGACACTCTCTGAAAAATAATCTACACATAGGTTCATCCGTATTAGTGGAATCAATTTAGATTTTTATAAACTCCGTGCTCCTTTCTATTGAATTATTAATTGCTCGTTGTACCATGTCCCGACAGACTATTCTGTACATAGGCATTGATGTCTATAGGTAATTGTAGGAGATGTCAGTGAGAGAAAGACTTGAGCTGAATGCCCAAGTTGTCAGTGACAGAGCAGGGTGTCCACTTGTTGAGGATGGTAGATACAAGAAGAGATAGCAAGATGACATAAAGTATAAAATAATAGGGATTTTTATTGGAAGGTGGAGGTCTGATGTAGGAGCAAGCAATGTTCCTGTTTCTGAGTTTTGTGAAATGTAAGGGGGTTGGGGGGAGAAGCTTTATTGGAGAATAATTAGGCATAACCTATAGAAGTTGAATATGTGCCTGCACTATTACCCAGCAGGTCCACTGTTAAGTAAATACCTGACAGAAATGCATGCACATGTATACCAAAAGACATGAACAGTTCATGTCACACTGTGAAGAATTACAATCCCCACTTTATATATGGGCAAACAAGGCACAGAGAGGATAAGTAACTTATCTAAGGTCACCCAGGAATAAGTGACAGAGCCAGGATTCAAATCCAATCTGGCAACCAGAGCCTGAGCTCTTAATCATACTTTAAGTATTAAGGATATGATATTGATTCTTTCAGGAACTTTTGAAGTTAAAAAAAATTCCATACAAAATGGCTACATTTTCCAGTTCTTTTCAGATGTTTGTTTGGTTGATTTTTTTTCTAGAATTTTAATTAATACCCTCCTTTGCTTTCAGTTTTTACTGTGCATTCTGCCCCCTAAATTTTCATTTACTATATTTAATCTCTATACACTTAAAAAGTTTAGAAGACAAAGTTTAGTAGGACCATGTGTAAAATAAGACGTGCAAAAGATCCTTCTAGAATTTTATTAGGTATACTTGTATGATATTTAGTGCTCAGGTCTTGGGACAGTTACTTTAGCTACTGAAATGTTCTTTATATATTTTATTGGTATTATTATTTTTCTAAAAGTCCATTATTTGACTACTAGTAGCCCTGTACACAAATCGGTGCACCAGTAGCTTGCTGCTGCCCTCCTGTAGCTCCCTCCACCACGTTGCTCCCTCATAGCTTGCTGCCCTGCCCCCTCCTGTAGCTCACAGCCGCCTGCTTGTAGCTCACTGCCCCACCCTCCTGCTGATCCGTGATCGGGGCATTACGCGGTCAGACATTACGCTTAATGGCTTAATGACCATTTGCATATTACATCTTTATTATTTAAGGATGTTATTTAAACAGCTGAGGCTGTTAAATGGAGAGCCTCTTCACAAGTTAGGTGTTTATATACCTTCATGAGGCAAGTACAATTACAGCTTTTAAAAAAAAATGTCTACAATTATTATGGCTTCTAGGTTCACTTATGTAGTTCCCATTTGTTACTTCGACGAGCAGCAGTGGCTTGTCTCCGGCAGCTTGCACAAAGAGAAGCAGCTGAAGTCTGTGAATATGCCATGAGCCTAGCCAAAAGTGCAGGGGACAAAGAGAGCAGCGGTGCTAGTAAGTAATTTTACCAGTCAGTATTCTTTTCCTTTAAATACTCGAACATTTCAAATGAGTATTACTTATTAAATAACATTTTTTTGTTAAAATATGATCATTTTTCTTATTCTTTTAAATAAAATCAAGTCATTATCACCTTAAAAATTCCAATGTTGCCCAGCCGGGTGTAGCTCAGCAGTTGAGCGTCGACCCAAGAATCGAGAGGTCACTGGTTCAATTCCCAGTCAGGGCATATGCCCAGGTTGCGGGCTCGATCCCCAGTGGGGGCATGCAGGAGGCAGCCGATCAGTGATTCTCTCTCATCATTGATGTTTCTATCTCTCCCTCTCCCTTCTTCTCTGAAATCAATAAAAATATATTTTAAAAAAATTCCAATGTAGTATTCTTGGTAATTTTACATTTTTACCTTTTAAAAGATTTCATAGCTTAGAAAAATACCATTTACTATCTGAATACTACCATTCTTTGAGAATTATTTCATTGTATAAAGGGTGACTAACTCTGGGGATATTGCTTGGTGTCACTAATAGACTTCTGAAAAGAGAAATTACCTATTTTGAAAGACTCCAGTCTTTGACAATAGTTAACTTTTTGTGATCCAACTTTTCCTTTGAGAGATAAGGCCAAAGTAACCAATAATCTATGAATTGTTGGTAGATGCTCTGATAGTAAAAGGTAAATCTTTGCCTTCTTCAGGTCTTTCTGCTTTATGGGAGGGTTTAGTTTTAGTATAGCTTGAATTCATAGCTCATCTTCCACTCTCTAGGGATTGGTGGCTTGGGAACTTTTTCAGAGCTTAATTGACAGAGATATTTCCCCTTTTGTGAGAGAAAATTTTTGCTTGTAAGACTTTCTAATGCATAGAAGTTGCTTGGGGATTAATCAGACACCAGAATAACTTCAATTTTAGCATAGTATAATGAGAGTTCCATTAACAAGCATAGTGTATTTATTCTTAGGGCTACCAGTTTTATTATTTCTGTTGTGTATGAGAATAAAAGTATTTTTAGAAAAAGCAAGAACTTTAATATTATTCTATAACTGTATTATTTTTTTTATTGTATGTTTCTTGGAAAGGATTTTCCAAATATTAAATGAACTTTTAGGATGTTAATCCATTTATAATTTGTGTTCTGATTTATAGATTTTTTTAATTCTGGACAATAAGACTGAGTAAGTTTCAACTTGTTTTTCCAACAAATATAGTGACTACTTTTTCAGTTCATTAAATTAAATCTATTTAGAAAATCTCTTTCCCACCCTTGTTAGAAAAAAATATTTTCATTGAGCATTTTGTGAGATTTGTTTAAAATACCTCAGATGCCCTAGCTGGTTTGGCTCAGTGGATAGAGCGTCGGCCTGCGGACTGAAGGGTCCCAGGTTCGATTCCAGTCAAGGGCATGTACCTTGGCTGCGGGCACATCCCCAGTAGGGGATGTGCAGGAGGCAGCTGATTGGTGCTTCTCCCTCATCGATGTTTCTAATTCTCTATCCCTCTCCCTTCCTCTCTGTAAAAAATCAATAAAATATATTTTTTAAAAATAAAATACCTCAGAATATCAGTCTTAAAGATTAGGGTTTTACCTTGAATTGTCAGATTAAATTCTGATTCTGAAGATATATAAACTGGAGACCACAGATAAATTGTATATATAGCTGGTTTTGTTGCTATTGTGAATTTACATTTAAGCCTTACTTCTTATCATAATTACCTACAATATACAGCAAAATCTTATACAAGTTTATCTGTAAAACTTGCTTTTCAGATGTCAGTTCTTTTGCACCTGGAGTAAGTTCTCAGAGTGATATTCACTGCCGGCACCAAGGTGTTAATATAACAGAAACCGGTCTGGAGGGACTTCTTTTTGGAATGCTAGACCGGGAGACAGATAGAAAATTGTGTTCTGATATTCATGATACTTTGGGACATATGCTTTCATCACTGGCTGTAGAAAAACTTTCCCACTGGCTAATGCTTTGTAAAGATGTCCTGGCAGCTTCTAGTGGTATGTATTTAATATATAAAATATGTTATCAAAATAATGAAAATTATTTTACTTCTGATGTGTACATTTTAAAATACCTCAATATATCAGCCTTAAAAGATTAGGGTTTTACCTTGAGCTTACATTTTAAAATACTTATAATTTTAATCTAAATATCTATAACAGTGGTTCTCAACCTTCCTAATGCCGCGACCCTGTAATACAGTTCTTCATGTTGTGGTGACCCCCAACCATAAAATTATTTTCGTTGCTACTTCATAACTGTGATTTTGCTACTGTTAGGAATCATAATGTAAATATCTGATACGCAGGATGTATTTAGGCGACCCCTGTGAAAGGGTCGTTCGACCCCCAAAGGGGTCGCGACCACAGGTTGAGAACCGCTGATCTATAAAAATGTTGAAGATTATATTACAAACTAGTGAACTTCTTTATTTCTTGAAAAATGACTATGTTCAAACTAAATTTTCATATATAAAAATCCCAGGTTATTCTGTGGATAGCACAGTATGTTAAGCTAGTGAAATATGTGAGATACTTTTATGTTATCTTTTTCTTGATTTTTGCTTAATTGTTTAAAAAAGAAAGCTTGCCAATTCTACTCTTCTCAAAGGATTGAGAACTTTTTTAAAAAATTAGAAATCTTCTAACAATGTTTTTTGTAAAGCATCATTTTTGCTCTAAGGCTGTTATAATATGCTTTTATTTTTGTTACAGATATGAGCACTGCAACTCCATTAGGTAGTGGAAAAGATGAAGAATCTGAAAAGAAAGATGAGATGGATGATGATATCATGTTTACCACACTAGGCGAAGAAGATAAATCAAAGCCTTTTGTGGCACCTCGGTGGGCCACGAGGGTATTTGCTGCTGATTGCCTGTGTCGAATCATCAATCTGTGTGAAAATGCAGACCAGGCTCACTTTGATCTGGCCATGGCACGTTCTGCTAAACTACGAAACCCTACAAGTAAATTTAAAATCAGTACTTCTTTTCCCAAAGTATTTTTATAGGTTTACAGTATTTTACTGCTTTAGACTGTAGCTTTCTTTTTTATTTTCTCTTCCTTTCTTTCCCTTCCTTTCTCTCTTTCTCCCACACCTCTCTCTCTCTCTCTCTCTCTCTCTCTCTCTCTCTCTCTCTCTCTCTCTCTCTCTCATCTATTGATCTCATTTGTCCTAAGGATAACAATGGCAGTAACTTATGTTTCCTTTGTACATTGTCCTAGTTTTAACACTTCAATCTTAAAATTTTCAGATTAGCACTGTATTTTACAGAAATGACAAATCTGTAGGATGTATAACCTGAGTTGTGCATTCCTCAGCATGGAGAATGTCAGACTTTAGGACTGACTTGGTGGATTTCAAACTCTTAGATTTCAGAAATGCTATTAGGTATTTTTGAAAAGGTGAAAATTGTTTATTACTGAAACCCCTCATGGGTTTTTAATGTTTTGTAAGCTTTTTGTACCATGTATCTCCTGGATTAGATATTAATGAGGAATTTACAAAGAGATTATGAGGTCTAATATCTTCATTTTACAAATTTGGAGACCCAGACAAGCTGAGAGCCGTGCAGTAACAGACTCCATATCTTATCCTGTTGTCTCTTCATCACCCAGTCATTTTTAAAATATCTGGAGACAAATTTTATATGTCAACAGTATTGAAGTCTATACATAATGCCTTTCAGTTTACTGTGTTGTGTTTAAGGATCAGCAGAGCTTATAAATGGATTAAAAAACAAAAAGTAAAACATCATACCCCATGTATAAAATGTGAATCTGAATATAGGGTACCAGCAAAGCATGAAATGTCATAAACACTTGCTTTCTCATGTCATCATCCATCAAGTATTTAGTGAATCCTGTTCTTTGCTACATATTGGGGATACACAGAAGAAAAGAGAACATAGTGCATACCCTTGAAGAGCTTTTAGTGTAGAGACAGAGAGACAGACTTGTCACATAATTATATGTCCCAAATGTAGTATGATAGAGTGCTTTGTGAACATAAAAGAGTAGCATTCGTATCCTGAAGAGCCAGGGAATACCTCACAGATTATGTAATTTTGAAACTAGGTTTTAAAGGCAGAGAAAGGGTTTTCCAGGTAGAAGAGGCTGGTTGTATTTGTTGTCTATTGCTGCTATATAACAAATGTCCACAAACTTAGTATCTTAAAACAACACAAATTTATTGACTGACTTATAGTTCTTGGGTCAGAAAGTTCAGCATGAAACTCACTGGGCTAAAATCAAGGTGTTGGCAGGGCTGCATTCTTTTCTGGAGGCCCTTTTCTCCTCTCCCCTCCCCTCCTGCCTCACCCCCACCCCCCGGTTTCTATAGGCCACCTGCATTCCTTGGCTTGTGGCCCCTTTCTCTGTCTTCATTCCCAGCAAGATTGAATCTCTGTGATCCTTCTTCAGTCATCACATCTTTTTCTCTCTGATTGCAGCTAGTTAAGGTGCTCTGCTTTTAAGGACTCATGTGATTAAGTTGGCCCACATGGACAGTTTAGGATAATCTCCCCATTTGGGGGTCCATAACCTTAATCACTTCTGCAAAGTCCCTTTTGCCATGGAAGGTAACATACTCACATTATAGGGATTAGGGCATGTAAGTATTTGGACACCATTATTCTGCCTACTACACTGATTTATTATAAGCATAGGAGGTTAGAATTTGTAAAAGCATGGAAGGATAAGTGTTCATGCTATATTTAAGGAATGGTAAATATCCTTAGTCTTTCTTACTTTGTATTTCTTAATTGTTTTGTCTCACTATTATAACTTGTTGTGCTTTTGCCTGCATTCTCAGAGATCCTCACAAGTATTTTCCTCTATATCATTGATCATGTTTTACTCTTTTCTCCTTCCATAGTGGATCTGAAGCCTTTTTTTGTGTTTTTAGTTTTCCTTTAATTCTATATTTTTTCCACCGCTATTATTTCAAATTATTTTCACTCTTTATGGTTTTCCTTTCTTATTCCAGAAAAATAATAGCCATGGGTATTTTTTACATCCCATTGAACTGACAACTGATTTTCTAAAAATTTGACAAAAATTTTTCTAATTTCTGTTTTGTGTAGAATCTTTAGAATCTTCCTTTTCCCTGAGTATTTTTTCCATAGGTTTGTTTGCTTATATATCATTAGAGGCCTGGTGCACAAAAATTCGTGCACTGGGGGCCGGGGTGTGTGTGTGTGTCCCTCAGCCTGGCCTGTGCCCTCTTGCAGTCTGGGACCCCTCGGGGGATTCCACCTGACAGCTTAGACCTGCTCCCCAGAGGATCGGGCCTAAGCTGGCAGTCAGACATCACTCTGGCAGCCTGGGAACCCTCGGGGGACATCCTTAGCGCTGCTGTGGAGGCAGAAGAGGCTCCTGTCACCACCATTGCACTGGCCAGCCATGAGCCAGTTTCTGGCTGAGCGGTGCTGCCCTGTGGAAGCACACTGACAAGCAGAGGGCAGCTCCTGTGTTGAGCGTCTATCCCCTAGTGGTCAGTGCACATCATAGCGATGGGTCATTCTGCCGTTAGGGTCAATTTGCATATTACCCTTTTATTATATAGGATTGCTGACAGTGTGGATGGTGTGGGTGGCCAAATTGCCTATGTTTTCTTTGCTTCCTGGGCACTTCACATTGGTAGCTGGTAGTAAGCTGGTATAACAGCTCCACAACCTAGATTTCACTATCTAGCATGCTTTGTTCTGCTTGATTGAAACAGGATCCTTTCCAGCATCCACTGTGCCATTCTGAACAGTCATGGCAGGGGGTGTGAGAAACTATAGACCCAATGTGAGTCCTATCTAGACTCTTCCTGTATTATCCCTATCTCCCTTTTGATCTACTGTGTTTTAGTTGTAGGGAATTACTACTCCAGATGTAATAAACTTCTAACAGCCTGCTAATTCTCTTCCCATTTTGGAGTTTCTCTGCCCAGTCCCCATTCCCACTATGCCTCTTTAGGAGTTCATTTCCTTGGATTTGGAAAAAAGATAAAGGTACTGATTTGAGAAAAGTTGGAGGTAGAGATTACGTAAAGAAACAACAGCACTTTAATTCCAGGAACAATTTTGGTTGGTAAATTGATATAGTTCTGGACCTTATAAATTAAGTGACAGAGAGTGCAGGAGGAATAATGGGTCCTTTTATTTACTTTTGGGCTGGCATAATATTAATATACCCATTTTAATTCAGTTTCTTCTGTCGTGGAAATTTTCTCTCAAGTTCTGGAAATAGTTTATTATAGCTAGTTTTTATTGATGGTGTGTTTTTGCCTCCTTTAGATGAGAAAGCATTTGGGGTCTTGTAGCCAAATGTTTTTCCCCCCGCAATTCTTTTTGCTTTCCTTCCCCAAACCAATTGATTTTTTTTTTAAATTTAAGATTCTAAAATTGGCATTTTGGGTGGACACATGAAAAAAACTGGAAGATGCTTGTCTTAAAACCTTCACAAGAACAATAACAAGAAAAACCTGTTTAAATAGTAGCTGAATGGGGATCAGGCTGAGTCACACAGATTTGCCTCTGCTTCAAAAAGACTGTGCAACTCTTGTAGCCTCCTGAAGAATTTTATAAAGTCCCCAAGCTCAATAAATTTTTTATATAACTTCTGTTGCCTGTCTTTAAGTTCAGTGATATTTTCTTCTTCAGTATCTAATCACTTATTAATCTTATCCAGCATATTTTTCATTTCAGATATTTCTTTATCTCTAGAAGTCCCATGGTGGTTTTCTCTTTTATTTCTCTATCATATTTATGCTTTTCCTTCTTGAATATAGGCAAGATATTTATAATAGAGGTTCTTGTCTGCTAATTTGTCATCTCTCTCATTTCTGGACCTGTTTCTGTTCATTGGTGTGTTTTTTTCTTTCCTTTCCTTGTTATGAGATACATTTTTTTCTGCTTATTTGCACCCCGGGTAATTTTTTTTAGGTGCTATACATTGCAAATTTTGTGCAATTAGTACTAGATTTTGTTGTATTTAAATAGTGTTGGACTTCATTCTGGGTTGTAGTTAAGTTACTTGGTATCTTTTGAATTCTCTTGAGACCTTATTTTAAGGTTTTTTTTTAGGGCACAATTAGGGCAGTCTTTAAGGCTAAAAGGAAAATATATACCTCTTTTCTACATCTCATTCTTATAAAAGTGTTCCAGAAAAGGGTTGGCAAACTACGAGATTTGGCTTCAGTCCAAATCTAGCCCACAGTCTGTTTTTGTAAATATAGTTTTGTTGTTGCACCACATACCCATCTGTATACATACTGTGAGTAGTTAGTTTCATACTATAGTAACAGAGTTGAGCAGTTGCTATAGAAATTATATGGTTGGCCAAGCCAAAATATTTACTATCTGGTTCTCTACAGAAAACGTTTGCCAATCCTATTCTCAGAGAATCACAGACTCCTTGGGGAAAGTAATGGTAATTAGTTTACCAGTGTTGTTGAGCTATTATGATATGGAAGCTTTCTTGAAAGTGTTTCTCTGTTATTTTTAAACATGCTGAAATATGTAAATCACAAATGCTTTATAAAAGAAATTTATTTCATTTCATTTTTTTTAAAATGGAAGTGGTATCACTGCTTTCTCTCTCTTTTAAAAAAAATATATTTTATTGATTTTTTAAAGAGAGGAAGGGAGAGAGATAGAGAGCCAGAAACATCAATGAGAGTGAAATATTGATCAGCTGCCTCCTGCACATCCCCCACTGGGGATGTGCCCACAACCAAGGTACATGCCCTTGACCGGAATCGAACCTGGAACCCTTGAGTCCACAGGCTGACGCTCTATCCACTGAGCCAAACCGGTTAGGGCTCATTTCATATTTTTATGTTATTATATTTATTTTTGGGAAAGTTTTCCTTTTGCCTTCTATTTTTATTTTTAGATGACCTCTTGGTACTTCATCTTTCTGACCTGATTCGTATGGCATTCATGGCTGCAACTGATCACAGTAACCAGCTGCGGATGGCTGGGCTCCAAGCACTTGAAGACATTATCAAGAAGTTTGCATCTGTACCGGAGCCAGAATTTCCAGGTCATGTGATTCTGGAGCAGTATCAAGCTAATGTGAGATATTCTATTTATTCAAAATTTTAAATTGATCTTTTGAGTGATCATTAAAGGAGTGAAGATTCCCTGGAAAAATGTATTTGGAACTGCATCCTATTTATTCAGGTAGAAGGCATATTTCTACTGCCATTGTCTATTACATAGTTTGAATCAACCCACAGTTGCAGAAACAATAGTATAAAACTTGTCACTATTTTTAAGTCACATATCATGTTAGTGATAAAACTAGAATAGAAATTCTAGCTTGGCTTTCCTGTCTTGTGTTTACATATTTAGTATACCACTTAAAAGATAAAAAGAACATTCAAAGAGTATTGTGGATTTCTTGCCATTATTTTTTTTTTAATATATTTTATTGATTTTTTACAGAGAGGAAGAGAGAGAGATAGAGAGTTAGAAACATCGATGAGAGAGAAACATCAATCATCTGCCTCCTGCACATCTCCTACTGGGGATGTGCCCGCAACCCAGGTACATGCCCTTGACCGGAATCGAACCCGGGACCTTTCAGTCCGCAGGCTGACGCTCTATCCACTGAGCCAAACCGGTTTCGACTCCATTATTTTTACATATCAAGATTTTATAAGCATTTTTAAAAATGAAAAGCAATTGTGCCCTCTATGCTGAAGGATAAATTAACTTTTAATAACAGCAGATAAAATATTACTAAAAGAATTAGATACTTGCAAAAGATTTTTTTATTTCATTCTAAAAAGGATGCATTTTTCATGGGATTTATCCCTTTATTAGTTATTCAGATGAGGCACAATAGGTATATTCCAAAAAATAGTAGGTTATGTAAAAGCAAAGAACTTATGCTAGCAAGGAAAGAATAAACTTTTTCTTTTTAATGTGGTTATACCAAAATCTTGGTTCTGTCTATACCACACCTTATCTAAAAGCTATGCTCAAACCTAAACAAAGTGGGAATATGTATAATCCATTGTTTTCCCATCATAAGTATAGGTGAGGAAGTTATAGACTTGAGCCCAGCTGGCTATCAAAAATCTGTATACAATTGTTTACTCTCAAATACTCAGCCTATTAGAATAAAGTCCTTTTGTGTGTTTTTTAAACTTTTTATCTATAATAATAAAAGCATAATATGCTAATTAGACCAGACGATTTTCTGGATGAAGCTGGGGCTGGTAGGGAAGCCTGGTCCTGGGTGCCTGCCAGCAGCTGGAGGGAAGCCCAGGTCCCAGGTGCCAGAGGAAAGCTGGTGCCGGCAGCTGAGGGAAGGAAGGCCTACTCTTTCATGAATTTTGTGCATTGGGCCTCTAGTTTATAAATAATTTCAAACAGAAAAGTTGCAAGAATAGTAAAAAAAAAAAGTCATATCTTTTACTTATAACTGACAATTGTTAATTTTGCCTCATTTGCTTTAACATTGATAGTGTCTGTCTCTCCTCTCTCTCTACACACACACTCTTATTTCTGAATCATTTAAAAGTAAATGATTTAAACCATGTACCTTTACCTTGAACACTTCAGTCTATATTTCCAGCAGGTAAGAACATTATCTTACATAATCACAGAACAGTTATCAATTTCAGCAAACTTAACATTGCTAAACTATTTTTATATAATCTATCATATTCCACTTTTATTAGTTGACCCAATAATCTTTTTCATAGTATTCTTCTTCAGTATAGGACCCACTTACCAGCTCTGCGATTATTTGATTATTGCAATGCTAACACTGCAGTTAATTGCCATGTGTCTTTAGTCACAGAGAGGGGCTCTTTATTCATTTCCAAAGTGCTGTTGATATGCCTTAGCTAGTGAATCTCTAGTGAAAGGGAAGAAATCTCAAACTCGGGGTTGACTACATTTAATTCTTTATTTAGTTCATACGTATTAAATCTAATGTAGCTAAGAATCTGTAATTGACGTTGGCTTATTAAAACTAAAGCTCAAATCCCTTCACTTATTCCTATAACAAGAGTATATGAATACTTACCTGGCAGGGGAGATACCATGATCACAAAGGTGGTTTTCCCAGGGCGAGGCTTATCCAGTGCACTCCGGATGTGCTGACCCCTGCGATTTCCCCAAATGTGGGGGGGAAAAAAGAGTATATGAAATAATATTTCTTGAACAACCTTCTTTTTAAAGCATCCCTCTTAAAAAAAAATAGTTTATTGATTTTTAGAGAGAGAGGAAGGGAGAGAGAAACATCAGTGCAAGAGTGCAACATGCCTCCTGCATGCCTCCCACCTGGGGATTGAGCCTGCAACCGGGGGTATGTGCTCTTTCCCAGGAATGGAACTTGTGACCTCCCAATGCATGGGAGGATGCCCACCCAACTGAGTCACACCAGCCAGGGTAAAGCATCTCTCTTTCTTACTTTAAAAAAAAAAATACTTGTGTTGATTTCAGAGAGAGGAAAGAAGAGGGAGAGAGAGATAGAAACATCAATGATGAGAGAGAATCATTGATTGGCTGACTCCTACAAACCACTGGGGATTGAGCCTGCACCCTGGGCATGTGCCCTGACCTGGAATTGAACCATGACCTCCTGGTTCATAGGTCAATGTTCAACCATTGAGCAACATTGGTCAGGCTGCAAAGCATCTCTTTTTGAGGTGAAATAATCCCTTAAATATTTTTTAGTGACTACAAATGTTTAGTAATTATTTAAAGTAATTGATCCAGTTATATAAAATTCACCCATGAAGTAAATATTGTTAGAAATATGTTTAGGAAAATATAAGCAAAAAAAGGATAGCAATTTTTTATTATCTCTGGGAACATCTGACTTTGTCAGAAAATCCTATTTACACTTAAACAAAAACAAAGGAAAAATAAACAAAATTCATTGCCTATTTGGTATAGTAGTGATATAGATTTAATAATAATAACCTCCTGGAAAGCAATAAAAATGGTATGGTTGAGTTTATCGTAACTGGAAAGAAAGAGAGATATAATAGCCCTGGCTGGGTGGCTCAGTTGTTTGGAGTGTTGTCCCATGCATCAAAAGGATGTGGGTTCCATTCTAGGTCAAGGCACATACCTCAGTTTCTAGTTCAGTCCCCAGTCGGAGCACATATGGGAGGCAACCCATCAATTTTTCTCTCTCACACCAGTGTTTCTTTCTCTTCCTTCCTCTCTCTGTCAAGTCAATAAAAACATCCTCAGGTGAGAATTAGAGAGAGAGAGAGATAATAAAAAGGAAGGAACAAAATTGTGTTTTGTGTGTATTCATCTCCAAAGATTAAAGAGGCTTACTGTTTACTACTTAACTTTAAAAATAAATTCTATTTATTTTCTAGGTGGGAGCTGCTCTAAGACCAGCCTTTTCACAAGATACCCCATCAGACATAATAGCAAAAGCTTGCCAGGTAAGAAGAAAAATAGGGTTTTCTATGTCTTTGGTCTATAAATTCATAGATATCTTAGAATTTCACTTCCAAAAAAGAGGATAGAATGCTCGCTTCGGCAGCACATATACTAAAATTGGAACGATACAGAGAAGATTAGCATGGCCCTTGGGCAAGGATGACATGCAAAAAAAAAGAAAAGGGAAAAAAAAAGAAAAATTAAATAACATTTATTTTTATCTTGGTAATATAGCAGTAACAGTTTCCTTTTTTATTCTGTATCAAATGATGAAATAGAAACTGTTAATCACATCCCCCCCCCTTTTTTTAATCATAGCTGAGGACATGACTTTGGAATGCATAGCTTTTATATAACCCAGAAGTGAACAGAAATATGACAGTCATAAGAGGTACTAAAATAAATGTAAGATCTCAAAATCTAGAATAATTAAAGAATGTATAATAATGACAATTAGATAACAAAAGATTTCTTTGACTGTAGGCTGCAAAAATTCTACAAATTTCTTGGTATTAATTATCCAAAAGAGAATTTCACAGTATGGATATTTCATTGCCAAATTAATGTTCAGAAACATTATTGTTTCTGAAGAGATATACCTTTAGTAAGTTCCCCTTTTTTATTATGCCTCATCCTGAAAAAGGATTCATGCATTAAGCTCTAATCTTTCAGAAAATCAGATTCTTCATCTATTTAAGGATAGAATAGAAACAACTCTCTCCAAGTTTTCAGGAGTACAAGACTATGGTCTGTCATTATTGCTTAGAATCCACAAACAAGCTACATATATCCTCAGAGAATGTTCTCTTTGCAATGATGATTGGAAATTCTGACTTTGTTCTCTCAGTGGCTGAATGGATTTACCTCTTCCTTCCATTGGTAAAACTTATTTTTCTGAAGCCAGCTGTCTTAATGGTGGCCTTCAGAGAAATTAACTCCTCCCACCAATAGCAGACCAGAGAGAGAAGAGGGAGCCTTGTTTAAGAAAGAGGTCTGGGGCCGAACTGGTTTGGCTCAGTGGATAGAGCGTCGGCCTGCAGACTCAAGGGTCCCAGGTTCGATTCCGATCAAGGGCATGTACCTTGGTTGCGGGCACATCCCCACTGGGGGGCGTGCAGGTGTCAGCTGGTCGATGTTTCTAACTCTCTATCCCTCTTCCTTCTTCTCTGTAGAAAATCAATAAAATATATTTAAAAAAAGAAAGAAAGAAAGAGGTCTGGGGATCATAGTACAAACCCTGGAGTTAGAGTAGGTCGTTTGCTTTGGCATACAGAAATCACAGTCATGTATAAATAAATACATCATAGTGCTGTTTCAGAGCAGAGTATTTAATTAGAGAAAACCTGCTACGAAGTTCCTGATCATTAGAAAAGCAAAGGCTGTTAAAATTTTATTTTGTGAGTGAGTAGTATGAAAATTTCCGGTTAGTGAATTTGCCTTAAGCATCTTATTTCTTATGTGGCTCTAGCTGCTTTTCCAATAAGCAGTTTCTTTTTCTCTAGTGTCAGGCATACATTTTTGACCTCCTATCCTTCTGTTTCTGGAAGAAACCCTGGTTTTGAAACACCTGGAGAGGTGTTTCCTTAAGGGCAAGTAAGGACTTGGCTTCACGCAGATTATGAAACATGGCATCCCAGCTTGTTTACTAGAGAAATGTAACATTAAACCTGGAAATCAGGGTAATTCTTCGATATTATAGGAAGACCTTCAAATGTAATACAATTGGGGTCAGTAATCGGTGGATTAATCAAACATTACTTCAAGCAGGGTAGAAATCATAACATATTACATACTTTAAATATTGACTTCAGCTTAAAACTTATAAATGTGCACTTATTCACCACTCTTTTGCTGCAAGTCCAAGATCTTTTCTCTGGTTATGATTTTGCTGATTCAGTGCTGCTTTGTCTTTCTGGATAAACCAAGCCCTATTGCAGTATCTACA
>NW_006300370.1:83191-83755 GCF_000327345.1 Myotis davidii
TCAAAGGCTGTTAAAATTTTATTTTGTGAGTGAGTAGTATGAAAATTTCCGGTTAGTGAATTTGCCTTAAGCATCTTATTTCTTATGTGGCTCTAGCTGCTTTTCCAATAAGCAGTTTCTTTTTCTCTAGTGTCAGGCATACATTTTTGACCTCCTCTCCTTCTGTTTCTGGAAGAAACCCTGGTTTTGAAACACCTGGAGAGGTGTTTCCTTAAGGGCAAGTAAGGACTTGGCTTCACGCAGATCATGAAATATGGCATCCCAGCTTGTTTATTAGATAAATGTAACATTAAACCTGGAAACCAGGGTAATTCTTTGATATTATAGGAAGACCTTCAGTTGTAATGCAATTGGGGACAGTAATCAGTGGATTAATCAAACATTACTTCAAACAGGGTAGAAATCATAACATATTACATACTTTAAATATTGACTTCAGCTTAAAACTTATAAATGTGCACTTATTCACCACTCTTTTGCTGCAAGTCCAAGACCTTTTCTCTGGTTATGATTTTGCTAATTCAGTGCTGCTTTGTCTTTCTGGGTAAACCAAGCCCTATTGCA
>NW_006300370.1:87585-89282 GCF_000327345.1 Myotis davidii
ATAGTTCTAATAATATCCCCCTGCTCAGAAGCCCTGGAAACTCATGATTACCTACAGAACAAGTCTGCATTCAGTTCTAATGGAATTTAAATTGTGCTACAATCTGATCTCAGTTAACTTTCCTACTCTTAGTTCTTCCCCCATGTAATAACTCCCCTATATCTATCCACACAAACCTTCCTGAGATCTAAACATTCCCATTTTTCTGCCAGAATTAATCTCTCCCTCCTTTTTAAGTGTAGTATTATAGTCATAAATGTTCTCATGGGTTCATTCAATCTGTTTTCTTTCTTGAGGACAGGGACTAGATCTTCTCCCCTTAACTTAAAAAAAAAAAATCTCATAGTACCCAGAATAACCCTTTGCTTATAGTAAACAGAAATGTTGTTGAATTGAAGAATTGTTCACAACTGACCTGATTTAGATGGAAAATCTTTTCTGGTAAAAATTTTTGTCCAATTAGACAATGGACACATGACAAGTAAATATTGTTTTATTTTCCACATTATTGTACAGTAAATTCCATACTTGCTGTTTAGTTATTAAAACTAATATTAAAGCATAGCTTTGCATTTTTTTGTTGTTTTGTTTATTGGTTTTGTTTTGTGTTTCTTCCCTCAAGAAAAAAAATATATTTTATATTAAATGTTAATATTGTTATACAACAATTTTTGAAATTTTCTTTGGCTAGGTGTGTAGTACATGGATTGGAAGTGGAGTTGTCAGTGACCTCAATGATCTTCGTCGAGTACACAATCTGCTTGTTTCTTCTCTGGACAAAGTTCAGGCTGGAAAAGGATCTTCCAGCCAGCTGTACCGAGAGAGTGCCACGACCATGGAGAAACTGGCTGTTCTTAAAGCTTGGGCAGAGGTAACTGTGCCTGTGTTTTGAACTGTTTCTCCATGTATGAAAAAATGTGTCTCTTTTTTTATAGGTTAAAAAAAATCTATTTTTATTTTTTTTAATATATTTTTAGTGATTTCAGAGAGGAAGGAAGAGTGAGAGAGGGATAGAAACATCAGTGAGAGAGAATCATTGATCAGCTGCCTCCTGCACACCCTACACTGGGGATCGAGCCTGCAACCTGGACATGTGCCCTGACCAGGAATCAAACTGTGACTTCCTGGTTCATAGGTTGATGCTCAACCACTGAGCCATGCAGGACGGGCTGATTTTTTTATTTTTTAAAACTGACCTTTATATCAAATATATTTGTTCTTTCTCATTAAAATTCATAAACATTTATATCTCAAAAGAACTCTCATAAATCTTTTGAGTATTATATTTTTAATGAGTTTTGTAAAAACTTCTGTATTGAGGAAGGGCTCTCTGTACTTACTATGGGGGCATTAGGCAGGAAAAACATACAAATATAAATGATAGAAAATAATTTAGGCCAAGAGTTTTTGTTTGATCAAATTTCAGGAGACTTGCCACCACTCATTGGTACCCAGGCTGCAGGTTGCAGGGGATATTTGTGTGTTTTTCTTTTGTTTTTTTATAACTCTTTATTGTTGAAAGTATTACATATGTCCCCTTTTTACCCCCATTGCTCCCCCCCCCCATTTTGTTTTTTAATAGCTCGTTGTCTCTGGGAACATGTGACCTGGTCAGAGATGATGGTATTAAGTAAATAGAAACATTTTGGGGGGCTTATTTTTCTAGTTGATACTACACAAGAAAAATACAAAAATTA
>NW_006300370.1:89610-91799 GCF_000327345.1 Myotis davidii
CCAGCCTGCCTTGGACAGAGAGGAAGGGGGAGAGATAGAGAGTTAGAAACATCAATCAGCTGCACACCTCCTACTGGGGATGTGCCTGCACCACAGTACATGCCCTTGACTGGAATCGAACCTGGGACCTTTCAGTCCGCAGGCCGACACTCTATCCACTGAGCCAAACCAGTTAGGGCATACAATTTTCTTTCTTATTCTATACTCTTGCTCCCCCCCTTTTTCTTTTTTCATTGATATGTGATTCAGCTTTGTTATGTGTCATTTGCCAAAGCCTAAATGTATGTACAAAGACAAAGAAAACAAAAGTAGAATCTTTAAAGTTATGTTTTAGGAAGTTGCAAGTATACATGTTTTTGGTTTTAAAAAGTGGAGAGAAAGGCTACAGATATTATATGTCACTAGTAAATTATATTCTTGGCTTAGCTATCTGTTGTAAAGACTGGATTGCTAAATATCACTTAAGGATATGTAAGAAGGGGGTTAGAAGGATATTTATGGAAATCCCTTCTCTGACCTCTTCTCCCCTCAGCCATTTTCTTTGAATGTTGGATTGTATTTAATAAGTCTGTGAAAGTGGAAGCAGTAAACAGGAAATTGTGCCGTATGGTAAAAAAAGAAAAAAGAAAAAAACACATAAAAGGGGGCTTTGTAAAGTAGAACAAGAGAAGCCAGAAAAAATTCAGAGGATTCTACTAAGGAATATGCTGTGAGTGGAATACTAGTCAGAAGTCAGATCAATGAAAAAGATTGCATCCAAAGCAGCTAGAATTATTCTTTTGAGGTTATCAGGAGATCATCAGGTTGTATACTCTGTAGTATTTATATTCAATTATTTTTTATGATTTAACTATGTAATCATAACAACTTCAAAAGTTCTTAAAAATTATGCTTTGTTTCTCCTCCTGATACAATCTTACTAGGTATATGTGGTTGCTATGAATATTAAAAAGGAAGCCGAGTCGAAACCAAAAAGAGCAATTAAAAATACTGACGATGATGATGATGATTATGGTACCATAGATGAACTACCACCAGATAGTTTAATAACACTTGTACAACCTGAACTGCCCACACTCAGCCGCCTGTGGTTAGCAGCATTAAAAGACTATGCACTTTTGACTTTACCAGCTGAATTTGCCAGCCAGCTCCCCCCAGATGGTAAGTACTGCATTCAGAGGTATGCTTTTATGGAGTTCTGAGGAGTAATTAAACAAATGGAATTGGTGGAGGCTAAGCAACAGTTATAATAGCATCTTAAATTTCTGTGAACTTCAGCTTGGCATTCTCTCACTTAGAGCATGTTCTCCATATTGAATTTGTGAATTCATATAGAGCATTAAACATACTTGTTAGCCAAAGCAAAAATGTTCTCACTATTATAGTGCTAACTATGAGTTAGGGTATTCTAAACAACTATGCATAACAAGTAATTATGCAAATGCATGATGAAGTATATTGCTGAGCTGGTCAGTGTACGTGTGCAAGGACAGGCGAGGAAGTCCTCAGTTTGGTACTGAAAACAGGTGCAGGGAAGAATGGCAGAAGAAAGGAAAAAAGAAAGAAGCAACATAGTTCCCTGGCTATGACAAAAAGAGAAGGTGATAAGGGTTTTATGTTCTCTGGCAACAATAAAGAGGAAGCCTGGGGCCACAGGGTAGGGATGCTCTTTTGTATGTGCTGTGGTCTGAATGTTTATGTCTCCTCAGAATTTCTTGCTAAAACCTAACCTCTATTGTAAGGGTATTAGGAGGTGGTGCTTGTGTCGTGAGAGTGGAGTCCTCATCAATAGGATTAGTGTCCATATAAAGAGACCCCCTCAAAGGAAGAGACCCCCGCCAACAGTGCTCCGTAACCCCTTCCAGCATGTGAGAACACAGCACAAAGGTGAACAGGAAGAGGGCCCTCAGTGCACCCTGGTCTCGGACTTCCAGCCTCCAGAACTATGAGAAATAAGCTTTTGTTGATATAAACCACCCAATCTGTGGTATTTTGTTACAGAGTCTGAATGGACTAAGACAGTATGAAATGAGTATTTTTAGTTAGTTGTACATAAGTGAGTGAACAATTAGAATACAAGTAATGTTTTTGATTGATTTGATTGTTTCATAGGTGGAGCATTTTATACTCCCGAGACCATTGATACAGCTAGACTTCACTACCGGAATTCCTGGGCCCCCATTCTCACT
>NW_006300370.1:98772-101218 GCF_000327345.1 Myotis davidii
ACTTCTGTATTGAGGAAGGGCTCTCTGTACTTACTATGGGGGCATTAGGCAGGAAAAACATACAAATATAAATGATAGAAAATAATTTAGGCCAAGAGTTTTTGTTTGATCAAATTTCAGGAGACTTGCCACCACTCATTGGTACCCAGGCTGCAGGTTGCAGGGGATATTTGTGTGTTTTTCTTTTGTTTTTTTATAACTCTTTATTGTTGAAAGTATTACATATGTCCCCTTTTTACCCCCATTGCTCCCCCCCCATTTTGTTTTTTAATAGCTCGTTGTCTCTGGGAACATGTGACCTGGTCAGAGATGATGGTATTAAGTAAATAGAAACATTTTGGGGGGCTTATTTTTCTAGTTGATACTACACAAGAAAAATACAAAAATTAGAAGTATAAGTAAAATAAAAAAGCAGACTCAATTCTGCATCTGAGTTTCATTCATTCATTACACAAATCATTTAGTGTTTGTTAGTTGCCAGGCACAGTACCTAGGCACTGAGTGTAGTAAAGTGGGGAAGATAGATCATTAAAAACAAGTTTTAAAAACATTCCTTCTTTTAGCCCTTTTTTCACTCCCGTATCATTATACTAGTCTGCGACTTCATGGAAGGCTAAAACCATGTACTACTATTTGTCTTTGTTGCCTCACGTCCTACCACAATAGCAAATATGAGGCAAAAATAAGTACCTAGTAAGGATTTGATGAGTGAATGGTTAAATATACTGCAGTGCTTATGAGATATTTTTGTAAAATGTCTATATAATAATAAATATGGGGTAAGCAGTTTAAAATCACTAGAAAATATGAATGTGATACATTTATAACTTGAGATCCAAAGTCCTTACATCAAAAGTTAATTGGCTTCTGTTTCTAAATATTCAGGGTTAGTATTTCTGACTGACTGTAACTATTACAGATCATTGCAGTGTTAAAGAATGCTTTTTCTCAAAAATGAAGAGTCATTGTTTCCTGTAATTATTGTCTAGAACTTAGAATGACTGCATCGTAGCTGTGTGTTCATTGTAGGAATAGAGATAAGACCCTTCCACCCATCAAGAAGCTTGCAGTGTATACACACATACATAGACTTCCTCATTGAGTACAACAAAGATATCACCGTGTAGGGGAAATCAATTTTCTCAAGATTTTTACCTGGTACAATTTTCTTTCTTTCTTTTTTTAAAAATATATTTTATTGATATTTTACAGAGAGGAAGTGAGAGGGATATTTAGAAACATCGATGAGAGAGAAACATCGATCAGCTGCCTCCTACACACCTCCTACTGGGGATGTGCCCGCAACCACAGTACATGCCCTTGACTGGAATCGAACCTGGGACCTTTCAGTCCGCAGGCCGACGCTCTATCCACTGAGCCAAACCAGTTGGGGCTGTTTGAAGTACTTTAGAATATATTTCTGTATTAGCTTTTAAAAAAACAAACACCAAAAACTTTTGTGCAGAGATGATTTCCCAAAAACACCTTAAAACTTCTAGAAGGAAAGTGTTGGTGGGAGTTCTGATTCTTTAATTGTGCACTAAGCATGTTCCCCTTCCTCCTGGCAGGAGGCAGGTTGTCTATCTTCACAGACCTTTGTCCCAGTAGGTTGCTCCTGAAAGGGGGTAAGCCCTGCATCTCCCTCGCGCTGCTGCCTGTTAGGTCAGAGTCGCCTCCCTGTCTATAATGGGCAGGGGTGGGATACAGCAGGGACTGTTGAGGGCATACGGATTGATGAACAATTTCCGGCACAGAGGACTTGTGACTTCTGACCTTGCACAAGGGTACCACAGACATAGCCGGGTGAGGACAGCTTAATCATGTCGAGTAAGCCCCTTGTCTGTGGCTGTGTCTCTGGCCTTTGCCCCCTTTGCAAAAGGCTTGAGTTTCTTGGAGACCCTGGAGGTTCAGACTTGGGGTTTGTGTCTGGAAACCTGTGTCCTGAGCTATGTAGGCTTTTCTGGTATACAGCCAGATGTGGAGGCTTCACTCACCAAACAGGAGGAGTGGGTCTGCCAGTATAGGTTGGAGGACAGCTGGAGGAGGGATCCAGGGGAAGGCTTCAGAGCCGAAATCATTCTGTGACTTGCAGTCTGTTGAAGAAACCAGGTCATTTGTCTTCTAACGTTTCCCGATTACATCTCTGTGGAGTCATGTAGCATGCGCCTCTCTGTACATCCTGTAAATGAGCAGTTGGTGCTGGCCACTTTGATCACATTCAGGTTCAGTTCTCACACACCAAAGTCTGGTGGTGGTGCCTTCTTTATTAGGAAGCATTTGCTATTCATCCATTTCTCTCTCTATGTTGTCAACAGCCCTTTAAAACCATAATGGCTTAGATCAGCCGTGGGCAAACTAAGGCCCGCTGGCGGATCCGGCTCGTTTGAAATGAATAAAACTAAAAAAAAAAAAAAAAAAACAAACCCCTTTTATAAAATGATGTTTT
>NW_006300370.1:101363-107926 GCF_000327345.1 Myotis davidii
GCCACAGGGAAGGGAAGCTCTTTGTATGTGCTGTGGTCTGAATGTTTATGTCTCCTCAGAATTCCTTGCTAAAACCTAACCTCTATTGTAAGGGTATTAGGAGGTGGTGCTTGTGTCGTGAGAGTGGAGTCCTCATCAATAGGATTAGTGTCCATATAAAGAGACCCCCTCAAAGGAAGAGACCCCCGCCAACAGTGCTCCGTAACCCCTTCCAGCATGTGAGAACACAGCACAAAGGTGAACAGGAAGAGGACCCTCAGTGAACCATGCTGCACCCTGGTCTCGGACTTCCAGCCTCCAGAACTATGAGAAATAAGCTTTTGTTGAAAAAAACCACCCAATCTGTGGTATTTTGTTACAGAGTCTGAATGGACTAAGACAGTATGAAATGAGTATTTTTAGTTAGTTGTACATAAGTGAGTGAACAATTAGAATACAAGTAATGTTTTTGATTGATTTGATTGTTTCATAGGTGGAGCATTTTATACTCCCGAGACCATTGATACAGCTAGACTTCACTACCGGAATTCCTGGGCCCCCATTCTCCATGCAGTGGCCCTTTGGTTAAACAGCACAGGATTTACATGTTCAGAGTCAGCAGAAGCAGCTGCTGTATCTGGTTTACAAAAACGTCCTGCGTCCGTCAATTTAAACCAAGCATCAGGAGCAACGCCTAGTGCTAAGTCTTTACCGGAAATTAACAAAGACAGGATGCATCTGATTTTAGGTAGGTGAATCATGTTAATGTACTTCAAGATGTATCACTCTGAAAATTTATCTGTAGGGAGAGAAACTTCCTTCTACCCTTTTAGGTTCTGTGGCTGGTCCAAGAATTAAATCCACAATAAAACAGGTTAACAGGAGGAAAGCATACAAAGTTATATAATATTTTTACATGTGCACAGAAGTCTTTAGAATGAAAATGAAGAACTGAAGTAGCTGTTAGGCCCAAAATCTTGTCTACCATTTTACACAAAGAGCAATAAATTGTGGAGCTGTGACAAATCAAAGGGGTTTGGGCCAGGGGCAGTAAATTGTGGGACAGTGACTAGGAAATGTATGGGAGAAACTAATGGAATATAAGGGTTGATTTAGTAGGTTTGCTTACATGGGTCTATTTTGACATAGATTCCCACTGTCTGGTGATAAGAATGTTCTTTTCCTGATACAGGGAGGGCACCTTTATCAGTAGACTTTCTATGACCTGATTTGGAGTACAAATTGGTCAGAGAGCTCTTTCTACACCTGCTATTTCTCAAGTACCTTCAGCTCAAAATAATTAATACGGCAAAGAGGCTTGTTTTAGTGTGGTATATTCTGGAATCCTTGATATCTTTCATTTTAAAGCTATGAAAAGTTTTACATAGCAGTTCAGAGAAGGAAAGGAGGATTTTAAGCACATTTTCTAAGTTGTTAGCTGATTTTTTTAATCTAAAAATTTAATTGTTAAAAAGTACTCTAAAAATTTTAGCCATCTTGTTTAGTAACAGAGCAATATTGAATAATTTTCAAGAAGCAAAATAAACTTTTTTTCCAAGAACATATTTTTTTCACTTGGCACTTAACAAATTGTTCCTTGAGGAAATAATAAAATGCAAAGTTAAAGTAAATTGGAATAAATCTTAATTTAGAATTGCTTCATTGATGTCATACATTTTATTGAAGCACTTAGCCATTTTATATTTTTCTAGGAGGGAAAAGGAACACTGTTGGTAATGTGAAATTATAGAATTTGTCAGTAGATCTTATAAATAAAAATATGACAGTCTTCCAAAACAATGACCTCGCTCTTATGCAAATTAAGAGCAATTGTCCATGATATCCATAGTACCTCTTAAAAACTTTGTAGGTATAAAAATTTTTGGAAACCATTTAATGAAAAGTAATTTTATAAGTTATCATAAAATTATTCTTAATGTATTATTTTTAAATACCCTAGAAACAAAAAAAAGAATATTTTCTAAATCAATCTGATGATGTTCGAATTCCCCCCTCCAATTTGATTATTAACCTAATTTTGGCAAAGCTACAATCTGTTACTTTGGTTGCTTACTTTGGAAATGATTTTGAACTCTAAGGCATTAATAAATATATATTAAAAAATAATTTGTAAGCCCACCAGTGTGGCTCAGTGGTTGAGCATTGACCTGTGAACAAGGAGGTCATGGTTTGATTCCCGGTCAGGGCATATGCCTGGGTTGTAGGCTCAATCCCCAGTGTGGGGTGTGCAGGAGGCAGCCGATCAATGATTCTCACTCATCATTAACTTTTTTTAAAATTGTTGTTCTTTTTTTTATATATAGGTTTTTTGTTTGTTTTTTTAAATTGATTTCAGAGAGGAGGAGAGAGTTAGAACAATCAGTAATGAGAGAGAATCATTGATTGGCTGCCTCCTGCATGCCCCCTTCTAGGGATTGAGCCCAAAACCTGGGCATGTGCCCTTGATTGGAATCAAGCCCAGGACCCTTCAGTCTACAGGCCAGTGCTGTATCCACTGAGCTAAACCAGCTAGGGCATCATCATTAATGTTTCTAACTCTCTCTCCTTCTCCCTTTCCCTTCCTCTCTTAAATAAAAAATACATATATTTTAAAGTAATTTGTAAACATAATAAAGAGAAGAAAAATTGGTGTCAAAGTAATTGTATTTTATATTGACAAATGCTTTCATTTTGTACATTGCAGGTGTGAGTATACAGTTCCTTTGTTCCCCTAGACCTGAGGAGCCTACTGAACATGTTACAGCATGTCTACAGGCCTTACATACCTTGCTAGATTCTCCTTATGCCCGGACCCATATTGCAGAAGATCAGGTATAGACTATTTCTATAATAGATCATTAATTTTATGCTTTGCTTTCACCATATTTATCTTAAGATAATTTTCTCACGTATGAAATATTATATAGTCACTAGTGGCCCCATGCACGGATTTGTGCACATTGAAAGGAAATTAATTAGAAGAAATATTTTAATATCGCTGTTCGCCCTTTCCCTATAATAGAAATGTCAGAGATGAAAGAAAATTAGTAAAATATATATGAAAATAATATATAAATTAGGGTTGGCGCCAGCAAGAGCTTTATATGTATCATGCATGCTAAGTCAACGTTTATTTTTAAACTAGAGGCCTAGTGCACGAAATTCGTGCATGGGTAGGGTCCCTAGGCCTGGCCGGTGATCAGGGTTGAACGGGGCCTTTCTTCCCCTCCAGCTTCTGGCTGCCGGCCGGGCCTTTCCTTCCCCTGGCTGCCAGCTGTTGGCCAAGGCCTTCATTCCACGCCGCCCCCTGGTGGTCAGCAAGGCCTTTCCTTCCCCTGGCTGCCAGCTTTTGGCCAAGGCCTTCATTCCACGCCGCCCCATGGTCGGCACACATCATAGCTAGTGGTGGAACTCCCAGTTGGTCAAACTCCCAAGGGGACAAGGAACTCACAGTTGGTCAAACTTCCAAGGGGACAATTTGCATATTAGCCTTTTATTATATAGGATTGCAAATGCACATCATATGTACTGGATGGATGGACGGTTGGTCACTTAGCCTTTTACATATATATAGATTACTCAGGGCTTTGGCTTTAAGATCCCATACTGAATGTGGGGTGACCAGGCACAACTAGACTAGAGATAGTCACTATACCTTCTTTGATTTGTTCATCAACAGACAAATAAAACTAGAAATTTAAGGAATGACCTTAGTCCCAGTTTATGATTCTACTGATAAAGGACTGAAGTAATTTATAAGACTGTTAAATGAATTATGCTACTTTTAAATGTTTGAGGAAGTTTTCTCTCTCACTTAATGCAATTTTTTTGAACTGGTTCAAGTACTTATCTCAACAGTTCAATAATTGACTTTTTCTAATTTATTTATGAAATATTTAGAGGACTTTATCCATGTTATGGGATGGGTTTGATGTGGAAGGTGTGAGTAAGGGGCTTAAAGTGAGTGGTGATTATTTATAGCTGCTGAGATGAAATGGAGAGGGACTACCTGAAGTGCCTGGAATCTCTGGTAGACACCTCTTGGGGGCTCAGTTTAGGTTGAAAATCATAAACTGTAGAGTCACTGGACTCAAGCAATACTGCTTAGTTCAAACGGAGGAAAGAAATGGGAGAGTAATCATTTTTTAATATAAAAATTATTTAAACATATAAATAACAAAGTATTTTATTGACTCAAAATATGTTGGCATAAAATGTGACCATTTCTCAAAATTGTGATAGTGTTTTTATTAGAGTCCTATATGTTCATTTTAGCTACCATATTTCTTTATTTTTACATGTATATTTTCTTAGATTTCAAATAATATAAATTTATCTTTTGAAATTAAAATTAATTAAATGTATCTGTATTAATTTATAATAGCTGATTGGTGTTGAGTTGCTGAGTGTTTTGCACCGCCTCTTACTGACCTGCAATCCACCATCAGTCCAGCTGCTGGTTACTGGAGTTGTACAACAGATAGTAAGAGCTGCTCAGGATTACTTGCAAGAAAAAAGAAACAGTCTAAGTAAGCACTAGAAATTACACTAACTTTGACGTAGATTGCACTCTAATTTTTAAAACATTAATGCCAGGAAGTTTTGTGGGTTTTTGTTTTGCTTTTATCCTCACCCGAGGATGTGTATTTTTATTGATTTTAGAAATGAAGAGAGAGAGAGAAAGAAACTTCGATATAAGAGAAAAACATCCTTCAGTTGCCTCATGTATGCACCCTGACCGGGGATCAAACCCACAACCTAGGTATGTGCCCTGACCAGGAATCGAACCCACAACCTTTTGGTATATGGGACAGTGCTCCAACCAACTGAGCCACCCGGCCAGGGCGCCAGGAAGATTTTTTAATAAAAAAAGTTAATCAGACATTGAGAAGCTTTGCAATTGACTTACAGGAAGATTTTTTAATAAAAGTAATCAGACATTGAGAAGCTTTGCAATTGACTTTGCTTTCATTAAAAAGAACCAAATGAAATTTCTGTTAACTATTTTTCACCTTCAAAATTGTCAGCTTCATAGGATTGAATTTATATTATGTGTTACTCGTATTATGAAATACATTTCTAATAAAAGTACCTAATAAAATTTTTCTAACTAAAAAATGGATTGTCCTTTACTTAAAAGGAGATGTCAATGAACAGAATTCCAGTAAGAATTATTCTGAGAAAAGCATGTTACATCAGTTAGACATTCAGTTATAAGTTCTTTTGAAAGAATTTCTCAAATATATTTATTGCATTGTTTCAGCTACTATTTGTTTTGTGTGGGGTTGTTCGCTGGAAATTTCACCAAATTTTCTTTCACCCAAGATGAAGATGACATGGAAAAAGAGTCCTGTCCTGTGCTGGGAGAAGGAGGTGACAGCGGTGGTCTTATTCCTGGGAAATCTCTTGTGTTTGCAACGATGGAGCTGCTGATGTTCATTTTAGTACGGCACATGCCACATCTCAGTACCAAGATGTCAGACTCTCCAAGTCACATCGCCTCTAAGACTCGACTGTCAGAAGAAAGTGCGCGTTTGGTGGCAGCCATAGTTACCATACTCTCTGACTTACCATCCCTTTGTTCACCTGCTGGTACGGTATTGATCACCATTTGAAAAATGCACTAATTATGGTAGACAGAGATGGCTTGCTTTTGATTTTCAGCACTATTATGAATTATTTTCCTCTTAAATCTCAAGTGTAAAAGGAGAAGGTGTTTTTTTTAAGGATTTGTTTATCTTTAGGAGCCTATAAGGATTTTTAATGACCTAAAACCCAAGATGCTCTTTTCAGATATATTTCAGACAAACTTCAACAAACAGATAGAACCACCCTTTGAGGGAAGACATTGAATATTAGCAGATAGACGCAAGTTGAAATTACCGACCCCTTTAGTTTCTGATCTCATTGCCACCCTTGAGCAACACTGACAAACTGAAGAATGTCAGAGGAGAGTGTCAATCAAGTCTATGAAGTAACTAAAGAAACTATAGCTGAAAAGTTAGTAGCTATTTACAGATACCTAAAGAACTGCTGAGTGGAAAAGCAGACTTCCCTCTGTTTAGAAAGTAGAAATCGTATCAGGAGACACAAAGGTAAATTCCAGCTTAACAAAAGCCCACAGGTGTGAAAGTAATGGTTTCTCCATCATTAGAGCTTTGCAGGGCTTTGCAGGCAGACGACAGATGGGAGAGTGGTGACGAGAATCTTCCACTAAGTGGGAGGTTGAATTAATGACCTTGAAGCTCTTCCAGCTGCAAATTCCAGGATTCTGTCATTTCTTTGCTTACCCATATAGTCTGTTTATCATTTACCTAGCTTGGTTAGGCTGACTTTAGTACACTGAAAATTGATTATACAGCTTCGAATTGCTACAAGATTCAACAAGTTCCTCAAATACTTCTAAAAGTATGTATATGTTAGTGTTTTCCTATCTTTCTGTTTTCATTATGAAGGGCATGGCATACTATATAGATACAATATTAGAAGTAATAAAAACAAGGCTAGTTGGAAAATGAAGGAAAATATAATTCTGTCTTCTTTGAAATAATTTGCCTCCTTCCTTCCTTCCTTCCTTCCTTCCT
>NW_006300370.1:108179-117801 GCF_000327345.1 Myotis davidii
CCCAGAAGAAATGGGCTTAAGAAACAAGATATAGAGTTAAAGGAAGGGCCCTTGGAGCTTGGGAGTGTGAAAGCTAATGGTAAGGTGCCTGGGAGGTGGGGGTAGGAGGGGGAAGGGAAAGGGAAAGGCACAGGTGTGCTCCTTGGAAGGAGAGCGCCTACTTTTGCTGTTCTCGTTTGAAACATTGAACTATAGTAATAATCAATAAATTTTGAATAGAGACAAGGAAAAGAAGTAATATTAAACCACAATCAATTGTAAAAAGTATAAAAAATTGAAACAATTATAATATGGGAACTGAAATAGTGATAGAGTAACCTGATTGTTTTCATTTCAGGATGTATGACAATCCTTCCCACAATTCTGTTTTTAATTGCAAGAATATTGAAAGACACAGCAATAAAGTCTGCAGATAATCAGGTTCCTCCACCAGTTAGTGCAGCTCTTCAAGGGATTAAAAATATCGTGACACTTTCAATGGCCAAAACTGAGGATACTCAAAAACAGTGGACAGCGCTCATTCGTAGCACTCTTGCATGCATTTTGGAATATTCACAGCCAGGTAACCTAATCAGACTTAAACATTTTAATCTATAGCCTATCTGTTTCCTCATAATTAATTAATTGAATGTGCTTGTGAGAAAAGTACTGTATAACACTGAATCAGCTCAGAGAGGTGTTTTAGTCACATCTTTCAGATATGAACTTTTGTACCCTTTTCTAGATATTGACTCTAAATGTCCTTGTCTTAGAACTTAAATCCATGTTGGGAGGTGTGACATGACCTTATTATTTCCTAAGCACTTCCTTACTTTCTGGCTCAAAGATATAGCAGGCTCATCTTGTATTATCCCTGTTACTCGAGTTACAATTTAAAAACAAAACGATACTTTGCTGATAAAGAAAAAATTGCTTGCAGTGTTCCAAACTCTGAGTTATATATTTTTCTCATTTCACCTAGAGTAATATTCCAACTCTAGAGTTCTCAGGTTCTTAACATTTATTGCTAAGGTTATTGTAAATTGGCTGAATCCTTTGAATTTTACATTCCTTTTTTTCTTTATATTAAGTTAGTGAACTTCTCAACTATTGTATTGTATGCTCATTATGAAATAATGTTAGCATGTCAAATGTATACATTCATAATTCTGATAAAAATTATGGTTGCTTATTAGCAGTTGCCCATTTAACCCAAATTCACATATATAGAATGTTGGTAAGTTCAGCTGTGGAAGAAATGGTGATAACAAAATAGTTTACACTTCTTATTTTTTACTAGAGGCTCAGCGCACAAAGTTCGTGTGCAGGAACAGTCTCTAGGCCTGGCTTGTGATCAGGGCCATCTCCCCCAGCTGCCTGAAGCCAGCTCCACCCCCTGCCGCCATCCACCCCCAGATCCCCATTCACCATCAGGAGATCAGTGCCTGACAGCCAGGGGAAGGGACCAGGAGGTTGGCTGTTCCCACCCGCTAGCCAGCCCTGCGCCTGCCATGGGTGACCATCAGGCAATTAAAGCCTGCTGGCTGGGGAAAGGAACCAAGAGGTGGTCAGTGCGCCTCTTAGTGACTGGTCCAGCGGTCATTTGGGTCGTTCTACCATTAGGGTCAATTTGCATATTACTCTTTTATTATATAGGATGTTTAGTAGTATTGTTCTTTAGAATAACAAGACATAGTTCCTGTATTTTTAATTACTTACTATATTTTTATTCAGTTATATTTATTCCTGAATAAATTATTGAAATAGTAAGAAATTCTTTAAAATTCTAAGAGTAATAATGTCTTTAGGAAATTGTGCAAGATTTTTTTGTTTATGGTTGTGTAGAATTTATAGGAAGGTGATACCACTAAGAAAAGTCTACTCTGGATTTTTAAATTTTTCAGAATATCTTATCAGAATCATTTACTTTGTCGGAAGGAGAGAGGTTTGGAAATGTTTGATTAATCTAAACTGAAAAAAAAGTTAAATGACTTTTAAATAATTTTATATTTTCATGTTATCTTTCATATGTAAATAAGCTTTTCCTATTAGAGTTCTTCTTAGGATTTATGCCTGAATTTTTTTCAATCACTATTGTACCATCCAGAAAAACCAGGAAAAAGGACTTAAATGTAGAACTTCTAATAAAATATCCACTATTTCCTCAATAATAGATGAGTTGTACTCATAAAGTTATTTCTGGACTATATTAGAATTAAGGCACACACTGCTATAAATGTTGTTGGGGAGAGAGGTTATTGTTCAAGATGGAAATTCCAAAACATTTGAGAAACAGCACATTGCTTTCTTTTCATATTTTTCTATATTTCATTATTCATCTGTTTCAGAGGATTCCATGCCTATGCCTGATGAAGTAAGCATGCTCACGGCAATAGCGCTCTTCCTGTGGTCTGCTAGTAGTGAAATAATAGGAGTCCAGTCATTACAGAATGGCTGCATGAACAGGTTCAAAAATGCATTAAACTCATGTGACCCATGGGTAAGTTGTACTTAAAACAAGCATAGAGGGGTGGAGGGGTCAGTGGGAATAAAAAACAATAAAAAAGGGGACATCTGTAATACTTTCAACAATAAAAATAAATTTAAGAAAAACACAAGCATAGAGGTAAATTTTCCACTTCATCAGGAAAAGTTCAGGTTGATTCATGAAAATGTACGATCTAGCAAATGAAAAACCTAAGTATTTGCTCTATAGCTTTTAAACAGAAAAACTCAAAAAGATCAGTAGGTTCAAACACTAGGAGGACTTATATTTATATTTATTTACATATGCAAAAATTCTCCAATATTTAAAATATTTGGTTAACCCTGGCTTATACTGGTAAAAACTTTACATGAATCTATGATTATATTTTTCACTGTTTACTTAATGATACCAAGGGCATTAAAAGATATTTATTTTATTACATATTTTAATGAACCAATTGGAAACTTCAGTTTTTCCAGAAAGTAAGTTTTATTGTTTCACAATGTTAAAGTCTAAACTAATGTTTCTCAAACCTGTTACACATCCAAAAAAATCAGTTTAGTAACATGATCCTAGACTTACTGCTATGTTCCTGAATCAGAGATCTGTATTTTTAAAACATCCCCCGGGTATTTATTTCCAGCAAGGTTTGGCAACTTCTCTTCGAGCAAAGTGCTGAAACAGTTTGATTCCACTGTTTGTCCCAGATGTTAATGGACCTTCCTTTCTTCCTTTTTTTTTTTTTTAATTAATCTAAAGTCTTTCTAATCTAAAATGGAGCCATTGAGACCTTACTTCCCAGGCCTAGAAACTTAAATTGGCATAAGCAGTCATTTCTAGGGAATTCAAATGGATTTGAGGTGTCTGAGCAATATATTTTTATAGCTTTGCTTGACGTCATTCAGTTATTAGCCTTCCTGTTAAATAGGTTAATGTAGGAGGAATGATTATAAAATAAAGAAGAATTAAAAGCAGAAATTAAAATTTCTGGTTACTAGCTTCTTCCAAACTATGGAAATATACAAATTATATAAGCATGGTAATTTGGCAATTAGACTATAAGTAATATTTATTTGATTAATTTATTTTCAGTTACTTTTATTTAGTTGGCATATTAGAAGTTTCATTATTCTACTTCATTTCTGTAAGTAAAAAAGGGCATTAATTTGTCCTGCATTTCTATTTTCATTCTGCACTGTCACATGTTTTCAGTATATATTAAGATGCAACGTGCCCTAGCCAGGTGGCCCAGTTGGTTGGAGCATCATCCCCTACACCATAAGGTTGTGGGTTTGAATTCCTGGTCAGGGCAGTACAAGAGGCAACCAGTCGATGTTTCTCTCTCACATTGATGTTTCACTCTCTTTCTCTCTTCTTCCCTCTTTCTCTAAAAAAAAAGTGTCCTCGGGTCAGGATTAAAAAAAAAAAAGATGCGATGTGATTGTACAGTAAATAAGAACTATCACACATGTTAAGTAATACAATGGTTTTCTTATATAGGTTCAAGCCAAATGTTACCAGCTTCTCCTCTCAGTCTTTCAACATTCCAATCGTGCCCTTTCAACTCCCTACATCCATTCATTAGCTCCAATAGTAGTTGAAAAGCTAAAAGCTGTTGAAAGAAACAGACCAGCCAGTAACACAGAACTTTTAGCTGTTCAAGAAGGAATCAAAGTTCTTGAAACACTGGTTGCTCTTGGGGAAGAACAGAACAGTAAGTATTTTCTTATAAAAGCCACTAGTCTAAAATGAAGATTGTGTGTGCGTGTGTGTGTGTGTGTGTGTGTATCTTATTTAATATTAGACACAGATCATTGCAACAGTAAAACTAAATCTAAGGCTAATGCTATGCAAAACCCAAAGGTAAATGGTAAATATTTACCAAAGATAAACTAAAGGTGAAAGGTAACTATATATGTAAAATGTACAGTCTTAACAGGCCTGGTTTCCAGTCCTGGTATAACTTGGGCATTTAGTAAATATTAATATTAAGTGTGAGTTATTGAGGTCTAAAGTAGGTTTTACATGTTTACTTATATTTTATTATAATTCAGACTACTGTGTCTAGTTTTAAAAATGAAGTTTACTGTAATTTTCAGATTCGTAATCATCTTCAGACTAACTTTATTATTTGCAGGAGTCCAGTTACTTGCTCTTTTAGTTCCCACTTTGATTTCTTACCTGCTGGATGAAAATGCTTTTGCTTCAGCAAACACAGCCTCCAAAGATCTGCATGAGTTTGCACTCCAGAATTTAATGCATATTGGACCTCTGTATCCACATGCTTTCAAGACAGTAATGGGAGCGGCTCCTGAGTTGAAAGTACGTTTGGAAACTGCTGTTCGAGCAAGCCAAGCCAGCAAAGCTAAAGCAGCTACCAGGCAGCCAGCCCCTGCTGTTCATTCTGCACCAACAATTAAGCTAAAAACAAGTTTTTTTTAATTTTCTATTCCATTCATCTCAAATAGGAGCTAATTAGTGATAGCCACTGTATCATTCCAGGCTATAGGTTTTACTTTATTTGTACGTTGGTATTACATGCTTCTGGGTAGTTAAGTGAAATAATGCTCAGGTTGTTTTCTGGTTTTGAAGGGGTGGTTTTTTTTTTATTATGTGGTGAATGTACTTGCATTTTTCTCCTAATAGTGTTTCTCTTTTATTATTTAATTTATTTTTTAAACACTGAGCCAGTCTTTTAAATTTATAAGTACCACGTGCTAACCGATTGCGCCATTGGAGCTCCAAGTCTTTTAAATTTAAATGCTAAAAACAATTGTATCATGTAGCTGGGCTACTTATTGATATTGTCAGGCACTCAACATCTGTCATGAAAAATTTAATTGAAAAACAGAATGTAAATTTTGAAGTTAGCAAAATAATGTAAAATGTCTGTTTTGTGGTGTACATATTATGAATAAAGTTGCATTTTCTTATTTCTCAAAATGTCCTTACCTTTCTGATATGTCTCTTTATTTTCATATTGCACTAGAGGCCTGGTGCATGAAATTCATGCACGGGATGGGGGTGTCCCTCAGCCCAGCCTGCACCCTCTCCAATCTGGAACCCCTTGAGGGATGTCCGACTGTCGAGCCTAAGCCAGCAGTCGGACATCCCTCTCACAATCCGGGACTGCTGGCGCCTAACCGCTCGCCTGCCTGCCTGCCTGATCGCCCCTAACCACTCCTTGCCACCCTAATTGACATCTAATTGCTCCCCTGCTGGCCCAATTGCCCCAACTTCCCTCCCTTGCCAGCCTGATCACCCCCAACTGCCCTCCCCTGCAGACCCAGTTGCCCCCAACTGCCCTCTCCTACCAGTCCGATCATCCCCAACTGCCCTCCCCTGCCGGCCCGATCACCCTAACTGCCCTCCCCTGCAGACCCAGTTGCCCCCAACTGCCCTCTCCTACCAGCCCGATCATCCCCAACTGCCCTCCCCTGCCGGCCATCTTATGGTGGCCATCTTGTGACGAAGTCACGCAAAGGCATCACATGTGACGCCACCTAGGCTTTTATTATATAGGATTATGGAATTATGCTTGTATATATTTTAGTTGTTAACTAAATTAAAACATTCACTTAAGATCCATTAAAATATTTCAGATGTGGTATAATCTGCCTTTTGTTTTAATGGCTAAAATTTGGCCTCGGTTATGTTACATAATTATAGAACCTCAAGTTCTGGCTATGATGTCTAGCTTCAGTCATCAAATATTTACTGAGTGCCTATTGTGTATAGTGCTGCAGAACATACAAAAATGAATTAGTCATAACTATAGTTATGCTAGTATCCAATGCAATGGGAATTTTACCGTGTCAAACATATAATTGAGGAAATCAATGTTTGCCACAGAGTTTAGAAAATTTTAAACATCAAATTTACCAGTGTTACGTTCCTTGAGCTATCGCCCCACAACCTTTCCATTTCTCCTTTACCTTACATTAACACTAATCTGTCTATTGATTCTCCTATTATGAACATTTCATATAAATGGAATCATATAATATATGGTCTTTTGTGACTGGCCTTTTGACTTAATTTTTAAGTTTCATCCATGTGATAGCTTACATCAGTACCTGATCCCTTTTTATGGCTGGATAATGTTCCATTGTGTGAATGCCACAGTTTCTTTATCCATTCAATAGTTAATGAACATTAGGGTTGTTTTCACTGTTTGCTTTTTATGAATAATGCTGCTGTGAACAATTGTTTAGAAGTTTTGGGATAGACTTATGTTTTCATTTCTTTTGGGTATATACCTAGGAGTGGATTTGCTTACTCAATGGTAATTGTTCAACATTTTAAGAAACTGCTGGATTGTTTTCCCATTCATTCTTTCTTCTAGACATAACCCCTTTTCAGTCACCTATTTTTAATGTATTTTTGTTTCTGCCTTGGCTATTTTCTGCTGTTCTTTATACTTCCCAGGCTTTTTTCATAATTTACCGCTTTGCAGTAGACTGCATCGTGTATTAGCAATGATTGTTTCATTTTTCTTCCCCCCTCATTCTTTCTCTTCCTCTCTTCCCCTGTACTAGTACATCTTTATACTTTCTATAAACTCTTTTGCACCATTTACAACTTATAGTTTCCTGAGATTATTTCCATAAAAGATTTGTTTGAAGAATTATATTTTAAAATTTGTTTCATCACTCAACTGTGAGATTTTCCTGAGTCATATTTACTTGAATAGGAATATCCAGTATCAAGAAGCTAAGAGGAGAAGCATCATGTTAGCCAACAGATTCTTTCAGAAGATTAATCTGAGCAGTTTTAACATGATAAGAAATAAAGTACCCTCTATTTGCTTTCCAAATTCTTATTAACCAATATAGTACATTTGAATTCTCAATTTAATTAGAAAGAAGGAATCTCGGAAATCAAGTGTTCCTGTTCTAATAGGTTCTGCCATTAGCCAGGGATAGAACTTTGGACAACCTAATCCTTTGCGGGCTTCAGTTTCCCCATCTATACAGTGAGGAACATTTACTAGGTATTCTATGATCTTATGTACATCTGAAAAGTACATATGTCTACTTATCCTGCCCTTTTTTTTTTTAAGTTATGAGAATGACCCTTTGGCCAATTCTTTAATATTAGCACACCATATTATTTAGTCTAAATAGTTTTTACATGTATATAAAATTGCTATGCCAGCATAAATTCACAGCAGTTAAAATATTGTAGATTACCACTTTGAAGAAAACTGACATTTCTGTTGGGTGTCAGGCACTGTGCTTGATATCCCTTGTTTCTTTTCATTCAAACAATGCTGAAAGATGGATACAATTAGCCCAGTTTTCAAAACGCATTTAATCATATGGATTACTATGCCTCACATTTTCTTCATTCTTAATTGGAATTTTCAGGTTGGAGCCAGAAATGGCTGGAGTACAGCTATAAATACATGTCTTGCCTTAATGCTTTCCATCAGATGGATTCTTTTTTAAACCCAATCCAATCATTACAAACCCACTTATAATTCTAAGGGCGTATGGAATTATTATTTATGGAGTTCACAAAATTTTACTTAACTAAATGGGAACTGCGTGTCTTAATCATAATTTAGAAAAATTATCCTGGGCTAAGTTTTTAGTGCTATCAGTAAACTAAGGTGAGACCCAGGCTTGCACAAGTGACCGGTCCAACTACTGTTTCTTTTCCCCCAGGAGACCATATTCCCAGCCTGGGTCCCCTATCCACGTTATTTGTCTCTTTTTGCTCTTAGAACTCAGGGGTTTTCATTTCAGGCATTGTTTTTCTCATACACATATATTTCTGTTGCCCCCCCCCCCGACTTTTAATGTGAGTCAAAAGAATCCATGAAAATTTAAGTGAGCTTGTTTAACTTTTCCAACTTAAAAAAAATTTTTTTAATTGATTTCAGAGAGGAAGGAAGAGGGAGAGAGATAGAAATATCAATAATGTTAGAGAATAATTGACTGGCTGTCTCCTCCATGCCCCCTACTAGGAACCAAACCCTACTGGAAACCCGCACATGTGCCCTGACCCGGAATTGAACCATGACATCCTGGTTCATAGCTCCATGCTCAGCCATTGAGCCACACCAACCTGGCTAAGTTTTCCAACTTTTAACTTTGATTATCCTCTCTTTAAATCTCGTCCTTTCATTTTTTGGTCATAACTACGAAGGAATAGTATAAAATGTGGTATGATTGAAAGTAATAAGCAGGGATTCCTTCCTTCCTTAGGGTTGTCTGGAGTCGCTCCACAAATTCAATTAATTTACAATGGACCTCTTCACCTTATCTAACACCTTCTGAACTCATGATCTCCCAGTAAACAGTGCAATTGTCATAACTACAAAGGAATAGTATAAAATATGGTATGATCGAAAGTAATAAGCAGGGATTCCGTCCTTCCGTAGGGTTGTCTGGAGTCCTCTTCAGACTTGTATATGTGACTACCCACCATTAGTGGTCTCAGAAGCTCCATAAATTCAATTAATTTACAATGGATTTCTTCACCTCCTTATCTAACACCTTCTGAACTCATGATCTCCCAGTAAACAGTGCAACTCTATTCTTTTGGGTAGCCATATGTAAGCCCTAGCTTCATCCATGACTCTTCCAACTTACTCTTTCACTATCCTAGTGCATCACCATGTTTCCTGATCAAATCCCTCCGTGTGTCGTTACAGCCATTTTTACCATCTTAATCCAAATCAACACATTTGGTCGCAGTATAACAAAGTGGCCAGTGTGGATGGTAGGGTCAGTTTGCTTGGGTTGGAATCTGGCTCTGTCACTTACAAGTTGCGTAACTTTGGGCAAGTCACTTGTCCTTTTGTGCCTGTTTCTGCATCTGTAAAATGGGAGCAATAATAATACCTATCTGACAGAGTAGCTGTGGATTAAATGAGTTAATATTCGCAAAGGACCTTAACATGGTGCCTGACCTTTAGAAAACAATTCAGAAGTGTTAACTATAACTGTATTTCCCCACACAGAAATGGAAATGATCTTTATAAATGATCTGATACCTCACTGAAAACTTTAGTTTTGGTAAGGTACCTTACCATAAAGTCTAATTCCTAAGGTGACCCTCAAGTCCCTGCATCATCTGGCACCTGCCTACTTCATTTACCTCCTCATTTGATTTCATTTGGACCGATGGCCATTTGTCCTGTCCCAC
>NW_006300370.1:117903-125083 GCF_000327345.1 Myotis davidii
CAGGAGGCATCTTTTTTTTTTAATCTTTAAATACCTTCTTAGTAAAGGAATTACAAATGTGTCATCATCCCCCCCATTAACCCCATCTCCCCACCTCACCCCCACTCATCTCTTGTTCTTTATTGTTAGCTGTATTGGACTTCTTTCAAGATAGCAAATGCACGGTGTACTTTTCTTCCTAAGGTGTTTGAATTTTGCTTAAAAAACTCTATTCCACCTTCCAGCTAATTTATACTCTTGCTTCACAGTTAATCTGATTACGTTCTCATAAAAATGTTGCAGCGTTAATTTGATTATTACCATATATTAAAAACCATATTGTTTAAATTATCGTTTTCTCCTAAAATGAAAATGTATGTATTAGCTCAACTTTAAATACTCATTGGTTATAATGTTACACATTATGAGTTCATGGGAAAGTGTTTCTGAGCTGGTTCAAACCACTCCTTCTCTGTTACTTCATGTCCTGCAGCTGGGGGAAATCTGGGGAAGGAGATAACATGGATAATGGTAGAATTTTCCATTACAGAGAACAACGGCAAGTGCTAAAATTAACACAGATTGGACAACAAACAGTAGGATATCGAGGACCTGCGGAGCAGAGGGAGCGAAATGTAGTTAGTACATGCAAAATAAGTTAAATCTTGTTCGAAAAAGTTAAGAAAACACAGGTCTTCAAGAATTAAAACAAAAATGTGCTGGACATCCTTAAACTGATTCGTTTTTCTTGCTTTTCTGGCACAAAGCCCAGATTCCAACCCATCCCCTTCCCACCACCACCACCACCACCATGTTTATTTTAAAAAGTACCATATTTGAATTATTTTGAGAACTGAATTTATGTTAAAGAACTATTAGGCATGAGTTGGGGGTTGCTATTCTGGGCAGTTCAAGCCTAAAAGAAGGTTGGGTGTTTTCTGCTGAGAAAGGGTTCGACATGGAAACGACTGTGTCTCGGTTGCATAGTTGGCAGGAATAGCCAGCTTATACAACTGTTCCTCTCTCTCCCCACCACACGGTTATTTTTTTTTTTAATATTTTATTGATTTTTTACAGAGAGGAAGGGAGAGAGATAGAGAGTTAGAAACATCGATGAGAGAGAAACATCGATCAGCTGCCGTACTGGAGATGTGCCCGCAACCAAGGTACATGCCCTTGACCGGAATCAAACCTGGGACCTTTCAGTCTGCAGGCCGACGCTCTATCCACTGAGCCAAACCGGTTAGCGCCGCACGGTTATTTTTATGCAATGGAGATTACATTAATTGTTTGAAATTTAGTTCCTGCCTCAGAAATGGGAGCACCATGGTTATTTTAAGAAAAAATAACAAGAAAATCTGTTGAGTAGAGTTTTCATTCACTTGAAATTTTGAAAGAGAAAATTAAGAAGCAAGGAGTGGAGTTGATAGGGTGAAAGGAAAGGACTGTATTCAAAACCATTTTATCTTTGCTTACAGACGAAAAGAATCTTAAGTTGCTCACCATCAATATTCCAAGAGAAGTCTCGCTAAGCTTCAGAGCTCTATTATCATTTTAGTGTCCCCACTGTGAGATTTAGATTTGTTAAAGCTATCCAGATTTTTTTGCCCAGCCGGCGTGGCTCAGTGGTTGAGTGTCAACCCACAGATCAAGAGGTGACTGGTTCCATTCCCAGTCAGGGCACATGCCCAAGTTTCGGGCTCTATTTCCAGTAGGGGCATGCAGGAAGCAGCCAATCTATGATGTTTCTCTCTCACTGATGTTTCTATCTCTCTATCCCTTTCCTTTCCTCTCTCTTTAAAATCAATAAAAACATTTTAAATGTTTTTAAAGCTTTCCTGAAATATTAGCCACTAGAATATTAAAATTTTGTTTAGTTGAATTTATTAAAAAGCATTAAGTAAAATAAAATTTAATTTTAAAATTAAAACTAGGCAACTCTCTAGTTTCAAAAGGAAATATTAGTAATAATAATAATAATGATGATAATAAATGACAGGCTATTTTCCCATCCTCTCACAAGACTGTAATGTAGATTTAATTCTTGAATTCCAAGAAAAAATTCAGAAATACAATTCTTTCACTTCCCAACTGGTGTTTGGCTGTTTCCCCAACCCAGTCATTACCAGACTTCAAATCTAGGGAGTAAGTTTGGAGGTTGAGGAATCATAGAAGCAGAGACTGGCCCCATGAAGCAGCATAGGCAGAAAGGAGAGGTGAAATTATGAAGTGGGTAGATGGTAGAGGAGGGTGATAAACAGTGGGCTATTGCACATTCCTCTTCCCCAAAGTTCCATTCATCCTAGCTTCTCACCAGTCAAATTGTCTACTCTTAGTTTTGTCTTGGCAGAATTCTGAAAGAGCTATCCAATTCAATTTGAATCCTTTTCTTTGAGCAATTAAAGAGTCAGAGACCCAAATAATAGGTCATCTGGAATCTTTTTCTTTTTTTAAAGGATTTCCAATGAATGCAAATTGACGATTTAGAGATGCAACTTGCAGATTTTCTTTTCTTTTTTTAAAACATATTCCATTGATTTTTTTACAGAGATGAAGGGAGAGGGATAGAGAGCCAGAAACATCGATGAGAGAGAAACATCGATCATCTGCCTCCTGCACACCCCCCACCGGGGATGTGCCCGCAACCAAGGCACATGCCCTTGACTGGAATCAAACCTGGGACCCTTCAGTCCGCAGGCCAATGCTCTATCCACTGAACCAAACCGGTCAGGGCTCTTTTTCTTTTTTAAATAACCACTCATTTTAATGAAAAAATAAAGAAAGAGAGAACACAGATGAATTATTTGTCATTTTGTAGAACTATAGTCCCCACCCTAAAAAGCACACATATAAATAAAAAAAATAGCAAACACTCCAATTATCAAAATAACATATTAGCATTTCATAATTTTTCACTTTAAACTGGGTACACTGATATATAAATCAACATTTTGATAGCTGCTCTCGGCGCTTGGAAAAGACTTTTTTGTGTCACTGGCTTAAGTAATTATAAAATGAAACAATCAGGAAATCAGCAATACCTTGAGGTCTGAGGTTTAATGGTTGGGCATAGACATTAATTTTTAAAAAGATTATTTTAGCTCAGCTGAATTAAAGTTCTGAATAGGGAATGAGAAAGCAAAAAGTAAAATTATGTATTTAAATTTTACACGTTATTTCAGCTAGTCATATGAGTAAACTATTATAATAAAAGCCATCATTCAGTATATACTGTATGTCAGACACTGTGCTACGGGATTCACATTTCTTCTCATGTAATCTTCACAGTGACTTTATAAGGTAAATATGATTCCCATATTAAAAATGAAGGAAGTGCAGTAGAAAGAGGTAAAACCACTTGTCCAAGATTTCCAGATTTGGAAAACTGTAGAATGGGGAATAAAATGTAGGTTTAGCTAGTTATAAATGTCATTTCTAGTTATTAATTTTTTGAGAATATTTTTTTCAAAATAAAAAACATTTTTGCTGTAGTGTCTGAGAATACATTGGGAGGGGTTCTTCTGGGGTACTTGCAACATTCTGCTTCATGATCTGGGTGGTGGTTACATTGAATATTTCAGTGAGGTGTTCACTTACCACTTGTGTGCTTTTCTGTATATGTTATATGCTATAAAGTGCTTACTTAAAGAAGTGTAATTCATGCTGAATACAGCAAATGTGACAGATGGGTAAGTACAAAGAGGAAATAAATTCAAGGGTCTTTTGTGGTTCCCAGACAAATGTTAGGATTGTTTGTTTTATTACTGTGAAAAATGTCATTGGGGTTTTGATAGAGATTGCATTGCTTTGGGTAGTGTGGACATTTTCACAATATTAATTCTTCCAATCCATGAGCACAGAATATTTTTCCATTTATTTGTGTTTTCTTCAATTTCTTTTCTTAATGTCTTATAGTTTTTAGTATATATATGTCTCTCCTTGGTTACATTTATCCCTGGATATTTTATTCTTTTTGATGCAATTGTAAATGGGATAGTTCTCTAAATTTCTCTTTTTGATAGTGCATTATTAGTGTACAGAAATGCAATAGATTTTTGTTATTGATTTTGTATCCTGTAATATTCCTTAATTCATTTATTAGTTCTAAGTTTTTTGATGGAGTATTCAGGGTTTTATATGTATACTATCATGTCATCTGTAAATAGTGAGTTTTACTTCTTCCTTTCCAATTTGGATGTCTTTTATTCCTTTTTCTTGCCTAATTGCTCTGGCTAGGACTTCCAATACTATATTGAATAAATATAGCAACAATGGACACCCTTATCTTGTTTCTGAGCTTAGAGGAAAAGCTTTCAGCTCTTCTCCATCAAGTAGAATGTTATTTTGGAGCTTGTCATATATAGCCTTTATTAAGTTGAGGTATGTTCCCTTATATCTGCTTTGCTATCATAAATGGATGTTGGATTTTGTCAAATGCTTCTTATGCATCTATTCAGATGATCATGATTTTTATCCTTCATTAGAGGCCCAGTGCATGAAAATTCATGCACTCAGGGGGTTCCCTCAGCCCAGCCTGCACCCTCTCGCAGTCTGGGAGCCCTCGGGGGATGTCCGACTGTCAGCTTAAGCCACAGTCTGGCCTCCCTCTGAGACCAGTGGGCTGATTGAGGGATGGTGCAGGGCGAGTGGCCAGCCCTCCCTTTGCCCATTGGCACCTGCCTTGGCTGGCCTGGTGCCACCCGCTTGCTGGCCCCGGCCCCTGCCAACCAGTAGTTCTGCTGTTCGGTCGATTTGCATGTTAGGCTTTTATTAATAGGATTCTTAATGTGGTGTATCACATTGACTGATTTGTGGATGTGGAACTGCCTTGCATCCATGAACAAAACCCACTTGATCAGTGTTTGATCTTTTTATTTATTTTTAAAATATATTTTATTGATTTTTTACAGAGAGGAAGGGAGAGAGATAGAGAGTTAGAAACATCGATCAGCCGCCTCCTGCACACTCCCTACTGGGGATGTGCCCGCAACCAAGATACATGCCCTTGACCGGAATCAAACCTGGGACCCTTCAGTCTGCAGGCCGCTGCTCTATCCACTGAGCCAAACCAGTTAAGGCTGATCTTTTTAATGTATTGTTTAATTTTCTTTAATATTTTGTTGAGGGTTTTGGCATCTATTTTCATCAGGGATATTGGCCTCTAATATTCTCTTCCTGTGTTGTCCTTGTCTAGTGTTGTTGTCAGGGTGATGCTGACCTCCTAAAATGAGTTTGGAAGCATTCCCTCCTTTTCTATGTTTTGGAAGAGTTTGAGGATTGGTATTAATTTTTTGTTGAATGTTTGTTCGAATTCACCAGTGAAGCCATCTGGTCCTAGACTTTTCTTTGTTTGAGAGGTTTCTGATTACTGATTCAATCTCCTTATAGTACTCTGCTCAGACTCTCTATTTCTTCCTGATTCAGTCTTGGGAAGTTGCATGATTCTAGAAATTTATCCATTTCTTCTAGGCTGTCCAGTTTGACCGATAATTGTTCATAGTAGTTTCTTATGATCTTTTGAATTTCTGTGGTAATAGTTGTAATAGCTCTTCTTTCATTTCTGACTTTCTCTTTTTTTGCGTGTGAAACTAGATGATTTATGGGTTCCTCAAAAGCTACCATTTAGTTTAATTACATTTTATAGTGTTATGAATTTATTTAAATGAATTGTCAGATGTCTTTTATTAGAGAAAAAATAGCTTTTAACATTAAAAGTCTCTAAGATTACTTAAATCCTCCAAAAAAAGAGAAGAAGATGCCGTTGTTGCATTATTGTCCCCTTGGAACTGTTGTAGGTCTGATAAGAGAGGAGGCAACGTTAGTGAAAAGGCCAGTGAACTAGCAGTCAGGAATACTGGTTTCTAGTTTTGCCTGTGCCACTGAATAAAAACCTCATTGTAGACAAGTCTCAACTTCTTTGAACTTCAGTTTCTTGAGCTGTCAAATGAGAGGACTGGGCAGTATCTCAAAGGACACTTACCGCCAAAATAATTATGACCCAGGGGATTCGCCCAGGTATCAAACTTTTATTATAATAGAGAGGGAATTAATGAAACAGAAACATTCACTATCGTAGGCGACTAGAGCTTGCCACTGTTATTGGCAGACACCATGTGTTTCCTGCCCCTTCCACAAGCAGCCATGGGAAGGGAAGCGACAGGGGAGAGGGACAGGATGTCCTTCCTTGACATGTCACTCATCAGCCTATATCTTTACATTTTTTTCATGGCCATCAGATCTGGTATCTCAGAAGTCCTCCCACAGAACACACACACAAAAAAACTACAAATAACTTGTGATGGAGACCAAATAAGTGCTTAATTCCATTTGCATTTGTTATATCCATTTCCAAATGTGTTCCTTTCATTATGGTTGTGGCCTGCACGTACAGTGACATTTCAGGGTCTTGGAGAGGGGTAACATTTGCACAGAAACGGCTGCAGGAACTGCGGCTCCTTTGGGAGGCTGGTGCTGTTGCCCGTTTGCAGGTGAACCGTGGAGAAACGGGACCGGACAAGTGAAAAGGGAGCCGTGCCTGGGAACCTGAGACAGTTCCAGGGAGCAGAAAGGGACTTTGTTTTCCCGGGCGGGCAGCATAGCTTGAAGGCTCCGGGAGGTCGATGATACACTTGCCAACTTCCCGTTGAGGACAGGAAATGTCATTTATCTCAATAGCCCCAGCGACAGATATAACTGGCAATCAAATAGTTATTGAATTGAGTAAAAACTGTGCGGGAATAAGGTGGGGGAAAGGAGGCCGGCATAACATAGCCTCGGATATCTGCAACTTTTAAAGATTTACTGCAAGATTAACCACAAAGGGCAAGCGACTTCAGCGGAGCACTTTTTCAATGAGGTGTCAACAAAGCAGCATAGGAGAGAGGGGCGATCGGAGCTCCTTTTAAGTGAAAACAGACCCCGCAACAGGCTTGAACCCCTGAGTGAACACGGGAGAAGCGACAGCGAGGGGCAGATGGCAGGAGCGAGTGTCTAGGGCGGGAAAACACCCCAGTCGGAGCCGGACGGAGAGGGCTCAGTGCAGGAGCCGGGCCGGAGAAGCTCGCTCTGCGCTTGTTTCCTAACAGAACTGCCAGGAAGCCCTAAGAGAAGTGCAGTTCGGGTGGGTAGACGGGCCTGAGAACTTCCGTGTGTGTGTGTGCGGGTGTGAAACAGGGAGCGCCGCCCGCGCACTTCCGCGTGG
>NW_006300370.1:125507-141373 GCF_000327345.1 Myotis davidii
AAAAATGTTAAATTAAACTTCGAAATAAGTCAAGAGTTTAGTCTCAGATTACTTTTAGATATAATTAATTAAAAGTTGTAAAGTAGTGTTTTTCACTTACTGTCCCCTTCCCCCCCCTTCACCTTTGCCTCTGGCTGACCCCACTTCCTTGACCCGGGCTCCCCACTCCCGCCCTGATGCGTTGTTTATACCCTCCCGCTCCTCTGCGTTTGCTCCTTCCTTCTCTGAACTGTCTCCTTTCCACGCTCCGGCCGTCGCTCGTTGCAGGGCTCACCTTTCGTGCACTCATGGGGCCAGCAGTAGTTTGGAAGACGTCGGGCAAATCGTCCATCCTCTGTCCTAGGTCTAGAGACGTGCCCGCGGTAGGGATGGGCGATAGGCTCCTCCGAGAGGAAGGTGAGCGGAGGAGACGACAGAAGTTGAACCTGTGCGGCCTGGGCCGCCGTCCGCGAGAAGCTGGTGTTGGGGGAGAAAGTGTTACTAGGCATATGCAGCGCGCTCCTTACCGATGTAAATGTGTCTTCTCCGCCTCCCACTCCCTCACCCCCTCCCGCGTTGCTTTGAGGTATTTCAGATTCATGGATTGTGGAGGACGGACCCACTGGTAGAGAGGATCGCAGTCAGATGGTGGTTGAGAGATGGTTTCCTGTTCCCAGAATCTAAAACTTCCCCGAGGATTAATGTTATGTTCAGTGTTTTGTGGGATCGACTTTGACTCTCAGAGGGACTGAAAGGGGCTTTAAAGTTGGTGACATTTCCGGCATCATCTGCTAAATAGAGAGAGTCTCTCCAGGGGGGAGCAGTTGTGGCCTCTGAGGAGAATGACAGGGAGGCTGAGACTTTTGCAGGCCGTTCTGAGCCGGTAAGTGGCTCTTCTTGAAAACTTCCAAGCCAGACACCAATTTTCACCAGGAATTTAAAGAGCTGTGCTTTCCTGGCTGATCCTGCGTGTGTATGAAATTGGAGTGTAGTTTTGGTTGGTTTGAGACACTTGAAGTTAAAATGCTACCCAGCGTGTCACTCTTTTTTTGGTAACATGTATTTTCTTTGGTCCTTAAAGAAAAAAAGAGAAAAGGAGAAGTCTGTGTGACAGGGTCTGTGCTGGGACAGGCTGCTTCGGTGTGGTGCAAGTGAAATGAAAAGAGCAAGCGGCAGACGGTTGCAGTAGGGGCTGGGCTTGCTGCGAGCTCTGTGACCTTTAGGAAATCCTTTAACCTCTCTGAACTTCAGTTTCATCACGTATTTATTTGGCACCTTTATTGAGTGCCAGCGGTGTGCTTCTAGGGTCCTGGGATTGACAAAACTGACGCAGCCTCTACCCTCATAGAGGAGCTTACGTTTTAGGTGGGAGGCAGTGAGTCAATGCATCTCTATAATACACTGACCCATAGAGGCAACTGCTCCAGCAGAATAACTCAGGGTCCAGGAATAGTATGTGATAGGGGCAGCTATTTTAGATGGAGTGGTTAGGGAAGGCCTCGGAGGCGTGGAATGAAGTGAGGAAGTGACCCATGGTTTCTCAGATTCCTTCTGAACCTCTGTGTTTATATTCTTTGGTGGCCTTTTCATTCTGACTGTTATGTTGCTTTAGTATCTGGTCTTTTGATATTTTTAATTTTTCTTATAATGCGCCTGACCGTGTCTGTATAGTAAACAGCAGACTTAGATGCTCCACTCAAATGTACTGGTAATTCACCTTGATTTACAGTGAATTCCATAAATGAGCTTGTGGATTTCGGACTTCAAGGAAGTGTTAAAGGCAGGCTTTAACTTTCAAGTGGTATTGTTGTAGAGGATGATTCCTATATGTAATCACTTAAGTTTTAATATCTTTTCTAGTTTAGGGAATGTAAGATAAGTCACACTAATTGGGTAAAAAACAAGAAAACAATTCTTACTACTTGGGGAACTTTGGGAATTTTCAACCCAGTTCACCCTCTGTGTCTCCCCTCACCTCACTGTGTTTAAACTTTTTAATTTTACCTGTAACTGTAGCCACTCTTCAGTTTTATATGCACACACAACTTCCTGGGTTATTAATGGGAAATGTTAAACTTAAGGTAGGTTTCCCATTGGTGCTCATTATATTAAGGACACTGCATTTTTGCAGTACCTTTTGGTTTGTTCTCAAATTAAATTAAGCATCCACAGAGAAACTTAAAAAAAGTCATATTTTCCAAACAGAGCAAGTATTATGTATTTTGCGGGGAAATAGTTTGCAGGAACCTGTGGTCTTTGGCCCCTTTATTAGCATTATTGATAATCATTTATTTTTATTATTAACAGTATTACAGATGTTCCCCATCCCCCCCATTTGCCAAATCATTAAATTTGAGCATATCCCTTCATTTTTCTATTGCCACTGGAAATTTTCCTAGAAAAAAAATAGGAAGTAAGAACTGAGTGATGATGAAATTTGGATTACTTGATGTCTTCCTTTTAATTTTTAAATCTTTTCTCAAGTCCTTAACACCAAAGTCAACAAAAATACTTTTAAGATGAACTCTAATGTGTCTCTTCAGGAACCTGTTAGTCCTGCTCTTTCAAATTGCCAGGGCGGAATTGTGAAAGGCAATCCAAGCCCCCACCTAGCTACCTGGCCTGCCGTCATCACTTCCTCCCTCCTTCAGATTTTGAGAGTCAGGGACTAACCACATTGTACCAAAAATGTATTGTCATTTTGTTCTCCCTTGCCCATTTTAGTTAATAGATGATTCTCTTTTACTTTTGGTAATCCCCCTCCCCCACACCATGCAGATGAGAATAGGAAATTCATGGGAAAAGAATGGTCAAAATTATTACTGAGCTTTAATATTTGTGAAAGGAATTGATAATGGGATACCTAACATTTGAAACAATTTTCTGGGTGAGACAGATTGAACCAGATTGATTACCTCAAAGAAACTTGCAGTCTGGTTGGAGTGATAGAACAATCAGAATGCAGAAAAATTAGTGTTTATCACTTGAGGGATTTAAATTTTCTCAGTATAGCACAGACGAGCTTACCAGTGAGTGGAGTGAATGGCAGGAAAAAAGAACTTTATGAGGTAATGAGAACCTAAGGCTCAGTTTCGAAAGTTACCGACTTATGGGCAAACAAACGTAAATAAAAAAATAAAAGTTATTGCCTTAGTTGTGTGTGTGAGTTTGGGGGGAGGCTGTGCTGTTTACTTGGAAATGCTAGAACTGAGAAAATGGTCAAGCTTTCATTAGTTATATGGTTGCTGGTACTAGAGTGTTTATGAATTTAAATTTTGGCATTGATGATTCATATTTTCATTCAATAGATGTTTTTCAAGTGCCTACTTCCTGCCAGGTCCTGTTCTAGGCACTGAGAAACAACAATGATGAAAACAGATCCTACCCACATGAAACTTAAATTGTGCGGGAAGCACAAGACTGTATTAAATAAATGCATCCTGAAAACATTCGATGGTAATAAGAGCTGTGACAAAGTGTGTAAGTGGGATATGGAGTGCTTGGGAGGATGGAATGGGGAAGAAAGGCTTTACTGATAAGGTGCCTTTTGAACAGAGACCTGAAAAGTTGAAATCTAAGGAGAGTATTCCAGACAGAGGGAACAGAAGAGGGAAGGAACACGCTTGGAATGTTTGAGGAATAATGAGGCAAGTGTGGGTGGAGTACAGGAGGAGACTAGAAGAAATTGAGTCTTGCCCATGGTAAGGACTTCAGATTTTACCTCAACAAGGTGGGGAACTATTGAAATGTTTTGAACAAAAGAGTGACAGCATCTTTAAACAGAACCCTTTGCCAAGGATTCAGAATAGACTTGGAGGGGAGATGAGGATAGAAGAATCAGAGTCTAGTTAGGGGCCTCTTTGAATAATCCGGGCTAGAGATGAACTAAAGTGGCAGTAATGAGATCTGGGATTATATAATATGAAATATGTTCAAAATATAATGGATTTTGAATACATGTTTGCAGGTAGAATCAGCAAGATGTGATAGAGGACAGGATGTGAGATTTGAGACAAAGGGGAGTGGAAGATGGGGAGAAAGGCAGAGAAAAATATTGATGTGAGAGAAACACATCGATTGGTTGCCTGCATACTCCCGACCAGGGCCTGGGTTGGGGAGGAGCCTACAACAGACATATTGCCCTTGATCTGAATGGAACCCCCCCGGGACCCTTTTGTCCACAGGCCAACACTCTATCCAATGAGCCAAACCGGCTAGGGCTACCTTGTGAGAATTAAATGAGATATTTTAAGATATCTAGCAGAGGCCTGGTACATAACACAAAGTAAGTGCCGAATAAATAAGTAGTATCAAGTGCATGATGTTAAAGTTGTATATCTCCTTGTTCCCACAGAAAAGCACAATCTTCAGTTATGAACTCTTCTAAGGCGAGAGCATATAAGTGCCATTCTGGAAGCATGCAGTTTCATATTCTGGGTCTGATAGTGGCACTAAGGGACATTCAAATAGGAATCAGCCTCAAAATTTTGATAATAGGACTCCTTTCCCAGGCCAGGTCTGCTGGCTCATCCTCTTAAACCCCTCCACCCCCAAACATTGATAATATACTTCACATGTACTTGATTTATTTAATAACCCACTATGTGTCTTCTGTTTTGAATTTTCTGTAAACATTTCAGAATGTGTCTATCTTAACCACACATGACTTCTTAGGTAACAAATTGTATATATTTACTAACCACTTTATAAAACTAATTTTTTGTTTTATTTGGACCTTTAAACTTGGAACTGGTGAGCCCCATTGTGGTATGGTGAAATTTTGTAAACAGGTTTATTTATTTATTTATTATATATTTTATTGATTTTTTACAGAGAGGAAGGTAGAGGGATAGAGAGTTAGAAACATCGATGAGAGAGAAACATCGATCAGCTGCCTCCTGCACACTTCCCACTGGGGATGTGCCCGCAACCAAGGTACATGCCCTTGACTGGAATCGAACCTGGGACCCTTCAGTCTGCAGGCCAATGCTCTATCGACTGAGCCAAACCCATTAGGGTTACAGGTTTATTTTTTGATTCTAGTCATCCTTGATAATTTTTAATTATATTTTAGAAATAATAATGATATTTTAGAAAGGTTATAGAGGTTTCACTCTAAAAACATATCCTAATATATGTTACTTTAGTTTAGTGTTTCTCAACTTTAGCTGTAATCTTAGAATAATTTGGGTAAACTTCTAAATATATTAATTCCCTGAGCTCTGCAGCAGGCTACTTAAATCAGAAATGTAGCAGTTAGGGCCCCTGGCATTAGTATTAGGTGAGACATATACACCTCCCTCAGACTGAGAGATAAAAAAGATATTAATCTCTGAGCTGGAATGAACTTTGGAATTAATCAGCTACATCCTTTTTTTACAAGTAAAGTGAGGCCCAGAGAGAGATTAAATGACCAAGAATGAAAACAGATTTTGTCGAAGCTCTGTCACTTAAATCTCCATATACCTTTGCACTTTTTAAAAAAAACTTTTCAAGTACATTATCTTGCTCTATTCTTACAACCTGCTGAGATAACCAGTCACTAATACTTATTTAATCACTTTTATTGATTGATTGACTTCAGAAAGAGGAAGTGGGGGGAGAGAACCAGGGAGAGGGAGAGGGAAGAGGGAGGGAGGGAGGGAGGGAGGGAGAGAGAGAGAGAGAGAGAGAGAGAGAGACAGACAGAGAGAGACAGACAGAGACAGGCCTAAGTCGATGTGACCTGGCATTGAACCTGCAACCTGGGTATGTGCCTGGTGTTGACCGAGAATCTAACCCACCACCTTTTGGTATAATGGACAATGTTCCAACCAACTGAGCCACACTGGCAGGGCTCACTTTTCTTTTTATTTAAAGCAGTAGGCATGGAGATTTTACAGTGTTCTACTGTTTTCTAGCTTATTTTATTAGGTACATGTAAGATTTTCTTTTGACTTTGGTGTTCCTGTAGTTTCTATGTGTAAGGGTTTAGATTTCTTTCTTTCTTTTTTTTTTTTTTTAATTTGGGACTTTGTTAGGCTCCTTGAATCTGTGGATTAGTATCTCATTAGTTCTGTAAAATAATCACTCATTATCTCTTTGAATTTCTGTTCTATCTTGTTCTCTTTTCTTTTCTTTTGGATCTCTGATTATATGTACCTTAGGCATTCCTTATCTGTGCTGTATTTTGCATTTTAAAAATTTCTACGTTCTTTATTCTGGGTAATTCTGATTTATTTTCTTGTCCATTAATTTTCTTTTCAGTTGGATCTAATCTTTTAAAGCTATCCTGTGATTTTGATTGTTGTTGAAGTTCAGTTTGGTTCCTTTTAAAATCTGCTCTGTCTTTTCTTAATAGTTTCCTATTCCCTGTAAATATTTTCAGAGTTGTCTTTTATTTTTTAAACCTAGTAAGTATAGTTATTTTATAGTTGATGTCTCTGTTCTTATATGTGAGGTCTTGGAGGTCCCTTTCTGTGGCCTATTATTTTTTTCTGATTCTTTCTTTGATGACTTTTTTTTTTGGTGTATAGTTATTGTGTGCTGCTCACTATCCTTGAAAAAGTGTAGGCTTAATTTGAGGTCTCAAAGAAAGATAGTTTCTTCAGCTAGCTTACTTCAGAAAGTTTTTGCATTTGCTTCTCGTAGGTATCTGGACTGAAGCACTTTAAAGCAAATTTATTGCTTGAAGTTTTGGACTACCCAGGTGATGAATATTTTGGTTGTGAATACATATGAGGGCCAATTGTCTGTTTCCCTTTTGCTTTGAGGGTATAAGCCCTCTAGGGGTCTTAGAAAAATGTTGGGTATATCTCCTATTATGGTCCTGGTGTTTGGTTTTTGCCTTTTGGGTTCTACAAGGCTGTTCAAACTAAAGTTCAAATTTGTTCTGATTGGCCAGCACCCAAAGGGTAACAGTGGCTTTTGTTCCCTTACCTGACTGGGTTCCCAATTTCTTTTTAGTTTTAACCAAATAATTCCTTACTGTCTCATTAGCTTTTCTTTTTAAGATGATTGTAAAAATATTTTATCCAGATTTTTTTGGTCTGTTTTTAGTAGGGGAGTTATTTCAAGGCACCATTACTGGAAACAGATTTCTCTTATCTTACTTTCAAAAACTGACATATATAAATGGCCCTAGTAATTACCTGGGGAGAAATATTGCTAGTAGAAATTCTTTATCAAGGGATATACTTATTTAGCCGTAAACATTATGTAGTACCTAAGTCGACTTCTCTCTCTTTTTTTTTTAAAATATATTTTCTTGATTTTTTACAGAGAGGAAGGGAGAGAGATAGAGAGTTAGAAACATCGATGAGAGAGAAACATCAATCAGCTGCCTCCTGCACACCCCCTACTGGGGATGTGCCCGCAACCCAGGTACATGCCCTTGACCGGAATCGAACCTGGGACCTTTCAGTCCGCAGGCCGACGCTCTATCCACTGAGCCAAACTGGTTTCGGTGACTTCTCTTTGAATTTCAATGGTAGAGGCAGACCTACAAGTTTTCTTCAGAATCTTGGTAATTTAAGAGGAATTTAAAACAAACTTAAACCCCTTTACTAATCAGTCTTTGTTTGATTAGAAATGTGTTTGAAAGTCCAAATAATCTGGATTGGTTTCCCTTTTTCAGCCTACTATCTGCTTGATGTCGGGTACACTTTCTGATTTATGAATGTTACTACTGTTATTCTGGTTTCAATTCTAGGCCATTAAAAAGAGAATTGCCTCTGGGATATTTGGAATTTCTTGCTTCGGTGGCCATTTGGACAAAACAATGTATTGATATAATTTGCCTGTGGAAAGTGTGGGTGTTTTCCATGTCCCCTACTTGTTACTGGTGAAAGTGAGCTTCTTGGGCTGCCCTGGAAATAAGAATTCCCTGAGGCCCCCATGGGAGGATGAGGTATAGTGGAAAGCTTCATTGATGATGAAAGATTATGGGGTTTACTTCCAAGGTCCAATCTCCCTTGGTCCTGCCATGGAAAAGGTACTATTTCATTATCAACAGAGCTAGAGTTAAAGCCACTGCCCAGAGTCTTTGCTCCATATTAAAGATCAGTCCAGCATCTGGCTCGGTTGTGTTTCCAGCTACAGTTCATTGCATGTGGGGTCCTCATGGCCCAGGGTCACATGGCAGGCTAGTGCAGGTCATGGAACAAGCCAGTGCAAGGAAGCAGGAGTGAAGCAAGAGGAACAAGAGAGAGAAAGTTTCTTTGTTTGGGGATTTTTAACTAGGAGCATAACCAATGAATCTTTCAGGATTTCATGTGCTTGCAATGGTTCCAACCCCTTTAGCCAATCCATGGTTCCCCAGGCTAGACTGACAGGCAAGCACCTTCCCTACTCACCCTGACTTCACTACACATGCACCCATTTTCCCCTTTGTTGGACCCTTTCCCCCAGCGATTTGCAGGGGATGGACTGTGGTTTCCTGGGGAGTGTTAAGTTGCAGCTTCTTGGTGAAGCTGCCCAGATGACCATGGTTATAATGTCTGGCCTTCCCTTTGCACCTTTTCTGTTACGATGATAGCAGTAGAGTCATACAGCTTCATCACTTTTGATTTAAAATTTTTCTAGGATTTATTTTTACTTGTAAATTGTGGAAGATAATACACCCACTAAGCAGAGTAGGTGTAAAGTTTTAAAAAAGATAAAATATGTAAAGTTTATTTCCCATAATAGATGTCCAGCAAGTTGTTTGCTCTTGTTGGTTGAAATTCCTATGGACAGAATGCATTTGATTGTATTATCTATTTAAATCAAATTTTAGAAGAATTGGTTTCAGTGGTCCATTTCATGTAGTAGCTATTTACATTCTCTTTGCCCTATTAGTAGTGGTTTAAAGACAATAAACTGACTGTATTGGGAGTCGGGGGCAGACCAGAGGTGCTAATAGTTTGTAAGCATTGAAGTCTACAAATAGTAATAGAGGAAAATTTGGAGTTTGGGAGAGAATCCTGAGGCAAGAGAGAGAAGTTGGGGAAGGGTTAGAAGAAAAGGAGACAGAGGAGCAGAGAGGTGGGAGAAGCAGAGACAGGGAGAAACTGCACTGCACATGTTAACATTCTTAATTTCTAAAGGATGTATATTATCTGTAGTCTTCATTCTAGCACTTGTAGGACTGACCCGGATAGCAACACACACACTCCCTCCCTCCATCCCTCCCTCCTTCATATTTCTACTCTCAATTTTCTATCCCCTACTTTGAACTAAGAATATTTTACCTCCTGAGGGACCTTAGAATTTGAAAAATCTCATCCTTTGTTTTAGTACTTAGGGCCACCGAGATAAAATAATTTGTCTTAGATCACTGTGTGAGTTGGTATTGATTTAGTTTAGAACCCAGGTGTCTTAGGGCCCCAGCCAGAGCATTGTTTATCATAGTACATCATCTCCTTTAATTGGTCTTGTGAAGCTGCTTCTGATCTCAAGTAGACAAATAAATTATAACATTTAGATGATTAAGTATGTTTTGTATAGCTGTAAATTCTTACCACTTATTTCAAGTTTTCAAGTAGAATGCTTTTCTTCAAGTAGAGTAATTCTTGAAGGGGCTCAGGAAAGTCTTTAACAATTTGTATTCCTCAAAGTTGTTTAACAATATCACTCTATTTTATTAATTTTATTTATTTTTGTGTAAGGAATACTAAAATATAATGCCTATTTCTTTTTAAAAAACGTCTGCAAATTTGGATCTTTTTCAGCTTGTTTGAGAGTAGCCAATTAAGTTCTGTATGTGTGTGTATAGTTAGTGTTTATTGATCATCTATGAATTTGTGTAGTATTCAGTTATTAGGTTATTCTTAGCCCATCTCTTAATACATATGCTATATTTGAACAAAATAATATGTTAATCATATCTTTGCTCTAGTGCAGTATGCTATTTGGGGAAATAAAATCACTTTTTTGGGACAGACTAAATGCTGTTAACCTTTATTGTAAAAGTACTTTATCTGAACAATGGAATATTAGAAAATGGAATGGAATGATGGAATATTAGAAAATACTGATATTGTGGAGTTGGCTAGAAGCAGTATGACACAAGGGAAAATGAGTAGGTATTTTGTTGTGGAGACAACATGGGGAGAAAAATAAGGTAGTTGGAGCCCTGGAATTAAGGCGATCTTTGGGAAGCATTGCATAAGGTTGGGTTGAATAGGTATTTTGGGTGTGGTGAATAGGTTCTTGGCATTATTTCGCTATAGAGATCCAAGGAAAGGGCCAGGGGGAGTGTTTCATTACTCTATACACAGCTTCCATTAGCACTCATTTACATGAGACAGAAATTGGATCCAATACTAGCATATCTAGTTAGGAGAAATAAACACGATGTCAGATTCCAGAAGGGCGATACCAACTTCACCTGGTGGAAAATTACAGCCCAGACTTGTTCTCAGTTTTTTGTTTATACTTCCTAAATGAGAAGGTTAAGTAGTCAGCAAAGGATCTTAAATTATAGGCACAACAAACCTGCTCCCGAGGAATGTGGATTCATATAAAGCTAAAAGGAGGGAATAAGGAGGAGCCAGTGGATCTGGGTCAGCATACTTCATTGAACTTGAAAAAGTAGAATCAGTCGCGTAGGATGGTACCGTGGTCCCAGTAATTGACCATAAAACAATAGTAGTTTCACTTATTGGCACTTACCATTTGCCAGGTACAGTGCTAAACACTTTACATATATAATCTATTTTAATCTTTGTAAAACTGTTATTATAGGTATTAATAATCATTCCCTAATTTATAGATAAGAAATTAAATAATTTGCCATAAGAAAAGTTGTAGTGATAGGCCTGGGCATGGCAAGTAGAAGGAAATTTTTTTGTTGTTGTTAATCCCGAGGATATTTTTCCATTGTTTTTAGAGAGAGACAGAGAGAGAGAAACATAAATGTGAGAGAGACACATGATTAGTTGCCTCCCTCACGGGGATCAAGCCTGCAGCAGAGGTACGGAGGTACGTGCCCTTGACTGGTAATTGAACTTGTGACCCTTCAGTTCAAGGGCCGACATTCTGTCCACTGAGCCAAACCAGCTAGGGCTAGAAGGAAATATTTTGACTTTTTTCTTGTTCTCTAATGCTCTGAGTCAGTGTACAGGGCTGGTATGTTTTCTAGACTGGTGGTAGGGCAGTGAATTAGAAAAGATGGTCAAGATGCTGTTTTAAATTTAAGTTAAATATATGTCTATACCAGTAAATTCATAATGATTTGCCAGTCTAAGATCAAGCCCACTGACCCTTTACTTTTTTTTATTTTTTAAGAATGCCATTTGCAGTTCTGGGTTGACATTCATGGATTAGCTACAATTGTGGTGCATTTGTAATACATATAATAATACATAATGTAATTGTTTATGACTTCTGGTCTTGGTTTTCCTTGAGTAAAGCACACTGAGTGCAAAATCCTAGATTTTTATGATGTTTCTCCCAATTTTTTACAGTTATTTCACTCACATTTAATTTGACAGTGATATTTTTAGTACATCTTCTTTATTGACTTGTCTTTCCAAAGCATTCAACATAGTTTTTTCTTTATACCCATATTTTATTGGTTTATGTAATATTTAATTGAATTATCTAATCAGAGTAATAAGTGCAACTGACATAAATAGATATGGGAAGAAACCAGTTGACTTTTAGTGTTTTTATACTATACTTCTGTGGGAACCGAAGTGTATGGGTGAATTATAAAGAATAGTATACTCTGGGCGTGAATATTCAACGTGTCCTGGTCTTTGAACAGTGTTTTATAAAGGGACTAGAGAATACTGGTTAATCCATAAGGTTGGTTAAGAGAGGAGTGGTGAGAACGTCTCCTGTATCTCAATTATACCACCTATCACATACTTTGTATGGCTATTTCCTCACTAGACTGTGAGTCACTTAAGGGCGTTTTTATTTTCCTAAAGTCCAGCAGAGTGACTGGCATATTGTAGCTACTTAATAGATGGTTCTTGAATGAATAATATTTTAAGTTATGTTGTTACTGACTATTAAATATACCCCTGTATATGTATGTTCTGTCTCCCAGCTAAATTGTGTCCTTAGGAGCAGGTCTTATGTCCCAGACATCTTTGATATTTAAAATGTTTGTTGTAAACATAGTAAATGTACAATATATGTTGCAATATGGAGAACAGCCTGTCTATACCTCTTGCTTCTAGCTAGTTCCTGCATGACTTCCATTGGAAAGAATCTTTTAGAGCAAGTAATGTCTGTGTTCTTTTGTGTAGAGCATCACCTGGGCCCTGCCAAGTCATTCTGACAGCTCATTTCAGGGATGCCACTGGCTTCGTAATTGCAGCTTGATGTTAGTTGCAGCAAGTGGTGCTTGGGTTTTGGTAGTTGTGAATGTAGGTTTGTTATCTTATGTCTTTGTGTGTTAAATAAGGACTGCCAGGAAATGTCTTTGGCATCATGTCCTAAAAATCTTATAATCAGCAGGGATATGTAACATTTTTTTCTTTTCTAAAGCCCCTATCTTCAAATTTTATACACATTTCCTATTCCTTTTAAATGGAAAGTAAATGGAATATTTTTCTATGAAGATAAATCTTATTTTAAATAAAATATTTTACATTCTGTATTTCTGATTATTTATAGATGCATTACCAATATATTATGATTTTAAAGCTTTTTAAAACTCTGCTTCTTTAATAACATGGAAATGCCTCTGTTATTCAGAATTTAGAATGAAAATTCTGATTTCCTTATCACTAAGCTTGCTTCTTTTCATCAAAAAATTAAAGTTTAGCATTTTAGATCCTTATAGCTAGCGAACTAAGTGAGAAGCACAAAAACGCTAAAATATGGAAATGTTAAAGTTGCCAAAATCTCAGAAATTTTATCATTGAGAATTTCTTTAAAATTATGCTTTTGTTTGCAAGGCTTTTAGTTGCAACATTAGCTGCTTACTGAGTACCTGGAATTCTTTTAGGCACTGGAGATACAGTGAAAAACAGGCAGGTGTGGTTTTACCTCTCATGTAGCTTGTAATCAAGTAAAGATTCTTAACTTCAGGTAGAGCTGAGTCCATCATGCCAATGGTAATATCCACTTTGGCAATGCCATTTTAGTTTTCCCCATTTAACACATTTCGTACCGCTCAGGAGTTTTCTCGTGTTTTGCGCTCCATCTTTTAAGGACCACTCACAAGTGTTCTCGTTTTTCACGCCCATGGAAAAAGGAGCGAATCTAGATACTTATGTAAATTTTGTTTGGTCCCTCTTCATAGAGGAAAATGTTTTACGCAGTACCATACGTTAAAAAAGTACTAAGAACTTTAATTGTTTGTTTTTGTAAATAAAAATGTTATAATTGTTGAAAAACAACACCTAAAGTGCATTATGATGATTTAAATAACGTGCAGTTTGCCCAAAAACGTGCGGTCCCTGGCGTATGTCTTAGAGATTTCTATGCGGTACGCAATGTGTTAAAAACCAACCAACCATCCCTTTTGACTCTCTGAGCAGCACCATAGCGGTGGGCAAGAACAGGTGACTTATGAAAGGCAGCAAAAAGGGAGCCAAGAAGAAAGTGGTTGATCCATTTTTTGAGAAAGAGTGATATGATGTGAAAGCACCAGCTATGTTCAACATAGGAAATATTGGAAAAACACTAATCACAAGAACTCAAGCAACCAAAATCGCATCTGATGGTTTCAAGGGTTGTGTTTTTGAAGTGAGCCTAGCTGATCTGCAGAATGATGAAGGTGCGCTTAGAAAACTCAAGCTAATTACTGAGGATGTTCAGGGCAAAAACTACCTGACTAATTTCCAATAGCATGGATCATACCATGGTCAAAAAATGGCAGATCATGATTGAAGCTCATGTTGATGTCAAGACTGTTTACTTCATTGATCCTGTGTTGGTTTTACTGAAATATGCAACACTCAGATTTGGAAGACTTCTTATGCTTAGCATCAGCAGGTCCGCCAAATCCGGAGAAGGTGATGGAAGTCATGACCGGAGAGGTGCAGACAAATGACTTGAAAGAAGTGGTCAGTAAACTGATTCCATTTGGCATTGGAAAAGACATAGAAAATGCTTGCCAATCTGTTTATCCGCTCCATGATGCCTTTGTTAGAAAAATAAAAATGTTGAAGAAACAAGTTTGAATCAGGAAAACTCATGTAGCTTCATGGTGAAGTTAGCAGTTCTGGCAAGCTACTGGCGATGAGACAGGGGCTAAAGTTGGACAAACTGATGGATATGAGTCCCTAGTTCAAGAGTCTGTTTAAAATTTAAACATTTAATGGTGACAAATAAAAAATCCAGTTTGTGATTAGAACAACAATAACAAAATATCACCACATATTAAGTAACAACAAAAGAAACTCCTTTTTCAGCTCTTATCTATTGGTACTGTCATCCTGTCCCTTATTCTCTTTTATTTATTTGTGCAGACCACATTTACTACCTTTAGGTTTTTTAAAAAATATATATTTTTATTGATTGCAGAGAGGAAGGGAGAGAGTAGAGATAGATAGAAACATTAATGATGAGAATCATTGATCAGCTGCCTCCTGCACGCCCCCTACTGGGGATTGAGTCCACAACCTAGGCATGTGCCCTTGACCGGGATGAACCTGGAACCCTTCAGTCTGCAGGCTGACACTCTATCCACTGAGTCAAACCAACTAGGGCTACCTTCAGTTTTTTACTAGTCTCATCTTTCTCTTTTTTTTTTCTTTGTTCTCTTTCTCTTTTTTGAGTTACTCATTTCTCAGTCTCTTGTGCTCTCGCCTTCAGTCCCAGATTTTGCTGTTTTGTTTTTTTCAATAGCTACTCTTTAAGTCCTTCCACTCTAGTTGAATCCTTTGTTTAGATACCTCATAAAATTACAGGTCTAGCTAGTCTTTAGTTTTTCCACATTATAATTCTATTTGTAGTATTTCTTACTAATGTCTTTACCTGGATGACCTATCACTTGAAACTCAATCATCCTTTCTAAAATTCATCTCCCAAACCAAGTTGATCTTCTCATACCCAGCTCCTCTTATCTTTTCTAGAAACAGATCATCTTTCACTGAAAATTTCATTCTTTGGTTCTCTCTCTCCCAGCTATGTATCTGATTTTATAAACTCTGTGTAATGCTTTAAATCCAGTTGTAATCGTTTAATTCCTAATGCTATTGTTACCCTGGTCCAGATCCTCATCACCTCATATCTGGATGACTGCAGTAGGGGCCTTCTTAAGTGTTTACCTCTGGTCTCTCCCTTGGCCAAGGTATTCTACACAGTACTTCCTCCAAAACTTCTAAAAATACTGATTTGTTCAGGCATTCTTTTTTATTTTTGCCTATAGCAGGTTTCACATTTCTCCATTATTAGGTTATTTATATTTTCTACCTGTTAGGATAGGAAACCAAAATAGTACAATCTTGCATTGCACATGAGCCATGTCTACTTTTAAAAAAATATTGTTCAAAAAGGACATCTTAAATATTCTTTCATCACCTTGTGGTTTGTATTTCTTTTTCAGGTTTATGGGTTCTTTATTCAAATTTAGCTTAAGTTCTATTTCCAACATGAAGAGTTTTTGGATACCCTTAGTTTTATTGATTGTTCTTATTTTAGTACTTGCTTTATCATTTGGCACTTAGGCTATGCTACCTAATACTGTTTACTTGCTTTTTATGAAACTGTTTAATTAATTTAACAAATATTTATTGGCATCTGCTACCTGCAGGTGACTGCTCTGGGAGTAGAGCAATAAATAGCATAGAATCTATAGAATGCCACTGATGGTCCCTGTCTCTTGAGGCTTTAGCAGCTTCCTCTGTATCTTTTAAAAAATTTATTCCTAGCACCTATCACAGTGTTAATAATGATGATGTTAAAATTGAGTTCAAATTTGCAAGAAGAAGCCCCTGAACGAATAGTGCCAGAACCCCCCCCCC